>NW_026704969.1:600000-916585 GCF_029867415.1 Vicia villosa | reverse complement strand
CCCATAATGATATTCAGTGGTATACCTTGGCTCGCTGCGGTACAGAAACCATTGAAAGCTGTGGAGAATTCGCCAACGTACCCCTCATTGGTACACAAGGAGGAATTAACTACAATCCGGTCCTAGCCCGACGACAACTCGGGTATGCAAATTCAACTAAACCCATTGGCCCTACAGTGGAAAGTTACTTTTATCAGGAAGGAAATGATCCTCAAGGGTTGAAAACAAAAATGGTGAAAGCCTGGTACGACATCCGATGGAAAGAAAAAGGTGAGACAAAGAACTGTATCGCTACGAGCGCCTACATCTGTTGGGTAAAGAAAAGAGCAGGGGAGTTTCAAATGCCTTATGATTATGAAAAACCCATGTTCCCTGTGGTGCCTCAACGACCCAACATTCCCGCTATGGAGGAATACCAAGACACTTTGACCAAGATGAGGATAGAGAAAAGACGCTTGGAAAGAAAAGTTTCGAAGAACTGATGTGGAAAATAGAAAGTTGAAGAAACAAGTGAAAGAACACGAAGAAACTCTCTATTATCAGGATGGATGGCTCATGAACAAAGATGAGAAGATCCGTCGGAAAGATGCCGCAATCAGAATATACGTCAAAGAAAGCAAGAAAAAGCTTGAAGGCTCAACAAGCGACGCTCCGATACCTGACAATTGGAAGAATGTGGTTGACAAGCTGAGAGCTGAAAAGGCCGAATTGAAAGCTCGCTATGGGAAAGAAATCATGAAGCTCAAGTTGCACAATGCATTTGGTTCTTCGTCTGATGAAGATGCTTAGGATTTATTTAAATTTTCATGTATCATTTGATTCTGTAAGGAGCTACGCTCCAATGTTGTAACATTTCCCAGTATTGTAATAAAAAATGAATGAATAAAAGAATAGTTTGTGTTCAAATGTTTGCAAGGAAATAATCTTTAAAATGTTTGGAAAAAATCATAAACTTCTTTTTGCATACATCATTCTGCATATCGAGTCTGTTGTATAGAGTCTTATCTTTTGGATCTTTCTCCAATAGATCGTCAAGCTGTCGCGTCTCAAAGTTTCTCGACCGCGCTCGCAATCAGATCACAGATAAAATACTCGTTCAAATAGAAGAAGAGTAATGGAACACTCTGAACAAGAGAATATTGAGCTTTGTGGTACAGTGACCACCCTTCAGGAAAAGTTGGAAAGTCTCACTACTCTGGTTGACTCCTTAATGGCCGCACAGAATCAGCCGCCGCCACCCAACAGTCAAGCAACAGTAACATCTGAAGTCACTACTCCAGTTTCTACAGTTGCATTCGGTACTCCATCTTTCTCCATGCCAGAAGGTTGGGGCACGCCTTTCAGCTTTGGTACAGGTTTCCGCCATAATGTTTCTGGGGTTCAAACATCTACGACTGAAGCGCCTGCTGCACAAAGTTCACAGTTTACTCCAAATCAGGGGGTAACTTTTTCTCAAGTCACTATGGCACTTTCTCAACCCACTATGACAGTTCCGACTCCTACGGTTCACACTGTTCCTTATGATGGCAATGAGATTTATCATGATCAAGGTGATAGCACAAATCAGCGTAATCTTGTGGAAGATCTCCAAGAGCAGTTCAACAAGATTCAGCTGGAAGTTAAAGCTATTCGGGGAAAAGATTTGTTTGGAAAGAATGCCCAGGAGCTATGTTTGGTTCCCAGTGTACAAATACCAGCTAAATTCAAGGTCCCTGACTTTGAGAAATACAAAGGAAGTTCTTGTCCACAAAGCCATCTTGTGATGTATGCTAGAAAGATGTCTACTTATGCAGATAATTATCAGTTGCTTATCCATTACTTTCAAGACAGTTTGACTGGTGCCGCACTGAAGTGGTACACAGGCTTGGATAGCACTAATATTCGAACTTTCAATGACTTAGGCGAGGCCTTTGTCCGACAATACAAGTATAACTCGGATATGGCTCCGGACAGAGATCAGCTTCGATCCATGGCTCAGAAAGACCATGAAACTTTCAAAGAATATGCCCAACGATGGAGAGAAACTGCTGCTCAGATTAATCCACCATTAAAAGAGAAAGAGATGACAAAGATCTTCCTGAATACTCTCAGCCCGTTTTACTATGAACGCATGATTGCTAGTGCTCCAAGTGATTTCACCGAAATGGTAAACATGGGGATGCGTCTAGAAGAAGGAGTCCGAACCGGACGTCTAACTAAAGAAGGTGGATCTTCAAGCGGAACCAAAAAGTTTGGAAGTGGTTTCCCAAAGAAGAAAGAACAAAGTGTTGACATGGTGTCCCAAGGAAAGCCAAGAGGAAATGTCAATCGTCAACGACAGGTAGCTGCTATCGCACCAGCCGTTAATACAACACCGAATCCGGGTTTTACTCCGCAGTTTCAACAACAACAGCCTCGACAACAGGCTCAGCAGTTCAGCAATAATCAGAATCGTGTACAAAGAGCTCCACAGTTTGATCCGATTCCAATGACTTACACAGAATTGTATCCTGCTTTGATTGAAAGAGGTCTTGTTCAAACTAAAGCACCACCACCAGTACCTGAGAAACTCCCATGGTGGTACAAAGCTGAGGTCTCATGCCCTTATCATCAAGGAGCACCTGGCCATGATCTCGAGCATTGCATAGCTTTAAAACATGAAGTTCAGAGGTTGGTAAGATCTAATCTCCTCTCTTTCAGAAATTTGAATCCTAATGTGCAAGCAAATCCGCTGCCCAATCATGGAGGGCATGTTGTGAATATGGTGTATGGATGTCCTGGTCCATATCGAGTCTATAATATCAATTTCTCAAGAGCCGATTTGGTACAAATGCACGCCACTCTCTGTCGAGGGCAGAATTTTCGCCAGCATCACTATGGTTCCTGTAGCATATGTTGTGTAGATCCTCACGGATGTTCGATTGTGAGAAGAGATCTCCAAGTACTGTTGGATAATGGTACTATTCAGATCTACAGAAATAGGGATGAAAATGAAGTTAACATGATAGGATGCTATCCGCATGAGCTTTTAGTCTCAGATATCAACTCGGAAATGCCTACAGTTAACATCATCGTTCCTCATTTCAACATGCCTGAGCGCATGGAAGTTACTTATAACAAGCCAAAGGTTCCTGTTGCTCCTTTGATCATTTGTCTACCTGGACCTGTTCCTTATGACTCTGACAAGGCGGTTCCATACAACTACAATGCTACAATGATAAAGAATGGACAAGAAGTTCCTTTACCTACTCTCTCATCTGTCGTAAACATCGCTGATGTGAGTCGAGTAACAAGAAGTGGACGTGTGTATACTCCACTACCTTCAAAGCAGACTGTTGCTCCTGCAACCGGGCAAAATCCTGTCAATGTTCCAGTAGGGAATCCTGTGGAAACTCCTATCAGTAATACAAACACTGATGTTGGTCAATCCAGTGGAACCAATGTGAATCCTGATTTTGATGAAATTTTGAAGCTTATCAAAAGAAGTGAATACAAGATTGTGGATCAGCTTATGCAGACTCCTTCAAAAATTTCAATACTTTCATTGCTGTTAAACTCTGAAGCACACAGGGAAGCCCTGATGAGAGTCTTAGATCAAGCTTTTGTAGACCATGATGTGACTGTCGACCACTTTGATGGGATAATAGCCAACATAACAGCTTGCAACAATTTAAGCTTCTGTGATGAAGAACTCCCCGAGGAGGGCAGAAATCACAACCTTGCTCTACACATTTCTATGAACTGTCAGTCAGACTCTTTGTCCAATGTGTTGGTAGACACCGGATCTTCCTTGAATGTGATGCCAAAGACGACTCTTGCTCGCTTGTCTTACCAAGGAATGCCTATGAAGTTCAGTGGTGTAGTTGTCAAAGCATTTGATGGATCGCGAAAATCTGTTATCGGCGAAGTCAACCTTCCCATGACAATTGGTCCACATACATTTCAAATCACCTTCCAGGTCATGGACATTCAAGCTGCTTATAGCTGTCTGTTAGGACGACCATGGATCCATGAAGCAGGGGCAGTGACTTCTACGCTCCATCAAAAGTTAAAATTTGTAACAAATGGAAAATTGGTAACGATAAGTGGAGAACAAGCCTTGATGGTGAGCCATTTGTCCAATTTCTCTTTTATCACTGCCGATGATGTGGAAGGAACGCAGTTCCAAGGTCTCTCTTTAGAAGACGAATCTTCCAAAAAGAAAGCATCGATCTCTTCTTACAAAGAGGCAGTGAAAGTAGTGAAAGATGGAACTACCATTGGCTGGGGGCAAGTTGTGATCCCTACCAAAAATGAAACTAGAGCAGGTCTCGGATGTTCACCAACATTCTCAAACTGCACTAAGAAGGATGAAACCCTTCGTCCGATCAAAGAAACATTCATTAGTGGAGGATTCCTTAACCCAATTTCTCAAGAGGTTAATGTCCTTATTGAAGAATGCATCGAAGAAGGTCTCTCCGATGATGAAGAATGGAAATGTTATCTCAATGACTCGGGATACATATCTCAGGAAGAACCATATCTTCCTTCAGAGAAATCCAAAGGCAATGAAACTGAGCCTGTTCCTGCAGAAATCTGGGACACCTTGGGACAACCAAGTGGAAAATATGATTATATGGTGAAATACACTGCACCTGAAAGTTACAAGATTGCGATTGAGGATATCCAACCAACTGGATGGGGAGATTCCTTTGAATATAATAGTCAACCAGAAGAGGCTTATCAGCCATGTCAATTTTCTCAGCAGCCTGAAATTACTGAAGATTTCGGATTCAACGCATCTGCCAAGATTGATAATCCTGAAGATGGTTATTATCACATAAATGCCATTTTTGAAGATGAAGGGGAAGATGATCCCGCAACTGACTCAGAAAGTGTCGCTGACAATGAGTCTCTTCATCCTGAAGACTGGGAAATACATCCTGAAAATTCTGAAGATTGTGACTCATCTTATGCTCTTCAAGAAGTAGAAGAAGACCGTTTCGACTCTACAAGGAACAAGGTTGACAAACCAGGACCTTCAAATCCTGCTCGACCAGCGGTCAGTGTCAATACTGAAGATAATTCTGGGGAGAATTTTCCTGAATACATAATACACAGAGGAGTTCGTTGCTACTGGAAAGCTGTCGACGTTCCGAATGTTGTTCGCCGCTCAAAGTAATCACTTCGCTGTTATTGTGACCTCCTGCCTTGCCCAAAGCAGAGAGATGTTTTATAGGGCTTTGCTTTTAAATGTTCCGCCCAAATAACTTTGTGTATAGGGCTTTGTTTTAAAAGTTTCCCTCTTTGTCCTGCCCAAGACAAATGAGTTTGTGTTTAGGGCTTTGTTTCAAAAATGAATCATAAATAAAGTGTCATTTTGAATTCCCTACATTACATGTTTTATTTTTGCTTTTTCTGGAAATGGTAATCCTAAAAAACCAAAATAAAGAAAAAACTTTTTCAAAAAAAATCTGCATACACTCTTGCATTCATAAATTTTCTGAAATAAATATAAATCACATGTGCAGATTTACTATTGATAAACCCATTGAATGCAATAACCCTATGCCCTCTCCCAACTTTGAGTTTCCTGTGTTTGAAGCCGAAGAAGAGGAAGAAGAGGAGATCCCAGACGAGATTTCTCGATTACTTAAGCACGAGGAAAGAGCCATTCTGCCTCACAAAGAGCCTTTAGAAAAGATCAACTTGGGTTCTGAAGAAGACAAAAAAGAAGTGACCATTGGATCGCTGCTTGATACTGATGTCAAGAGTAAGTTGACAGACCTCCTCAAAGAATATGTTGATGTGTTTGCCTGGTCCTACCAAGACATGCCTGGGTTGGATACCAATATTGTTCAGCATTACTTGCCATTGAAGCCAGAATGTCCGCCAGTTAAGCAGAAATTACGAAGGACTCACCCTGATATGGCTAATAAGATCAAAGTGGAAGTTCAAAAGCAACTCGATGCAGGTTTTCTTGTCACCTCCGAGTATCCTCAATGGTTGGCCAACATAGTGCCAGTTCCAAAGAAAGATGGCAAAGTCAGAATGTGTGTTGACTACCGTGACTTGAACAAGGCCAGTCCAAAAGATGACTTTCCTTTACCACATATTGACATGCTGGTTGATAATACCGCTAAGTTCAACGTCTTTTCCTTCATGGACGGGTTCTCCGGTTATAATCAGATCAAGATGGCTCCTGAAGACATGGAGAAGACATCTTTCATCACCCCATGGGGTACCTTTTTCTACAAAGTGATGCCGTTCGGATTGAAGAATGCAGGCGCAACTTACCAAAGGGCAATGACTACTCTCTTTCATGACATGATGCATAAAGAAATAGAAGTTTACGTGGACGACATGATAGCCAAGTCCAGCACAGAAGAAGAACATATTGAATACCTTTTGAAGTTGTTTCAACGATTAAGGAAATATCAGCTTCGCTTGAATCCTAACAAATGTACTTTTGGGGTTAGATCTGGAAAACTCTTGGGTTTCATTGTCAGCCAAAGAGGTATTGAAGTAGATCCCGACAAAGTCAGAGCTATTCAAGAGATGCCTGCACCAAAAACTGAAAAGCAAGTAAGAGGATTTCTCGGACGATTGAACTATATCTCCAGATTTATCTCTCAAATGACTGCTACTTGTGGGCCAATTTTCAAGCTTCTCCGCAAAGATCAAGGGGTTGTATGGACTGAAGATTGCCAGAAAGCGTTCGACAGTATCAAAGAGTACCTATTAGAACCACCAATATTGATTCCTCCAGTTGAAGGAAGACCACTAATCATGTACCTTACCGTGTTGGAAGAATCCATGGGCTGTATGCTTGGACAGCAAGATGAAACCGGTAAGAAGGAGCATGCCATCTATTACCTGAGTAAGAAATTCACAGATTGTGAGTCTCGTTACTACATGCTCGAAAAAACATGTTGTGCTTTGGCTTGGGCTTCAAAACGTCTCCGCCAATACATGATCAACAATACTACTTGGTTAATCTCCAAAATGGATCCGATCAAGTATGTCTTTGAAAAGCCTGCCTTAACAGGAAGGATTGCCCGATGGCAAATGCTGTTATCCGAATATGACATTGAATACCGTGCTCAAAAGGCGGTCAAAGGAAGCATTCTCGCCGATCATTTGGCGCATCAGCCAATTAATGAATATCAATCTCTCAAGCTTGACTTTCCTGATGAAGATGTCTTGTACTCGAAGATGAAAGATTGTGATGAACCGTTACCTGAAGAAGGTCCTGAGCCCGGATCAAGATGGGGCCTAATTTTTCATGGAGCAGTAAACGCTTTTGGCAATGGAATTGGGGCAATCATCATCACTCCCAAGGGTACTCATATCCCATTCTCCGCCAGATTGCTATTTGAGTGCACCAACAACATCGCAGAATATGAAGCTTGTATCATGGGTCTCGAAGAAGCCATTGACTTAAGGATCAAGATCCTCGACATATATGGAGATTCAGCCCTCGTGATCAACCAAATCAAAGACAAGTGGGAAACTTACCACCCTAGCTTGATTCCTTACAGAGATTATGCAAGACGTCTGTTGACTTTCTTCAACAAGGTTGAATTGCATCATATACCTCGAGATCAGAATCGAATGGCAGACGCCTTGGCCACTTTATCTTCCATGTTCAAAGTCAATCATTGGAACGATATGCCTACAGTCAGAATTGCGCGCCTTGAAAGGCCCGCCTATGTGTTTGCAACTGAAGCAGTCATCGATGATAAACCGTGGTTCCACGACATCAAACGCTTCCTTCAAACTCAAGAGTATCCACTTGGGGCATCAAACAAAGATAAGAAAACTCTAAGGAGACTTTCTGGCAGTTTTTTCCTGAACGGAGATGCGCTATACAAAAGAAATTTCGACATGGTTTTGCTCAGATGTGTGGACAGACACGAAGCAGACATGTTAATGCATGAAGTGCATGAAGGGTCCTTTGGAACTCATTCAAACGGGCATGCGATGTCCAAGAAAATCTTAAGAGCAGGATACTATTGGTTGACAATGGAATCAGACTGTGACAAACACGTGAAGAGATGTCACAAGTGCCAGATCTACGCAGATAAGATCCATGTGCCACCGACTCTACTCAACGTTCTCTCATCTCCATGGCCTTTTTCCATGTGGGGTATCGACATGATAGGAATGATCGAACCGAAAGCTTCAAACGGTCATCGTTTCATCTTGGTAGCAATTGATTACTTCACCAAATGGGTCGAAGCAGCATCTTACGCCAATGTTACAAGACAAGTGGTTGTGAGATTTATCAAGAATAACATCATTTGCCGATATGGTATTCCCAGCAAGATCATTACTGACAATGGTTCAAACTTGAACAACAAGATGATGAAAGAACTGTGTGAGGAATTCAAGATTGAGCATCATAACTCTTCTCCTTACAGACCAAAAATGAACGGCGCCGTTGAAGCTGCTAACAAGAACATTAAGAAGATCATCCAGAAAATGGTTGTCACTTACAAAGACTGGCATGAAATGCTGCCATTTGCTTTACATGGGTACCGTACTTCAGTGCGTACTTCAACAGGGGCAACTCCCTTTTCTCTAGTATACGGCATGGAAGCTGTGCTCCCCGTAGAAGTTGAAATACCATCAATGAGAGTCCTCATGGAGACTAAGTTATCAGAGGCTGAATGGTGTCAAAGCAGGTACGATCAGTTGAACATAATCGAAGAAAAACGTATGACTGCTCTATGCCATGGACAATTATACCAAGCAAGGATGAAACAAGCTTTCAACAAAAAGGTTAGACCTCGTGAATTTCGAGAAGGCGACCTCGTGCTTAAAAAGATCTTGTCTTTTCAACCAGATTCTAGGGGCAAATGGTCTCCTAATTACGAAGGCCCGTATGTTGTCAAAAGAACATTTTCTGGCGGCGCCATGACTCTTGCAACCATGGATGGTGATGAACTCCCATATCCTGTGAATGCTGATGCAGTCAAGAAATACTTTGTCTAAAAATACAAAAAAACAGCTCGGTAAGTTGAAAACCCGCAAAGGGCGACTTAGGCAAAAATGAGCGTCTCGGTGGACTGAAAACCCGAAAGGGCGGTCCAGGCAAAAATTAGAGACAATAAACAGAAAAGAATTCATCCTGGTAGATTGAAAACCTGAAAGGGAAATCTAGGCAAAAATTAGGGATTTATGACAAAGTAACTGCATCAGTCCATACTTCGTCACCTGAAGAGTCTGTACTTCATCAAAGGATCTACGATCAAATCATCTCCAATCTGAAGCGACAAGCGCAGTTGGAACTCAAAGTTATTAGAGGGAATAGTGGTTATTGCTTTCAATATAGCCTTTTCCGCATAATTACCATTTCTAACTTTTGTAAATACTCTATAGAATCACGCCTTTAGCTGGTTACCATTCTATTAAATAAATTTGAGCCTTGTGCCCATTTGTTTGCAATTCTAATTTCTTTTAGCTTTCAAAATGACGCTTTAATTGTGTTATTCACTTTTGAAAAAAAAGAAAAAAAATAAGTTTTAAATGAATTTACTTCACTTTTCTTTTTCAAAATAAAAGCGAAATTTTCCTTGAGTTGTGAACAACGGAAGGAACATCAGCAGTTGTCTCCGTAGAATGAACAAAAGGGTTCTCCCTGAAAAATTGTTGAAACAACGGTATTCTGGTCCCATAAAAGGATTCTTGAAGCAATTACCCCTCGAGGTAAAGAAGCTCTTCTATCCCCAGTGAAGAAGGTCTTTTATCCCTAGTGACGAAGATTTCATCTCCAGTAAAAGGGTTCTTCCATCTCAAAAAAGATGCTTATCTTCCCCAGAGAAGTTTAAAGCACGCAGCACCATTCATCACCTGTGTTATCTACACCGTGTTGAAGAACATTTGCCGAATATCTGGTTGTATTGCGACGTCGGTCCCTCTCCAGTACATACTCTTTTGTCTGTCAGTATCGTCAGCATGCATGCTACATTCATGACATTCATCATTCATACATATTTGCATCATTTATGCATTCTTGCATTTTTCAATGTTTGCTTTAAAATCACTTGTTTAGGATATATTTATCCTCAAAAAGAAAGAAAAAAAGAAGAAAAGAAAAAAAAGAAGAAAAGAAACAAGTATGGGCGTGTCATCTCTCCAAGTAGGTTGTCACCCATAAGCATAAAAGAACATCTTCTTTTTCCAGTTCCCCACTGAGATCATTCCTCGTGGAAGAAGGTTGCTTTAGTTTCTCCTTGCAAAACAAAGGGGGAAATCCCCAGTTGAGTTCATTCCTCATGGGAACAAAGTCTTGTTTGACTATTTCTTTCCAATTCATTCTTGGTTAGAACCCTGTCTTTACCAAAGATTCAAATTCCGATTCTCCAAATAGAGTCGTGAAAAACGGACAATAAGCAATAGCCTCATTTCCTGAGCAGCTTATTTCTCTCCCAAGACAATATTCCTCTCAAGGAAATCAATCATGAAGACCATTTGACAATCAGGGTCTTATTATTGTTCACAAGGCTGAATAACCAGTAATTTCCCTAGCAAAGTCTCCAGGATCATTTTATCACTTGGCTGATAATTGATCATGTCTTCAAAAACCACTATCACAAAGCTGGTAGTCGGTAACCTTTTGTTCTGGTTATATTATTTAACATGTCTATCACAATGCTGATAGTCGGTAATATTAACCGAACCTTTGAAACTCTTTTTACCTTGTCAAGTCTATCACCATGCTGATAGTCGGTAATACAGTTTCATACCTTCTCACCTTCGCATTATTAAACAAGTCTATCCCTGTGCTGATAGTCGATGATGTCGATAGGTAAGCTTTTCTTACAAAGCTATCATTCCCCGGTGAAGCATACACTTGCTTTCCCAAAAAGAACAAAAATGGATTCTCTTCCTTAAAATGGATTGAGATATCCTTCCCGATCTCTTTTCCCCAGTGGAGTCAGTTTTGATATTCCCTCGGTAAAGATATCCTTGCATCATTCGCAATTTTGGTATCTTAGGTCCAAAATTTGCGTCTTCTGATATTTAAGTCTCTTCCACCCTATCAAAATAAAGATTTTCAATCTTCATATCTCAGGTTGAAGAAACTTAAATAGGGGCATCTGTCATACCCCAATTTTTGACCAAGATACCACCTCATATCATTTGCATATGCATCATTTGCATCTCTAACAAATTGCATAGCTTGTGTTTGTTACTTGTGACTCAGCAGGATTTAATCAGGAAATCACTCATCAGTACAAGTAACAATCAATTAGGGTTTTGTTCTCCCTTCATTTCAAATGAATCATCTTCATCAACAATCAACATTTGGTCCCCAGAGATTCACTTCAACAAACTCAACAGCTTTGAATCGACTGAATTAGGGTTTTGACTGAAGATAGCATACTCTTGACCTTTGCTCAGAATTTGACCTAATGACTTGGGACATGATCTCAATACCCCAAGTGCATCATTTTGACCTAATCCATTGGCTCAGAACATCTCCTATACAAAGATTGATCAGACAAATCCTCAGATCAGGGTTTTTGAACTATCAGGGACTGAAATCAGGGATCACATTTGGGAAACCCTAAAAATCCCCAGGAATTCAATCAAAGGTTTCAATCATCTTCAAATAATCCCTATGACAATAAACAATGGAAGTTGTATCTCAATTCAAGATCCACAGTCATCAATTTCATCAGGTCGACAATTAGGGTTTTTGACCTAATTCACTGAGCAACTGACTTTTTAATCAGGACATGGTGCCACAACTCAAACCATGGCTCAATATCCTCTAATACCTCAATATGATCCATTCATACCATTCATTTGATGAGGATAGCCTGTTTCATTTGAAATCTCCAGAAACGCGATTCATCTGAAAAAGTCCACTATACAAGATCACCATTGACTTTTGGGGAATTTTGGTCAACCATGACTTTTGAAGTTTTAAATCATCAATATATGATATGAGAAGTCATTTGATCAAGAAAAATCAAGAAAATCAATCAAGAATCAAAAAGTCAAAGTTTGACTTTTCATACTTAGAAAATTTTCTAAGTGTTTTTCAATGGTTTTTTCCAAACTTTGGAAGGGAATTTCTCAAAATTTCACCTACAAACTGAAAAAAACTTCCAACATGAAAGTTGTAGATTTTGATCCAATAAACAACTTTGACACATATAAAATATTTCCATAAGATCAACCATTTAAGAGATATGGTGCTTCAAAGTTGATACTTTTTGAAAATTTCACTTAAAACTTCATTTTCTTCAAAGTTCATGGATCTTTTTCACCCATTTCCTTAAAGATCTTGAAGAAACTTTCAACTAGGGTTTTGAAGTGTGTAACATGAGCTTTCCAAAATGTCATAGAGCATAAAAAAATATGGAGCATAGCTATGGTTTTGAATTTTGACATTAGAGGTCATTAAGCATGAAATTTCAAGCCATTTTCACTAAGTTTCTATACTATATGGCCAATGATCCAAGCAATGATGCATAGAAGCAATGATTGAATGATATTTTCTGATTTGAAGATCAGAATGGAAGAGGATAGGAAGCTTGGAAATTAACCATGGTTTAGTTACTTTTAACCATATGCATTAAATGCAAAAGATGCCATTTTATCTCTTAAGCCAAGTCATCATTCTTGATCAACTTGCAAGAGCTCTTCATTCAGAATCCTTGGCCTATAAATAGAGATGCAAATCACTCTTCAATTCACACCAAAACCTCACAATTATAGGTTTTCTCTCTTCTTTCTTGAATTACAAGTCATGTGTTTCAAAGTGAGGTAGAAAACTCAACCTCCAAACCTTGCAAGTTCTGAACAAAGTGATGCTTCCCACAACTTCTAAATGTCATATATGGTGTGTATGAACCACTCATACACCCCAAAACACCTGAAAACTCAAAATCATCATCTCACCTCCAAATATGCATAACATGAGACTTATCATGCCAATTTTTGTTCAGGCTCAATTCTGTCCAAACTACCACTTCTAACATCATCCATACATCACATATGAACTATCCAAGCACTCACATATGATCTGTAACCTCATAATCTTCAAATTCGATTCACACTCCAAGGTTATGCAGGTCGGGTACCACAGCTTAGCACAGATGAATTCAGATGGTTCCAAGCATCCAAACATGTTCCATAAGGTCCACTGAAGGTGTTCAGATCAAGAAACAACATCTGGAAGCCCTCATTTGCAGAATTCGATCCTCACTTTTGCCGTTTTTAAGGTAAGAACACTTGAACTTCAAGCTCTATGAATCACGCATCATAAATGAAATATGAGCATACCATCTTGTTTCTGCACCTATGAGGATCATTAACCCTCAATCAATTGCATCATATCATGATCATACACGATTTCACTTTGAATTTCAGTTTTAGGGTTCTTCGTGTTCATCACAAAATTGACCCCCTTAGAGTAAAAATAAATGAAATTAAAGACCACCATCGTGATCCTTGTGAAAAACCGAGTGAATTAGACCCTTCACTTGATCAAAACAATCCAGTTTCAAAGATTTTCAAAATCAAATGGGGATGGTTGTTCTTGGCGCGCTTTTTGTTCAGAAAGTTCAAATTTTCGTTTCTTAATATAATTAAATGGACGCGTGTATGTAACAAGCCACAAGCGTGGCTCAGTTGGCTTTTGTTTTGAGAAACAACCTCCAGGTCGTGGGTTCAACACCCTTAGGGACCAAAACTTTTTTTTACAACTATTTTTCTTTCATTTTTCACACAACTTCATTTAATTATTTAACCAATCAAACTAACTTACTTTTTCTTCATTTTTTAAACACTTCTTATTTAATATACATATTTTGACAATATCAAAAAAAATAACAAAAAAAGGATTTATTTAATATACTTTTAATTAAGTTTAAAATGACGTATTTTAAGTATTTTTAATACTTTAAAATTTGTTTTTTTTCATTTGATTTTTCAAACATAATCACTTGTAAATATTTTTTATCAAACCCTAATCACTTAGGTCTTAATTAAGCATTAAAATTTGATTTAAACTTAATTAAGTTGATTTCTTTCAAATTCAAATCGTTTTAAAACGAGCGATCGCGATTCTTTTCAAAAACGATAAACCATTTCTTTTTGAAACTATTGATTAAACCTTTTTAATTGATCAATTGATTTTCAAAACGAAGTGGGGCCTCTCGAATATTAGAGAGTATAAGACCCACTCTTTTTTTCCTTTTACAGTTTTTCTTTGTACAGAAAACTTTTTCAAAACAATACTTTTCAAACTGTTTTTAAAACAATAAATCTCACATCTTTTTTCAAAACCATCCACCCTGTTTTATGAAAATAAAACAGGGGCCTCTCGAATATTAGAGAGTGTAAGTCCCATTTCTTTTCTTTTTGTACAGTTTTAAACAGAAAACTCTTTCAAAACAAACTTTCAAACAGTTTTTCAAAAGCGAAACCTCGCGTCTGTAAATAAACAATCAACCATGTTTTGTAAATACCACGGGCCTCCACGTAGGTATAAGTCCCAAGCCCCTTTTGTACATACCCATTCCTGTACATGAAATTAGGTATTTCATTGTACATACACCTTTTTGTACATATCTCGATCAATTTGATTTTTAACTTTGAATAACAAACCAAAAATGAAGGTTTCTTTAAATCTTCCCAAAAAAATACCATGGGCCTCCATGTAGGTATAAGTCCCAAGCCCTTTTGTAAATACCTGTTTACATAGCTTTGAATAAACTCAAGCGGACCTCTTCCCGAGTGTAAGTCCCGAGCCCCTGTGTATACAAATGGATCATGCTTACAGGTATATTTCCTTCATAAACTCCATTATATACACACACTTTGTCATATATAATTGTTCATACCTGTTCATGTTTGTTCATACTTGTTCATGTTTGTTCATATGTGTGATATACATGCTTGTTCAACTTAGTACAACACTAGGTTCCCCATAGCCTCCTATTGGGCTTCGTGCAAAGAATCTCCACTAGTTTAGGTTAGGACATAGAGTATGGTTTCCCGGTGAAATCGCTCTAAGAGCTCAGACCAACTATACCATGCCTCCCCTTGGGCTTTGTACAAACGAGTGACCCTCCCATAGCCTCCTCTTGGGCTTACAATGCAAGGACCCTGGATTGTCCCTCCCATAGCCTCCTCTTGGGCTTACAATGCAAGGACCCTCGGATAGCCTCCTCTTGGGCTTCGTACAAGGACCCACGGGCTTCTTATAAGAATCCCCAATATCCAAATCAAATACCCTAGGAGATTAGACATTTATCATCTCTATGATAGGAGTATCTCTTCTATATCATCACAAACAATCAATCAATCAATCAAACTTTTTTGCCACAAGGCTGGCTAATCAATCAAACCGTTTTGCCACCATACTGGCTGATTAATCAAAGTTTTTGTCACAAGGCTGACTTCATTGAAACTTTTGCCACGAGGCTGGCTGATTAATCAAAACGTTTTGTCACAAGGCTGACTTCATTAAAAGTTTTTTGCCACAAGGCTGGTTAAACAACAAAAACATCTTTATCATTCTAACCACCCTAAGTGGCATGGCCCCGGGCTTATAATGAAAAGATTTTCAAACAAAATCAAACAGATGTATGTGATGATATAGATTAGATACATCGAACATTTAGATGACATTTGTCTCTTATCCTTTGCTTCCACTAGCATAAGTGGGAACTACGATTGCTCTGACTTTCTCAACATCCCTTTGAGAATACGTAGGCACAAGGTCGATCCTTGGCGAGCAAAATAAAACAAAAAAAACCATTCAAACCTTAGCACCCGTAGACCCCGAGCTACAGATGCTCTGATTCCCTCTAAGGGATATGTATGCAGAGGATCGCGATGATCTTTGCGAGCATAATCAAACAAACACCTTAGATCCCACCTATTTCACAAGAACCTCACCATAACAAGAATGGAATAAATAAAACAAAGAAACCTATAGAGTACTATAGATACGTTGGGTGCTAATACCTTCCCTTCGTATAACCAACCCTCTTACCCAAGATCTCTCCCCCACTTTT
The DNA here is from genome assembly GCF_029867415.1 of Vicia villosa. Lineage (NCBI taxonomy): Eukaryota > Viridiplantae > Streptophyta > Magnoliopsida > Fabales > Fabaceae > Vicia > Vicia villosa. The sequence continues at coordinate 900,584 of NW_026704969.1, read as the reverse complement.
AAGGTTATTGCAACTTTTTTCCTTTTCCTCTTTTGGAAACAATAAAAAGTTTGGTCCGTACAAAAGAAAAATCATTTTTTGAGCACTCGAGCCCAAAGAAGGGTAGATTTTCAACGATTTTTCCCCGCGACATTACCATTCTTCGATAGGGTAGATTTTCATCACATTCCGCGCGAAGAAAACTACTTGGCTGATGCATTAGCCACACTCTCTTCCATGATTAGGATAAATCATTGGAATGACATTCCTCGGATCGATGTTATGCGCCTGGATAGGCCCGCTCATGTTTTCACAGTAGAAGCAATCATCGACGACAAACCGTGGTATCACGACATCAAGAACTTTCTTCAAAAGCAAGAGTACCCTCTTGGGGCGTCAAAGAAAGATAGAAAGACTTTGAGAAAGTTAACTTGTAGATTCTTCCTGAATGAAGATGTTCTGTACAAGAGAAACTTCGACATGATTATGCTCAGATGCGTTGACAGAAAAGAAGCAGAAGTACTCATGAGAGAAATACATGAAGGTTCCTTTGGTACTCACACTAATGGACATACCATGTCAAGGAAAATACTGAGAGCAGGATATTATTGGCTGACGATGGAGTCAGATTGCTACCAGTACGCAAAGAGGTGTCACAAATGTCAGATCTACGCCGATAGAATTCATGTTCCACCATCTCTTCTCAACATACTCTCTTCCCCTTGGCCTTTCTCCATGTGGGGAATCGACATGATTGGAATGATCGAGCCAAAAGCGTCCAACGGACATCGCTTCATCTTGGTAGCTATAGACTATTTTACCAAATGGGTTGAAGCAGCTTCATATGCAAACGTTACAAGACAAGTTGTCGTCAGGTTTATCAAGAATCACATCATCTGTCGCTACGACATTCCTAGCAAGATAATCACTGACAATGGGTCAAATTTGAATAACAAAATGATGAAGGAGCTTTGTGAAGAATTCAAGATTGAGCATCACAACTCATCTCCTTACAGACCAAAGATGAATGGAGCTGTAGAAGCAGCTAACAAAAACATCAAGAAAATCGTTCAGAAGATGGTCATCACTTACAAAGATTGGCATGAAATGCTCCCGTATGCTCTTCATGGTTACCGTACATCAGTACGTACTTCGACTGGAGCAACTCCTTTCTCCCTTGTATATGGCATGGAAGCAGTCCTATCCATAGAGGTTGAGATCCCATCAATGAGAGTCTTGATGGAGGAAAAATTAACAGAAGCCGAGTGGTGTCAAAACAGATTCGATGAGTCGAACTTAATCAAAGAAAAGCGCATGACAGCTTTATGCCACGGACAGCTATATCAGCAAAGAATGAAGAAAGCTTTTGACAAAAATGTTCGACCTCGCACAATCAAAGAAGGCGACCTTGTGCTCAAAAAGATCCAATCTTTTCTCACAGATTCGAGAGGGAAATGGACTCCCAATTATGACGGCCCCTACGTGTGAAGAGAGCTTTCTCAGGAGGAGCCTTAATACTCACGACTATGGATGGAGAAGAATTCACCCGTCCTGTGAACGTCGACGCAGTCAAGAAATACTTCGCCTAAATAATTAAAAGAACAGCTCGCTAAGTTGAAAACTCGCAAAGAGCGACTTAGGCAAAAAAGAGTGTCTCGGTGAATCGAAAACCCGAAAGGGCGATTCAGACAAAAGTTAGAGACATAAAAAAATAAATAATCAATCCTGGTAGACTTAAAACCCGAGAGGGGTAGTTTACGCAAAAGTTAGGGATATATGGCAAGTAACTGTGTTCAGGACAAACTTGATCATTCAAAAATCCATAGCGGAGTATTCATCAGCAGTAGGTCATCTTCTACGAAGCACGAATACAGCGCAACTCGGAGTGGAAGGGAAAGATAACGGTCGTCACGTTTCATAGTAGCCCTTTTCCCGAAAAAAATTACCAATTTCCAACTTTGTAAATACTCCATGGAATCAAGCATTTGGCTGATTACCATTTCATAAATAATAATTTGAGCCTTGTGCCTTTCTTTGCAATCGAGTCTTTTTCAGTTTCTTGAAATGCGTTTTTTAATTTAAACAGTCATTTTTTTGAAACGAAATGTTTTCATAAAATAAAAATGAATTTACTTGCAAAAAAATAGAGGTGAAATTTTCTTTCTAAGGTTTACAAACAATAGGAAGAATGCAAACAGCTACTCCAAGAACGGTTAAGACTCCGGGAACCAAGATTTCCCCATGAGGTCGCTTTGCGAACATCTCCCGATGACGGGTCTTCACTTCAATTCATATTACTCACTTCGGACAGTGGACAACTGATAACCAGGTATTCCCAACAGAGTTCGAACTACAAGAAGAAGACATCTTCTGATCAACAAGATTCGAGTCATAGGATTTTACATCCACGACAATTCTATTCACATTCACTTTGCATTTCATAATCATCGTAAGATTCATGCATTTTGTCTCACACCATATTTGCGTAATTAGCATAGTCGAGTCAGGTTTTGATAGTGTTAATACCCAAATTACTTGGGCATATACTCAAGATTCCCCTGCAAAGTTGTGAAAGGGTTTTCTTCTTCATGAAGAAGGTTCATATACCCAAATTCCCCAAGCAAGTCAACAAATGGTAGTCTCCCTCAAAGAGATAGTTTGTTCACTTTTGGAATTCCCCAACTGAGAATCTCCTGCAGAGCGACGCTCGACAATCTTCTTCAAATAAGATAGTTTGTTTCGCATTTTGAATTCCTCAGAAGTTTGGTATTTCCCCAGCGGATCGACAAAAGATCCCCAACGGAGTCAGTGAATGGTAGTCTTCGTCCAGAAGATAGTTCAGATTCCTCAGCATAAGTAGATGAATGGTAGTCTTCTTCCCGAAGACAGTTCATCCACTTTCGAGCAAAGTCATTAGCCCCTCAAAAGAGCGCGGGACCATATGACGATCCTTCAAAAACGTCAAGTTGAAAGGAGGGATGGTGAAGTTTCTTTATTTACCGTCAAATGGTATCTTACCTCCAAGTGCTGGTAAGAAGTTTGATGAGGAAACAAACCTTTGAAGTTTCTTTATTTACCGTCAAATGGTATCTTACCTCCAAGTGCTGGTAAGAAGTTTGATGAGGAAACAAACCTTTGAAGTTTCTTTATTTACCGTCAAATGGTATCTTACCTCCAAGTGCTGGTAAGAAGTTTGATGAGGAAACAAACCTTTGAAGTTTCTTTATTACCATCAAATGGTATCTCATCTCCAAGTGCTGATGAGAAGTTTGATGAGGAAACAAATCTTTGGAGAATTTCTCTTTATCTGAGATATTGTCTAAAATCACAACTTAGACCAGTTTCGAGATGCAGACATCCGAAACAAGGGGAGGTTGCTTGCCTTTTTCTAAGTGTCAACACTTAGTTAAAGAAGATGGATTGCGCATCCTACATTTCCATCCATTCACCAGAATCCACATGGCGTATTCCTACAGGAGTTTGTCTCCTCATCCCCCGCTAAGTGCGATAACGGGATCAGTTCATGTAAAGATTTTATCAATTACAACATCTCAGGAGCGCCCAAAATTCGGGCATTCTTTGATATTTAAGTCTCTTTCACGCAGGAGAGATCGAGATATCAATCTCTCTCCCTCCGGATAAAAGAAACTTAAATAGGGGCATCTGTCATACCCTAATTTTTGATCCCTCTGAGATGACATATCTTCAGGATTTTCATCAGGTCAAAGCAAGTACCCAGAGCAGTCACTTCTTCATCTGGCATTTAATCAAGGATGTTTAAAGACAAGAAAACTCAGGCAAAGGATCAGTCAATAGAAGGATTGGTCTCTAACACAATCATAGGACTCAAAAGCTTCACTTTTATATTCACCTATGATTGATTAGACACCCAGTCATCTAAGTACAGGTTTACTAAGGTCACCAGACTAGGGTTTTTGAGCCTATCAAGGACTGAAATCAAGGATCACCTTTGGGAAACCCTAAAAATCTCTAGGACATATATTAAAGACTTCAATCATCTTCAAATGATCTATACAATAAGATCCACTGGACATCACACCTCAATTCAAGATCCACAGTCACCAATTTCATCTGGTCGACAATTAGGGTTTTTAACCTTATTCATCTGGATAGTTGACTTTTAATCAGGGCATGGATCCAAAACTCAAGACATGATTCAAGAACCTCTACTACCTCAATATAACCCATTTACATCACTCATTTGAGGAGAAGATCTTAATTCCACACAAAAGTCCAAAATCTCACTTTATTTGGAAAAAGTCAACTGTATGGGATCACCTTTGACTTTTAGGATTTTTGGTCAAACCATGACTTTCAAAGATCAATATCATCAATATATGGATATTAAAGTCATTTGACCAAAGAAATTCAAGAAGAATCATCAAGGAGCGAAAAGTCGGGAATTAGGGTTTTTGAGGGCATTGTGGGAACTCAAAATTTCACCTACACAACTCAAATAACTTCTAACATGAAAGTTGTAGATCTTGCAAAATAAAACATCATCTTACATAGGAACTTTTTTCAAAAGATCAACCATTTAAGAGATTTGGAATTTTCAAGCTTTAGGTTATAAAAACTTAGAAATTTTTCTAAGTGTTTTTAACCTAGTTTTCATCCAAATTTGGGCTCATTTTTCACAATTTTCCCAAATGATTCTGAAGAAACCCCAAACTAATGATTTGAAGTAGATGTTTAGGGCATTCCAAATTGTGCTCAACCTTCTCCAAATTCATTTTGAGCTAGGAGTTATGCTTGTTCAAAGTTGGCCTCATAAGGTGAAATTATAGGTCATGTACAAATTGGAACATTGCAATTTTGTGCAATTAGCTTCACTAAGTGATGCTACACGACCTCTAATACATATGCAAGCATGCCATACATCAATTTCCATCATTGCATAAGGATTGAAGAAGATTCCCAAAAACAAAGGCATGTGATTATGTAATGATTGCATTTTTGAATTTATGGCAAATGGTGAATCATCAAGGAATCTTGCTCTAAGCCAATTAGAACTCTCCTCTGCATCAGAAATGTTCCCTAAGATCATACAAGATCAATGGTTGGGGAAGCTAGCCCGAAAATGCATCATTGCATTTGGGATATTTTCAAAATTTCTTCATGGCTAAGAAACCAAACTCACTTCACTAAGCAAGCTTGCTATGTTCAATTGCTCTGAACCATTTGCCTATAAATAGAGGGGTCTTTCTCATTCAGAAAACACACCAAAGCAACAGAATTCTTGCTTTCTCTCTTCTTTCTTCATACTTAAGGTTTTCAAAGGTTCTTTGGCAAGAAGACTCAGATTCTTCAAACCAGAGCTCTTCCTTTGGAATTAAGTATTCAAACACCTTAGGGGAGTCATTTAGAGGTGATCCAAACCTCTGAAACACTTCTGTACGTGGGGAATCATCATCTTCACCTCTCACTTGGAGCTCTTGCAGTTGGGGTCGAGCAAGAGGTTCTGGGCACTTTCAGTCCAAGTTAAGCATCTCAACACCTTCCAGGAGGATCACTGAAGCTATCTAGATCGTTGCAACAACTCTGCAACACACTTTGATCAGAGCCAAATCTTCATTTTTCAGGTAAGTTTCAAAAGCTTCAAACTCTATGATTCACGCATGATAAATTTAAAATGAAGTTACCAGTTAGTTTCTGCACCTTCATAGATCATTAGCCCTCAATCAATTGCATCAAATCATGCATATATAGTATTTCATGTTTAATTTCAGTTTTAGGGTTCTTAGTGTTCATGCTTGCGAATTTTATGTTACACTTAGAATAAATGAAATTAAAGGACACCATCATGATCCTCGTCCAAAAACGAGCAAAAACCATCTTTACATCTTTGAATTTAGTTGAGAATTGAGGGAGATAGGATTTCCAGAAATTGAAATCGTGAGGTTGAAGATGAAGTTGCTTTGCGCGCGTTTTTTTGAATTCTCAGAAGCAAGTTTAAAATATAATCAATTGGAAGCGTGTTTTGAACGACTAAAACGTTCAGCTCACTTGGTTACAAGCGCCTCTCACTTTCTCATGCCTTAGGTCTGGGGTTCGATCCCCCCCTCAAACCTTTTGTTTTTATTTTTCATTTTAACGCGCGTGTTTTATATATAACCAATTGGAATCCCTCTTTAGTCACAGTGAGCGTGTAGCTCAGTTGGCTTTGTTTTGTGTGGTGACCATGGGAGCGTGGGTTCAAGCCTTGGTAGTGACAAAACAATATTTTTTATCACTTTTTCCATTTGATTTCTTTACAACTTTAAACAATTATTTAACCTTTCAAAGTAGTTCATTTTCATTTCATTTTTTCCACACTTGTCATTTAATATATCTATTTTTTGAATAATCAAAAAAAAAATAAAAATATTATTTATTTCATATATTCTTATTAGGTTTAAAATAGTATGTTTTAAGTGTTTTCTTAAATACTTTGAAAATATATATTTTCATTTTGTTTTAACCTAATTACTTTGTGAATAATTTTATGATAAAACCCTAATTATTTAGGTCTTAATTAGGTATAGATTTCATCTTTGCCTTAACTAAGTTGACTTTTGTCAATGTTCAAAACTGTTTTCAGTCTCCAATTAAACGGATGATTAAGGTTTTCAAACAACAAAACCTTATATAATTTCAATCATTTTCAACTGTTTATCATAAACAGTAAATCATTTTTAAGTGGGCCTCTAATAGAGTGTAAGTCCCAACACCTTTTTCTTTTCATAGTTTGTTTTCAAAAACTGTATTTACAAAATCTTCTTTCTGTTTTCAAAATATTCTTTTGGTATTTGAAGGGCATTATTCCCGGTGAAACTCTTCAGATACCTATGTGACCTATGTCCATCTTCACTTCTTCTGTTTTCAAAAGAAACATTAACTGTTTATCATATATATATTCAACTGTTATCCATCAATTACTGGTAAGGCTTTGTACATACTTCTTCAAAGGCCTCCACTCCATCCAGGTTAGGCTTTACAAGCTTTCAATTTACAGTCTTTATTTAAATTATTGTCAAATATAGAACTGTTTATATATATATATTAGAACTACGTTTGAGTGTAAACCCTAGGACAGTTAAACTATATATATATATATTATAGGAATATGACCTAGGATTGAGAATGTCTTCCCGGTGAAGGCTCTTTCCTAATTAGAGATCTGTAGTTCAAACCCCCAAGATGAATTATTCCCGGTGAAACATCTTGGCAAAAACCTTAGAATCCAAAAAATTGGACACATCCACCCAAAGAGGAATTATTCCCGGTGAAACCTCTTACCCATTTGCTTAAAGCCAAAACAAGTTCAAAACCACATAGCTTTCTTTTGTGCTATAACAAGGACCCTCGATGACCCTCGATTAGCCTCCTCTTGGGCTTTGTACAAGGACCCACAGGCTTCTTAAAAGCATTTCCAGCTTCCTCTTGAGCTTGTATACAAGGACCCATCAGGTTTCTTATAAACATAGGAACAGGTCTTTAGTCACCTTTTAACATACCCTGGTGAGTTTCTTCCAATTTAAGCCAGACTTTAAACAAGCTAAGTTTGTCTCAATTTTACATTGAGTACACCTTTTGGAATGAGAGGCATGGACAGTCTCTGTGACCCTTATCTTCATTAATCTTCCTTAGCAGAGTCTAGGATCCATGTTTTGTTTATCCTTAGTCAGTGTCAGCCTTCATCTTGGGCTTTAAACAAGAAGTCTCATTAGATAATATTTCTGCCATCATTTTAACAAAAAACCCTGGAAAGGGTTAGCCTCCAAATCATTCTTTCATCTTAATAAAAACCCTTGGAAAGGGTTAGCCTCCAAAGTCAATTAATAAAAACCTGTTTAAAAGAATAAAACCCATGGAAAGGGTTAGCTTCCAAAAATCTTTCTTTTCAAAAGATAAACTCACCAGCTGAGACAAAACCCCTGGAAAGGGTTAGCTTCCAAAAAAAAAAATCAGTCTTTTAATAAATAAATCCTTTAGTAGAGTCAAAATCCAACAAAAATAGTTAGCTTCAACCTTGGGCTTCATACAAGGCACCAAAACAATAAAACTCCCCGGTTAATAGTCAGCCTCAACCTTGGGCATTGTACAAGGCAGATAATAGAGTCTCCCCAGTAAGTCCTTCATCATTCAGGTAGCCACAACCTTGGGCTTTGTACAAGGCAGATAAACCATACTTCATGTGTCAAAGATTCCTAACATCTAGGATCTTTTCCCTATTAGAGTCATTCATACTCAGTCAGCCACAACCTTGGGCTTTGTACAAGGCAGAAAAATAATTTTTTTTCCTAGCTAGAGTCAGCCTCAATTCTGGGCTTTGTACAAAATACAAAATTCCTTGTAATTAACCCCCAGTGGAGTCATCTCCCAGAGTCAATAAATAATACATAAATCAAAAAGCCTCAAGCTTGGGCCTCATACAAGCCAGTTAAAAAAATCAAATCTTTTATACAGTAGATAGACATAGCTTATCTCTATAGAGAGATCTTTCCTCTATCTCACCACATTCGAACAAACAAACATTACATTTCATTTTAATCAAGTCTCCCATTTAGGATTTTGAAAGGCATGAGCTGGCAGTAAAACCCAGACATGTGGTAACTTTCCCTAATTTGGATGAGCATTTTTCTTTCATTTAAGAGGCATTTGACTGGTATACTTGAACATACACAAGTAAGGTCCCCCTCTTGAATGAAATGAATTCAGTTATTCTGTCACTCTTTTAATGTTTGTGGTGGAATAGTAGAAATACCTCTCTGTAAAGATGACTTCATGTCTCTTTACTGTAAACAGAGATTTAATTCAAGCTTCAACCTTGAGCTTCAAGCAAGGCACCCAAAAATAATTAATAATTAATTAGTTCCCCGAACTACATTAAGCTCTGACTTCCATTAGGGATATGTAGGCATGAGGTTCACAAGGAATCTCAGAGAGCTAATAAAATACCAAAAATAGTCTGTCTGTCTGTCTGTCTTTCTTTTATTCAATTCAATTCCTTCTCCTAATACAAAGGAGAAACTTTCCCAATAATCATTAGCAGCACAAACACATTTAGACACAGAGAAGGTTCCCGTAGAGTACTACGGATATGTAGGGTGCTTAAACTCTTCCCTATGTATAACCGACCTCCCAGACTCCAGAATTTCTAGTCTAGGTGAATCCCCACACTTAGCGAACTCCTAGGGTTTAGTTGAGATCTTTTTTCCCTTTCCTACTCGTAGGACAAATAAGAAAGTTCGTGTGATATCGTAGGAAGAACTGAAACAAAATTCATCCCACCACGGGCGCATTCTCCTTCCAAATTTCGCGTGAAGGGTCTAGCGTGCCGTCCTCCCAAGTGAAATGGGGAGGTAAAAAAAACGACACCACACCTAGTCCTAGGTGATATCTACTATAGTCTAATCGTACAAAAACCTTAACAACCACTGTCCAGCTGGTTGTTAACCGTAATTCAATCTTGTTGGTCCGACAAAGAAAGCATAAAAACCTTGTACAATTAAATTAAATAAGAAAACAACTCTATTGATGAACTCAAGAATTCAAAATCGTTACAGAATCAAATCAGGGACACCCCCTAGTATTAGGGTTTAGTTACTCATATTGTTCAAAGAAAACAAAATATAAAATAGATACATTACAAGCATTGAGATGAAAGTTGATCTTCAATCGCTTTCGTTCATGAAAACCTTCTTCTCTCCCAAACCCTTGTTTTCTCCAATCTTCAATCGTGTCTTCTCTTGGCCAAAAAGTCCCAAAATAATTCTCTCAAACTCAACTAAATAGTCTAGGTACAAATCTCAGCCAAGTGGAATGTCTAAAGTGCCCCCAAAGTGGAGATTTAATGAAAAAGCCCTAAAATTGGAAGTTTTCACGCTCTCAGCAACACTGGCCGTGCTTGGAAGCACTGGCCGTGCTGCTCTTATATGATTTTTTATTTTTGCTCCCAGCAGTCCTGACACGGGCCGTGCTCAGCCACACGGCCGGCCGTGTTGTCCCCCTGGATTTTTGTATGGAGAAGTGTCATCATCTGACACGGGCCGTGCTTGGCTCCAGAATTCCATTACTTCATCCTCAAACCTTTCTCATCTTCTTCCATTGTTGCATTGACACTTTAGACTCTTCAACCAAAACTGAAACATGTACAAAACCAACCAAACGACATCAAAAGAATCTAAATAACTTAAAATAAACCATAATGCAAAGTAAACATAAACGCAATCAAACATGAGATACTTAAACAAAAACAATAAAACTCTGATCAAAGTGTTACCGAATCGACAGATTTAGACCGAATACATGACGAAAATTAGGTAGAAATGGTGACCGATCACCTCACCCAAAGTTCATTTTCATAGAATTAGTGAGATTTACCTTGAATCTTGCTAGTTTTTAACTAAACCTCATACATTTCACTCTTTTCTTTGTTTGTTCATCTCCAATTTTGAAGGATCTACTCATTTAGTGCTTGTTCTTGAAGCTATTCCAACATTTTGTCCAAGAAGTGGTAAAATCCTAAACTCTAAGATGTAGATCTCTATTGCTTGTGTTCAATGCATCTTTGATTCTATATTGGTCCTATTTGATGGTGAATTGGTGGAAAATTCGTGCTCCAATGGATATGTGATCATAAGGTCTTTGTATGTTTGTCTAAATTGAGTTTTATAGTTCATAATGCCGTTTTTTTGAAAATTGTGCGCAGGAAATCGATTTCCTCCAGAGGGAAATCGATTTCCACTCTGGTTTTTGCGCCTGATTCTGAAGTCTGCAGGCAGGAAATCGATTTCCTACAAAGGGAAATCGATTTCAGTAAGGCAGAATGCTTGTTTTTTGTGGTTTTTAACTTGTTTTTGGTTCTAACTCTTCTTCTACTCCTTTCTTTTGATATTTTATTTGAATCACAAGTTAGAGGCCTAATTTCTCTCTAATTTCAATGGACTTAGGGCGTCGATAGGATGAGAATCCAAATCCGCAATATTAAGTGATTGAAATTATGGATGAAAGGAGCTTTTGAATGTGGTTCCATCTTTTATTTCTTTTTATTTTGACCGATGAAAGTCTTATTACCTTGAGAATTCTCATGGATTCATGGTAAAGACTAGATCGCTCCCTATTTTTCTTTTCGTGCGGTATTGCTTTCGGAGAGTGATCTATATATCGCTTCTCACGCATGCATTAGCACATAAAGTTTTGACCGGCCTCGTTGTAGGGTGATTTCTACATAAATCACTTGGCGATCTGCTTAACATAGCGCAATATTTCGTGTCTCGAATAAAAAAGATCAAACATGGAAGAGACTTGTATACGGTTGATTTATGACTTATGGAAGTTTATCGTGTATTCGCTATGATTTTATCAAGCTTCTGATAAATTTCCATTGAATTTAAATCCGAGAACATCCTTCACTCACCATCGATCTTTATTTCTAACTTTGATAACATACTTGACAAGTTTCAAGATGGTTATCTTTAACATCTAACAATTGACTTTAATTTCCGCACATTATTATATTGCTCTTTATCTTTTTCGCTTTATTGCTTTATTTTATCATTTATCATGTTTATGATTCCGCCATTTTCTCTTTGTCCATTTGGACGTTTATATTCCGCTATTTTCTCTTTGTCCATTTGGACGTATTGTTTATGTTTCCGCTATTTTCTTTTTTTCCACTTGGACCATACTTTACTTTTATGCTAAAACACTAATAAACAACAAAAATCGAAAAAACGTTTAAGGCTCTTTTTCGGACTATTGGTTACTATCCCGAGCATTTTGGAGATTTAGACTTATGGACTTAGTACCTCTGGACCCTTATGATATTGTTACTCTGTTGTTATTCTGTCTGTCTGGCATTGGATTGCTGTCTGTTTGTGTATTCAGGTATTTCCTTGAAAGTCCTTGATGGTTAATTCCAAGGCATTGATATAAGGATTTTACCCGAAAACAGCGGTTACTCTGCCCGATTTTCGTCAGAATTTTAATGTGCTTAATGCAGAGTGGTGCTAAGATAATAAGTTCATTTGGATCCCCGAGTGGTAATGTGTTGGTTTGGTATTGATAAGTCCAAAGGATGGGAAATCTACCTTGACTCATAATGTCAAGTGTTGGCCTCTTATATCGGTTAGACCGTTCTTTTCCTTAGCTTTTATTTTATGTATTAGGATAGCCTCTTCATCTCCTTCCACTTCTTAGATTTTCAAAATCTTCTCCCTTTTTCCAAAACCTTCTTATGTTTGTAAAACCTCTTTAAAACCTTTCTTTAAAAAATAACTTTTATCCCTTGGTGGCCTTTTCTTCAAAAGTTTAGACATGGCTAATTGTTGAAACGAGTGGCGATACCCCACAATTTTGAAATTGATTGATATAATGAGATCTTTTCCGCGTGAGAGAGCTAGTGGCATACTCGTTGATTTCTATCTGAGTTGGAGCGCTTCTTTCAATTGCGATGCAAAGAACTCATTTGTTCTCATGCTCAAGATCAATGGCTGAGTATTTCTCTCCGACGACGATAAAGTGTTTATTCGTTTTTAAAACGTTTTCCCTTTTAAGCGAAACTACATTAGCTCTGACTTCTCCATTGCATCGAGGAGGTATGTAGGCATAAGGCTTAATGTCTCGCGGAGCTTATTTTAAAAATAAAACAAACCCTTTTTTAGCACACAAGACACAGATTTTCAAAAAGGTTCCTGTGGAGTACCACAGATATGAGGGGTGCTTAAAACCTTCCCCTTGTATAATCAACACCCGTACCTAAGATCTTCTTTTTGTTTTAAAAACAAACTTTGGGTTTTCTTCGTTCTTTTCCCTTTTCCTTTGGAAACAATAAAGCGCGGTGGCGACTTTCACTGAAATATTGAGTCGACTTCACTGGGGATCCAGTTTTAAGTGTGTTAAGCTTATTTTTGTTTATCTGTGTGTTTTTATCTGTATATATTGTTGTGTGCTTTGTTTGTTTATTTTCTTTTTTGGAAAAATACTCTTTTTGGTCCTGTATGTTAACCTCGGGGTTCATTTTGGTCCATTAACTTCAAAAAGTTTCATATTGGTCCCTTAACTTTTCAAAAGGTGTCATTTTAGTCCTTTTTGTCATTTTAGCGACGGAAAAACTCAAAAATCGGTCGCTAAATCAGTCACTAATATGACAAAAAGGACTAAAATGATACCTTTTAAAGAGTTAAGTGACAAATATAATTTTTTTTGAAATTAAGGGACCAAAATAAACCTCGAGGTTAACATACGGGACTAAAAAGAATATTTTGCCTTTTTTTTTCTCTTTGGTGCTCGATGGTTCCTCTGTGATGAGATAAAGTTCTAACCCGGACTTTGGTGAGTAACTTGAGATAGGAGGTGGTAAGACCAATAGTCGCATGTCAGGAGCAATCCTTACCATGAGCGTCATATAGTGGAACCACAATCAGTGGAGGCCTCATGAAAGGTGGTAGATGTTGTTACGAACCATCATAAGAACGCTATTACTTTCAATAGTGAGTGTGCGTAGAAGCTTAATGACCTAGAACCTTTTTAACCCATCTAAGCTTTTTTAGGATGTAGCGCAGAAACAAGGTCAAGTACCAATTTGAGCTTGTTGTCATGCGATGCTACGCTCAGACGAGGTCTTTTTAGGCATATTATTGGCGCCCATGAGCAATTGTGCGTGCCGGTAATATCTGATAGAAGATTGAAAACTCTGGGAACCTTTGTAGAACCCGATCGGCAGGTACAAAATTCCTTAGAACACGCCTTATGGGATGGGTAGACCCATGGCTCCATGCTCGTGACGTCGAACCTATGAACCTGGATTGTGTGATTTTGTGTGATTTGATGTGATCTTGTGTGCTCTTGAGAGTGGTTGATGCATAAACCATGCATTCATGCATTCATAAGAATATCCTTCACAAATGGTTTTCAAGGAACTTAGAGACTTTCTTTGTAAACATCACAGGTACTATGGATCAAAAGAGAAGCATCAAGAAGTACACTTTCAGGAATTCAAGTGCAAAAGAGTTGAAAGAGCTAGTAACTTTGGTTCCTAATCTTGACAAATTCAAAAACCGTTATGGAAAATTGATTTCTATCCTGAAGACCAAAGTGGAGAAGGGGATTCTTGATACTCTTGGGCAGTTTTATGACCCGGTTTATCATTGTTTTACCTTTCCGGATTATCAGCTTATGCCCACTTTGGAGGAGTATTCTTATTGGATTGGTTTGCAAGTTACGAATGATATACCGTTTAGTGGTCTGGAGAAAGAGCCTCAGGTTGATGAGATAGCAGAGCTTCTTCAGTTGACGATATCAGATGTGAAAGCAAACATGACCAAAAAAGGAGGAATTTGGGGGTTGACTTCTAAGTTCTTGATTGGAAAGGCTTCTATGTTGGCTAGTAAAGGAAGTATGATTGCTTTTGAGACATTTTTGTCCTTGCTCATCTATGGTTTGACACTCTTTCCCAACATTGAAAATTTTGTCGATGTTAATGCTATTCGGATCTTCATGATTGGGAATCCTATGCCTACTTTGCTTGGGGATACTTACCATTCCATTCACCATAGGACTGATAAGAAAGGTGGACTTATCAACTGTTGCACTCCTTTGCTCTATGAGTGATTTATTTCGCACTTACCTCAGAGTAAGAATTTCTTGAGCAATCTTGATGGTCTCTCATGGTCTCAAAAGATCATGCCTCTTACTAATGGGAATATCCATTGGTACAATCCTGCTTATGACATTGGTGAGATTATTGATAGTTGTGGAGAATTCTCTAATGTACCTCTTCTTGGTATACAAGGAGGAATTACTTACAACCCTATTCTTGCAAGGCGTCAATTATGTTACCCCATGAAGGAGCGACCCGCTAGTATTCTTGTGTCAGGAATCTTCTATCTTAATCAGGATGGAGATTCGGATATGAGAAATCGGTTTGTGCGTGCTTGGCACCATATTGATAGGAAGAGACATTTAGGAAAGAAGAAATGTGTTGCTCTCGAAGACTATACTGATTGGGTTCAAGCTAGAGCTCACACTCTTCAGATGCCTTACTTACTCGAGGAGCCTTCTCTACTCATTACTCCATCTTTGTCTTCCACTATTCCCGTCGAGAGTAGTGAGGAGCACCTAGAGCTCGTGGCTAAGATGAGAATGGAAAGAGATGATTGGGAGAAGAAGTTTCATGCTTCGGAAATTGAGAAGAAAGAGTTGAAGATACATTTGAAAGAAAAAGATGAAATGCTTTATATCCAAGATGGTTGGTTGATGGAGAAGGATGATCAGATCCGTCGTCAGGAAGAGATACTTCAACAACATGGTGAAAAGCGGAAGAGACAACAAGAGGATTTATTTTCCTCTGGTAGTCATGAAGATTCAGTTGCATGGAAAGAAGTTGATGATAAGCTGATGGTCAAGAGGACTCATTTGAAGGCTTTTTATGAAGATGAATTGGAGAAGCTCCGCAGGAAGCTGCAAAGAGGAGTTGGATCTTCGTCAGAAGCGTTCCCTTCTAGTTTTTATCTTTTCTGTTTCTTTGTAATTTTGGATCTTTGAATCCTTTTGTGAGATTTTCTATTATTAATGAGAATTTTGTTATGTTTTATTTTGTTTTTGCTAATGTTTACAATTAATGTCTTAAAGTTCCTTGAAAACCAAGAAAAATAAAAATCATTTGCATTGCATTCCATGCATCATTCCGCATTTTGGTCTTGCTTCCGAGATTATTCCCGAGGTCTTATTCAGTGTTCTTCATACAAAAGTGAATCAAGTTGTCTCACCGGTATTATACTCGAGCCAACTGCAAGAAGAAGATGGAAGGACTTGAACAAGAGAATCGTGAGCTACGTGAAGAGGTTGTTACTTTGAGATCTTGTGTGGAGCGTCTCACTGCTCTGGTTGAGACATTGATGGCTACTCAAAATCAGAATCAGAATCAGGTTCCTCCTCCAAATGCCCAAGCTCAGGGTCAGGCCATTGTGATTTCTGAAATCGCTGCTACAACAATTCCTGCTGCAGCTACTCAGCAACGTAGTCCTAATGGATATCCTTGGGGTATGCTTGAAGGTTATCTGTCTGTTCCTGAGATGACTCGTCCTTTGACTCCTGTTATGGTCAGAACGTCTTTATTGTTCACACTGGTCCTTTTGTCTCAGAGCCCATTTATGATGCTGCGCCAAGTGAAGGTTTGGGTATCCACGACAGAATGGATGGTTTCCAATATTAGTTTGAAGAATTGCAGAAAGAGATGAAAGCCCTGCGTGGGAAAGAACTGTTTGGAAAGAATGTGCATGATCTCTGCCTTGTTCCCAATGTGAAAGTACCTGCTAAGTTCAAGTTGTCGGAATTCGAGAAGTCTAAGGGAAATTCCTGTCCTCAGGAACATCTGGTGATGTATGTAAGGAAGATGTCCACTCACACTGACGATCAACAACTGTTGATCCATTATTTCCAAGATAGTTTGACTGGAGCTGCTTCTAAGTGGTATATGGGCCTTGATAGCACCCATATTCTCACTTTTAATTACCTAGCTGAGGCGTTTGTGAATCAATACAAGTACAATGTGGACATGGCTCCTGATCGAGATCAGCTGCGAGCTATGATGTAGAAAGAAAAAGAATCCTTTAAGGAATATGCTCAGAGATGGCGTGTGGTTGCCGCCCAAGTGATTCCTCCGATGGAAGAGAAAGAGATGACTAAGATTTTCTTGAAGACTCTTGGTCCATTTTACTATGAGAAGATGATTGCAAGTGCTCCTGTAGACTTCACTGAAATGGTGGGTATGGGTGTTAGGTTTGAAGAAGTTGTGCGAGAAGGTCGTCTGGTTCAGAATGACAACCCATCTGGTGGTGCGAAGAAGTATGGTTCTTCTTTCTATAAGAAGAAGGAATCAGATACTAATGTTGTTTCTCATGGGAGGAATAGTCGATCCAAAAATCAACCTCAACAAGTGGCATCAGTGACTCCTGTTGTGAATTCAGTGCCTGTAGCTCCTGTTAATCAACAACCAGCGAGGCGGAATCCGTATCCTCGAGTTAATTTTGATCCAATCCCTATGACGTACACTGAAGTGTATCCTGCTCTAATTCATAAGAAGTTGGTTCAACCAAGGTCACCGCCTCCCATTCCAGAGAAACTCCCTTGGTGGTATAAGGCTGATGCCACCTGTGCTTTTCATCAGAATGCTCCTGGGCATGATTTAGATAATTGTTGGCCTCTAAAGAATGAAGTTCAGAGATTGGTTCATTTTGGAATGCTTTCTTTCCGTGATACTGGTCCAAATGTGCAGAACAATCCATTGCCAACTCATGAAGCGTCTGCTGTGAATATGGTGTATTGGTGCCTTGGAAAGTATAAGGTTTATCGTGTGAAACACGTCAGAGGATCATTGGTAGAGATGCATGCCACTCTGTGTGAGTATAGTCATTATGAGCATAATCATGCTGCTTGTAGGATTTGTTCAGTCAATCCTCGAGGATGTTATATTGTGAGAAGAGATTTACAACAGATGATGGATCAAAGGCTCATCGAGATTTTGAGAGACAGAGATGAAGATGATGTCAATGTGATTGAGTCGTGCTTTGAAATTCCAGAATCTGTAGATATTGGTTATTGTGGAAAAGCTGTTGTAGAACCTCTTGTGATATGTTTGCCTTGATCTGTACCTTATAGCTCTGACAAAGTTTTACCCTACAGATACAATGCCACCATACTGGAAGCTGGAAAAGAAGTCGAGATTAAGCCTCTGTCTTCTGTTGAGAATATAGCAGATGTTAGTAGAGTGACTAGAAGTGGACGAGTTTTTACTCAGTCTCAAGCAGTTGTGGATGTCCAGAGGAATCCTGCTCAAGTGCCTGTGAATATTAATGATGCGACAAAAGTGAATGATGGGTCGTCTTCAGGAAAGGAGATGGATGAAATTTTGAAGCTTATCAAGATGAGTGATTATAAGATTGTGGATCAATTGCATCGTACTTCGTACAAGATCTCTATAATGGAATTGCTGACGAGTTCTCCTGCTCATAGGGATTCTTTGATGAAGATACTTGATCAAGCCTTTGTGGATCATGATGTGACGTTGGATCAGTTTAATGGGGTTGTGAGTAATATTACTGCATGTAACAATTTGAGCTTCAGTGATGAAGATTTGCCTGAGGAAGGAAGAAATCATAATTTGGCTTTGCACATCTCTGTCAGTTGCAAAGAGGACTCGATGTCTAACGTGTTGATCGATACTGGCTCATCGCTGAATGTCATGCCAAAATCCACTCTTGCTAAGCTGTCTAATGGTGGCACACCAATGAGATTTAGCAATGTGATTGTTAAGGCTTTTGATGGATCAAAGAAATCAGTGGTTGGAGAGGTTGATTTGCCTATTATTATTGGACCGTTTGTCTTCAAGATTACTTTTCAAGTGATGGACATCTTTCCTGCATACAGTTGCTTGTTGGGACACCCATGGATCCATGAAGCTGGAGCAGTTACTTCGACTCTTCACCAAAAGTTGAAATTTGTGAGAGATTGAAAGATGGTTGTCGTGAATGGAGAACAAGCTTTGCTAATTAGTCATCTCTCTTCGTTCCGTACCATAGAAGCTGATGAAGTGGTCATTGGAACTGCGTTCCAAGCCCTGTATGTTAATGATTAATTCAAAAAGGATGAAGCTTCCATTGCCGCCCTCAAAGATGCTCAGCTGGTGGTTCAGAATGGACATTCAGGAGTATGGGTACAAGTGGTGAGTTTGCAAGAGAACAAGAATAGAGCTGGTCTGGGATTTTCTACCTCAGACAAGTCTGTGATGAAGCCTGAATCTGCTTTTCGTCCCTATCAGGAGATATTCCATAGTGCTGGGTTCCTACATCCGACTCCTCCAGAGGTGGACGCAATCATTGAAGATGAACCAGAGCCAGAAGTGCCAAACTTTGTGACCCGTGGGAAGATGATCAAGAACTGGATCACCATTGATGTTCCTGATTGTACTCATGTTTCAAAGTAATCTGCTTTTATGTTTTTCAAAATCATTTCATTCTGCCCAAGATGAAAGTGAAATTGTTGGGGCTTTTCCTGTTTGTTTCAAACATTAAAATCATCAATAAAAGTCATTTTGTTTCTGCATATATATGTTTTTTACCTTTTTTCTTTTTCTGGAAAGTGGTAGCACAAAAAACCTTAAAAATATGTTTTCATTTGCCATAATCTGCACGATTACATGTTTGCATATATCTTTCTTTTTCCTGAAGTAATAATCATTTGTGCAGATTAATCAATAAAACCGTTGAAAGTAATGACCCTGCACCCTCTCCCAACTTCGAGTCTCCTGTGTATGAGGCGGAAGAAGAAAGTGATGAATGTATTCCTGATGAGATTTCCCGACTGCTTGAGCACGAGGAAGACACCATTCAGCCGTATAAAGAGCCGTTAGAAGTCGTCAACTTGGGTTCTGAAAAGGATAAGAAGGAAGTCAAGATTGGGGCATTGCTTGGTCACGATGTTAAGAAGAGGATTGTAGAGCTTCTTAAAGAGTACGTTGACATTTTTGCGTGGTCCTACCAAGACATGCCTGGGTTGGACACAAATATTGTGGAGCATCGTTTGCCGTTGAAACCTGAATGTCCTCCTGTCAAGCAAAAGTTAAGAAGAAGTCATCCCGATATGGCGGAGAAGATTAAGAATGAGGTCTTGAAGTAGATAGATGCAGGTTTCCTTGTCACTTCTGTATACCCTCAATGGATTGCCAATATTGTGCCTGTGCCGAAGAAAGACAGGAAAGTTCGCATGTGTGTTGATTATAGAGATTTGAATAAAGCCAGTCCGAAAGATGATTTTCCTCTACCTCACATTGATATGTTGGCAGATAGCACGACAAAGTTTGATGTTTTCTCCTTCATGGATGGTTTTTCAGGATACAACCAGATTAAGATGGCACCTGAAGACATGGAAAAGACAACCTTTATTACGCCATGGGGGACATTCTGCTACAAAGTGATGCCTTTTGGGTTGAAGAATGCTGGCGCGACGTATCAGAGGGCCATGACCACTCTTTTCCATGATATGTGTCATACCCCAAATTTGTCTTACCCTTATTTATCTGGCTTGCAACTCACAAACATACATCCATTTAGGTCATATCATTACATGCATCTGTATCATTGGTCCTTGGTCAGAAGGAGAGACTTGAAGCCTAATGTGGGGTGTCATCAGCTTGCCCAAGACCTCTTGAAATCAGGGTTTTCATCCAGTTCATAGCATTGGCAAGAATGTACAAGTCTAGAAGTCATCTGATCCTCTTAATCAGGGTTTCCTCGACTAAAGTCAACCAGTTGACTTTCAGGTCAACATTTAATCAGGAATGGATTTTATGAGTGAGGAGCTTTCATACTAGCCATGTGGATGTATTCATTTGACTGGATTTGACTGGAGAAGATTTAATCAAGAATTTCATCAATAACCAGGAAAATCAAAACAGTTGACTTTTGGGTCAAAATCAGAAGAATTATTCAA
The DNA here is from genome assembly GCF_029867415.1 of Vicia villosa. Taxonomy (NCBI): domain Eukaryota; kingdom Viridiplantae; phylum Streptophyta; class Magnoliopsida; order Fabales; family Fabaceae; genus Vicia; species Vicia villosa. The sequence continues at coordinate 880,112 of NW_026704969.1, read as the reverse complement.
ATATTGACTTTTGGTGGAGAACCAGTCAAGAAAAGTCAAAGGAATGATAAAATCAGGGCAAATTGGTCAAAGTTTCCATTTCGGGAAATATGGCTAAAAATGGAAAGTTTGACACTTAGAAAAATTTTGAGGTTCTAAAACTGGTTGACCAGCACACTTCTCAACATGTTTACACGTGGCATTTGGCATCTTTTCAGAAAATAGTCAACACCAATGTTGTTCATCTCATGGAGATGAACAATTCTCTAGTTGGAAGTTTCTTCATTTGAAGCTTTGATTAAGAGATAAAGTGGTCTAAAGTTGTGTAAAAACCATTTGAGTCAAGTCACAATTCAGGTCATGGACCAGGTCATGACCAGACATTTCATCAAACACGTGGTATGCCAAATTTCAAGTTGATTTTAGAGATATACAAGTGTGCTACGAATGGAATTTTGGTATGAATCCACTCTCCTCCATGCCCTCTACCCAATGAAACAAGAATGGAGCAAATTTAGTGTGTGTTGAACCTTTTATGAAGCCTCAAAGTCAAGCCTTCATCAAGTCACCACTGCATGGCAAGCTGGGCCAGACTCCTAAGGCATACGCAGGCATTTTGTCAAACACGTGGTGTGCCGTGTTGAGTGTCAATTTTAAGGCTCTATAGGGCTCTACGTGAATCAAGATGGGTACCAAACTGTTCCTCGCTATGCCCTCCTTCCATCGAGCCATGGATCATATCACTTAGACGTGTAAAGAGCAAGGTAGATGCACTCAAAGTCATGCCGCGACTAAGTCATATCTGGGCCAGTAATATGAAGCCAAACCAGGTCACGCGCGCTAGCCATATCCTGCAACCATGCATCTTGTTCCAGTTCCTTTTTCTCATACTTCCAAGTTTCATCTCAAGGATCTTCATACACATAATTTGTTCTATCTTACCTCCTCTTTAGAATGAGCACAAGTTTGAATAAAGTGGTAAACCATGGCCAGAGATATAGTCATACAAAGTCAGTATCATGGAAGTTGCCCTTGGCATAAAATAATAGCATCTTTCCACAACTATCCATGCAGTATTGCAGAACACGAAAGTATACCATAAACTTACCATAAACTCATACTTGTTCACTAAGTCTTGAGGGGTATGATATACTACAAGTCCCACACCAAAGATTGCACCTTATGAACCACACTCCTCACTCTATAAAAGAAACCCCATGCCTCAAGTCCTTCTTCACGATTCATTTTTCACACTCTCTTCTCTCTCCCTCCCACTTTCACTCGTTCCCTCTCCACATTCTCCCTATCCCTCAAGTCACTCTCTCCTCCTCCATCTGTGTTTGTTACGAACCGTAACAAACTCCGGCCACCGCAACTGTCATCTCCATAGCCTCAGCCACCACCATAACAAACCTTTCCTCCACCATAACTAACTCCCTCCGATCGAAACACCACCGTAGCTACCTTCTCCCACAAAATTCTATATTGCAGTGAATCTTTGAACAAGATGAATGCGTCGTCGAAACTGAATCTACTTCTCAGCTTTCTCGTGCCATATCTCGAAGCCTACAACACTAGTATTGAGTTCGAGGGAGTGAAAGAGGCTGCAGCTGGTAGGAGTTTCCTCTCCTTCAAAGTCTTGATCCAAGGATCTTTCAGGTAAACGATCTTGAGCCTTTTCAGCATCTTAGATCACATGGATTAGTTCATGCATTCAATGCTTGTACACATATGAGTTATCTTCAGTGCTTGAATTTCGTTTTCAATCTGTGTGTAATGGTTGTTATTTGCGTGTTTGAATAACTTGCTCGAACTCTCCGAACAAATACGAGTCGATTGATGTGTGTAGATAGGCTTCTGTGGAGTTTGTTAAAGATTATAGTCTGGATCTTGTTTTCGGTTAGCATGTTAGGGGGTTGGAACGGGAAAACAAAGGGGAGATTCGGATCCAGCATCGAAAACCGAGTGGAATAATGGTGGTGCGGTCGATTTCTGGGCGGTTTCAGATTAGCTCCGGCGGCGGGAGCGTCGGAGATGGTGACCGGAAGGTTTCCGGTGTCTGCATGGTTTCCATGAAGCCTTTGACGTGGCTTTTTCTCATTCGCTGATCCTTTGTTTTGTTGTGATTCATATTTTGTCTTTTTCTAATGATTAGAGATGCTGTGGCGCGTTTTAATTGTTTCAGATCACTTTGTCTTTTAGTCACTTATTGAGTCCATGCCTTATTGATGTTGAGTTCAGAATATTAGTGGTCACGTTATTTTTCATGTAAAACCATAGGCAATAAATATATCCATAATGCAATATTTGAATTTGGAATTAAATGGAATAGCATGTGTATTGATTGGGCCACGATTCTGTTGGGCTTGAAAATGTTTTCTGGACTATACACCCCAATTGCTAATGCTGTCATGAATTTGATGTAGTGGGCCAAGAAGATTTATTTCTTAAACCTCCCAGTTCTGGCCCAAAGCGCTTTTAGTATAGATTCTAGTTCATATGGTTTTTGCTGATTCACCCCCCTTTTGCTGTTAATAAAAAACAAACAAAAATAGTTTTTATTGTTTGCTAATTGATTTTTTTGCCTAAATAGAAAAAAATGATAAAAAAATATATGTTTAGGATTTAATTGTTTGATGTTTCTTTAATTTTTGATTGGTTCCATAATAAAAAATAAATAGTTTTTCCCATTTTTAATTCTCAAAAATAGTTTTAACATGATAAAAAAATACAAAATTTCTTGTGAATATTTCCATGTCTAGTTTAGATTTTAATCCTTGACTTCTAATTAGACTTCAATTTTTAATTGATGTGCTTGTGTATTTTTTTTAGACTTGCTTAGCATAGTTCAGACTTAGAATTTCCCCTTTGAACTATAACTCTAGGTTTAGAAAATAGGCTAGTCTCCCCCTTTTCTCATTCTTTTTTCTTTTACAACATAAAACATCTAACAAATACTCAAAATAAAATCCCTCTAAAAAATACAAAGAAAACACTAAAAAACATTAATAAAAAAGTGAAAATCATTAAAAAGGGAATGGAAGCTTGAATCTCCCTTGCTTTAGGGAATCATTCGAGTGCTTGGATCTCCCTTGCTTTATGGAACCATTCGGGCGTAAGTTCCCAAATTCTAAAAGACACAAACCAAAGAGTAACTCGAGTTTCCCTTGCCTTAGGCATTTCCTCAAAACACTCAAACTCTCTCCCTTCTCTCCTTTCTTAAGGGCATTGTTATCTCCGCTATATTGCATCCTAGGCTCTCCCCTTATGCAAGAGCGCGAGCGTTAACTCCGCCCAACTAAAAAACCCAAAAACAAACAGAAAATCTTGAGCCGAGCTACGGTAACTCTGATTCCTGAAAAGGATACGTAGGCAGCGGGGTAGGGCCCGTGCGAGTACCATTCTTTCTTTTCCCTACATTTTGCATTCATTCGTATGTAGACATAGACATAGTACACACCCTTTAGATAGAAACAAACATAGGTGGATACCATCGAGTACGATGGGCGCGAGGGGTGCTAACACCTTCCCCTTGCGTAACCGACTCCCGTACCTAGACTCTCTGGTCGCAAGACCCTGTTCCTTCCTTTGTTAGGTTTCCTGATATTCCTTTCCCTTATGGGATAAATATATTAGTGGCGACTCTGTTCATTTTTCGCGAGCGTGCGACAATATGATGCACAAAGAGATTGAGGTTTATGTGGATGACATGATTGCCAAGTCCCAGTCAGAGGAAGGGCACATGGAAGATCTTTTAAAGTTGTTTCAGTGTTTGAGAAAGTATCGTCTCCGCTTGAATCCAAACAAATGCACTTTCGGTGGCCGTTCTGGAAAATTATTGGGTTTCGTTGTCAGTCAGAAGGGAATTGAAGTGGATCCTGATAAAGTCAAAGCAATTCAGGAAATACCAGCGCCAAAGCTATGAAAGGAAGTGTGTTGGCAGAGTACCTCGCTCACCAACCAATTGATGATCATCAATCTATCATAATGGACTTCCCGAATGAAGATATAATGTATTTGAGAGCTCAAGATTGGGATGACCGTTGTCAGAAGAAGGACCGGATCCTGGATCCAAATGGAGTTTAATTTTTTATGGAGCTTCTAATGTTCATGGCCATGGTATTGGTGCCATTATTATAACTCTGCAAGGTTCAGATGTTCCTTTCACTGTAAAGATATGTTTTGATTGTACAAACAATATCGCTGAATATGAAGCTTGCATCATGGGACTTGAAGAAACCATTAATCTGAGAATTAAGATTCTTGATGTTTATGGAGATTCCGCGCTTGTGATTAATCAGATTAAAGGAGAATGGGAAACGCGTCATCCTACAAAGATTACGCCAAAAGGCTGTTGACATTCTTTAACAAAGTTGATTCCACCACATCCCTCGAGATGAGAATCAGATGGCTGATGCTTTAGCCACGTTGTCTTCCATGTACAAAGTGAATTTCCATAATGAGGAACCTCGGATTATAATCAGGCGCCTTGATAGACCTGCTCATGTATTTGCAGTTGAGGAATTAGCAGATGAGAAGCCTTAGTATTTTGATATTAAGCATTTCCTTCGGACTCAAGAGTACCCACTTGGGGAATCAAATAAGGATAATAAGACTTTGAGGAGATTGGCTGGCAGTTTCTTCATCAATGCGGATGTTTTGTATAAAAGAAATTATGACATGGTTTTGAACATCACAACTCTTCGCCTTATAGGCCAAAGATGAATGGAGATGTTGAAGCAGCAAATAAGAATATTAAGAAGATTGTGCAAAAGATGGTTGTTACGTACAAGGACTGGCATGAAATGCTCCCATTTTCTTTGCATGGGTACCGTACATCTGTTCGTACTTCAACCGGGGCAACTCCCTTTTCTTTGGTTTATGGTATGGAAGTAGTGCTCCCTATTGAGGTTGAGATTCCATCGTTGAGAGTTTTAATGGAAACCAAGTTATCTGAGGTTGAGTGGTGTCAGAGCAGGTTTGATCAATTTAATTTGATAGAAGAAAAGAGAATGATGGCTTTATGCCATGGTCAGTTGTACCAGAAAAGAATGAAGAAAGCTTTTGATAAAAAGGTTCGACCTCGTGTATTCAGAGAAGGCGACCTCGTGCTCAAAAGGATCTTGTCTTTCACCTCCGATTCAAGGGGCAAGTGGACTCCTAATTTTGAAGGACCATATGTTTTTAAGAAAGCCTTCTCTGGCGGTGCATTAATTCTTGCAACTATGGATGGAGAAGAGCTCCCACGTCCCGTGAATGCTGATGTAGTCAAGAAATACTTCGCCTAAAAATAATAAAAGAACAGCTCGCTAAGTTGAAAACCTGAAAGGGCGGCTGTTATACCCCAAAATTTGCCCGCATCTTTTTTGAAAGAGAAGGCAACAGACCTCTGTCTAAAAATTGGGAGTTTCATATAATCTTGGATTTTATTTCATAAATATCTTGATTTTATGAACACTCAATTTTTTTAGGATATTTTTTATACGGTATTTTGGGTTCGCTGTTGAATTTATTCTTACACAAGCGCCAAATACTATTTATCACTTCACACGCTGTTTATTTGAGATTTATTTTCAGATAAGTAATACTGACGCAATTGGTACAGAATTAAATTTTGCAGGCGCAGAGTCCGGGGATTCAGACTGTACTGGTAACAATTAAATTATTATTGGTTTTTTGTTTCCCACTAATTTTTTGTACTATATTATTTTCAAATCTTTTCCTCTCTTTTCAAATCTCTTTCTTTCAAATCAAATCCTAACTTTATTCCATACACTTTCTTTCAAATCCTACTACTACTCAAACTTTCCTTTTTTGTACGGTATCACTTCATTCCCCAACGTCTCCATCCTTCTTTTCACTCTATATATGCCCCTCAGTTTTTCCATAAATTCTCACATCAAATTTCATTCACCTCCCAAATTTCTATCATACTATCTCATAATTATTTTTTCTTCTTCCCCGACAAAAAATGGCAAAGTGGGTGGATACGTTTTTTCTTATGGTCATCACTGTTTTTACGGTGATCATGTCATTTTTCTGTCTGCATAGTCCTGAAAAATGCGGACATGGGATGCTGGCACTCCCATACATCTATATATTGTTGTTTATAGCATGGGTTTTTAATCGTCATACTTAAAGTTTGTCGTATCTTTCGCTTTCAAATAACGTATCGTTCATTATATTTGTCGTACTGTTCGTTATATTATGTAATATTTGTACTGTCAGTATTAAATATTGTATTGTCTGTTGTACCGTCGTTTAATTATCGAGATAATATTATGTGTGATTATTGCTAGTTAAATATTTATTTCTGTGCATTAAGTCCTTTTCAATTTTATTATCGGTAATTACGTTCGCGTACAGTATATTTTATTTATTTATTAAGATTGTGTTTTTATAACAACTCATGTAAATAATTTTTCACCATTAACACAACAAAAACAAAAAATAAAAAAATTAACTTTAGCTGTTAAGTTTTCACTTTAACTGTTACGTTAATACCCAGACAACCAGTTAACAGTCAAACCCGATGACAGCATGGTTCTCCGTGTTTTGTATCATCAGTCAAATCAATCTTTCACATTTCAAAATTCAAAGATTTTTTTCTAGAAGTCTTCTGATAATCACAAGATCAGCAGAGACTCAACACTGCACAAAAATCAAGTACGCCTAACTGTCTCCTACACAAACAGTCCCTAATTAGGGTTTTTGTTTTTTTCAGGAGAACAAGTTTTTTGAGACCTCAAATGGATTTCATGGATCTCCATATGTCTCAAAGTACCATCAGACAACTTTTCAAACTTCAATTCGCTCGGACGCACAGTCAGCAGCTCAAACAGTCAACAGACGACCAGTTTGACCGAAAAGTAACCAGACAGTCATAAATGAATTTTTTTGTCAACATCCATATTTTGTCAAAAGATTCATCATTTAATCAATGGTTGATCATAATTCATCAAGAAAAGTTCAGAAATCAACAAAACCGTAAGTTTCAAAATTAGGGTTTTCTCCTAAAAAGTCAACTGAACTTTGACCGGTCATAACTCTTTCCTCGTTCATCTGAAAAATTCCAACCAAAGCTTATTTTGAAGGAAATTCAATTATCTTTCAAATGAAATTGGTCCCATGGTCATTGGATTTACCATTTGGAAAATATGAGCTAAGACATTATAGGTCATTTTCAAAGTCAACAAAAAGCAGTTTTTTGTCAAAGCCCATAACATCAAGATAACTTCTCCAAATGCAAAAAAGTTTCAAAAGTAGCTTATAGAGGACATCTTGAGGTTTCTAAAAAGTACAAGAACTCCTTCATATGATCAAAATTGAGGGAATTATGCCTTGTTGAAATTGATCAAAATTGTTTTTTTTTCAAAAGAGGCCAAGCATTCATGATTCAAACATGTTTCTAATGATGTTAAAGGGCCCCCACGACCAACATTAGGCCCATAACATTTTTATTTCTTTTTTAATTTAATTTTATTTCATTTAAAGTTAAATTAAAAAAGAAATGGTTCAAGATAATGATTCAAGGCTTTTGTCCTTAGCTTGAGTCACCAAGTTTGATCCAAGTTCTGCAAGCATAGAGTACATAAGACCTATGGCAAGAGGGGTGAAGAAAATTGAAGCCATGGCCAAGAAATTCAAAGTTTTTATTATTAAAAAATCAAAAGTTCAAAGGCACTCAAGAGCTTGGTAGCTTAAGATTTCAGCACTCATATTGTTTATAAATGACATAAACACTTCAGCAAGAAGACACACACGAATTATGAACCAATACCATCCTTGTATCACACTTGTGTCAACTTGAAATTTTCAAAGAAATTCAAATTTTGAATTTTAAGTTTAAGCTAATTTCCAATCCAAATAATTATCTAAACACGATCCTCAAACATCCTTGAACCTATCCCAATCATTTTCAGCAAGCAAAGCACTCAGAACCAAGCACTATAGCTCACGGTTTGTCCAAACAAAAAATAACACGAATTCAATCATACATGCATGTTTAACAAGATGTAATTGCATATTTGTGTTTGGTTAGATGTTCTGATCGTTTATGGAGCTTTAATTTGATTTTAATGGAGGTTTGAAGCATACGCCATTTTAGGGTTTTTGAAGCTCGAAATGGGACTTTTCGTTTAAGGCAAAATCTGACACAACTAAGACCATGGTTGTGATCAGTGGATCATTTGCAGTCGATCCATGGTCTCATGTTTTATTTATATAGCATGTTTTGTGATTTTTGATTTGCAGGAGCTTTAGTGACGGAAAAAACCGTTGGTAAAACCTTTACCTACGGTTGCAGAATTTTGAAATGAAGAAGACGAAGACGTGTCGTCCTCTGGTTGGCCAGTTTGCGCGCGTGCGTTTTTTAAGTTTCAGACCAATCATGTGCTTTGCATTCCACCATCATACCATGTGCCTCATGATTACAGCCCTCAGATCTCATTAATTCAAGATCCAACGCACCTGAACACACATCCATACCATAGACTTTCCCATCTACCACACTTGATCCTGATTTAATATATATTTTTCATTTTATTTAATTTTCATTGCAAAATTATTTAAAAATAGTTTAAAAATCAGAAAAAATATGCAAAAAATATTTTAGGTTGATAAAATATTGTCTTAATTTTTTACACAAAAAATATTTTATTTTTCTTAATAATTAAAATATTTTGTTTAATTAATCAATATATATTCATATATTTCCATTTCAATAATTTTCTAACCTATCAAAAAAAAAATCAAAAAAAATATTTCCTTTTTATTAAATTAAGTTTATATATCATAAACTAATTTTGCACATATTTAGAATATTTTTCTCTTTAAGTTTAATTTATGTGTATAATTATTTGTATAATTACATGTTAATTAACTTAATAATCTTAAAAACAATTTCAAAAATCACAAAAAAAAATTAATTTTATTTTAAAATTAATTAACAAACAAATTGGACATATTTTAGGCTTAACTTTTTAGGTTTAAATTTTATTTCTAATTCTTAACCTTTTAAGTAAATTAATTATGCATTAAATTTAATTAAAATCAACCATCCAAAAATCCAAAAATATTTTCCCTTTATCTTATTGCAATTTAAATTCATAGATAAGTGTATAGGTTGTCAAATTCATGTAAATAGTGTAGTTTACATTTCTCGCACAATCGATGTAATAGCGTAGATTTACCTTCCACATTTTACATTCCCGCACTTTAATTCCTGTACATATAAAACTGCGTGTATGTCAAGAATAATAACTGAAGCGCTAGATCACTAATTTCAAAGACAAAAATATCTGAAACCAAACACAATCACACTTGCACCTCTTAGGGTAATCCCTCTGTTACTCTTTTCAAAATCAAATCTTACTGTTTCAAATACAATTCAAATTTTTCTTCTGTATCCAGTCAAGGAAAATTTTCTAAAGAAATAGGAAAGAACCTTATAAACTTAGGGTATACCTCCTAATTGCTTGCTCAATCAAAAACAACAAAAGCTTTTACACATCACTATTTTTCCAAAACAAATTTTCAAAAGACTACACTTTGTATATATCCAAACAAGGATCATTACGAAGTTAAAAATCTTTTTTCAAACCATCAAAATATCTTTCGAAAGATAAATACTTTGTATACATCCGCACAAGGATCATTACAAAGTTAACTCTTTACAAAATATTTAAAACCACATACAAGCATTTCAAAGCAAGACAAACGATTCAAACAAGTGAGCTAAGCAATTAAGAGTCCATGGATAACCATGGATACAAAGGGTGCTAACACCTTCCCTTTGTATAACCTACCCCCGATCCCAAAATCTCTTTAAGGTCTTTTTCTGTTTCTTTTATAAACCATTCCTTAATTGGATAAAATAAAAGTCGGTGGCGACTCTCTGATTTTCACAACTCAAAAATAAAAGAAGAGTCAGTTTGCATCCCACAAAAAACCGAGGATTACAGCGGCTTAGGCAAAAAAGAGCGTCTCGGTGGAATGAAAACTCGAAAGGGAGGTCCAGGCAAAAATTAGAGACATAAACAGAATAAAAAACCCGATGGACTGAAAACCCGAAAGGGCGGTCCAGGTAAAAGTTAGGGATTCATGGCAAGTAACTACATCAGACAAGACTTGATCATCAGCATTCATCTGTTTATCATGAGAAGTTCAACACATTTCAACGGAAGCCTTTGCTCAGGAATTCCAAGTTGAGAGAGAGGATGGGGTCATTACATTTCAATGTACCTTTTCCACAAAATTACCACTTTCCAAACTTTGTAATCATCCATGGGGTCTTGCCTTTTGCAGGCTACCATTCTATTAATAAAGTTTGAGCCTTTGCCCGTTATTGGCAATCTTATTTCTTTCATATCTCTTAAAATGTCATTTATTGTTGATAGTAATTTTTGAAACAAAGAGAAAATTGATTTCAACAAAATCCTTTTTGGAAAATATAAAAGAAGTTTTATTTTGATTCATGAGTGCATTACAAGGAATTGATATGTTGATGCATTCATGTGCAAAAGAGGAAGAATGTATTCCAGTTGGTGTACCTTTGGCCTGGTTCGAATATGATGTAGAACTCAGTTATTTTGTTCTCTCAGCTCCAATGTTTCCTCGGTATTGGGTAGCATTTATTCTGAAGCCATCAAAAGTTTGTTGTAGCAATTTCTTCTCATGTTTGTGGATGATACCTCGAGTGTTCAGCTTGAGACATGCTTGATTATGTTATTTTTGTACTCTATCTCTTGAGTTAATCTTCGTGCTAAGTTTTGGCAGCATATGCATCATTAACATGCATCAAAAATAGTCATGCATTCATATTTGCTATCATGAAGTTTACTGTCAATCAGATTTCTCTTTCATTTATAGTGTCTTTAGGCAGAAAATACTCACTTTCCTTGAAATCCCCACTAAATTTGTTTCTATGTGGATAAGATGTTTTAGTTATTCTGTTCAAAATGCTTACGAACAGAAATCTAGTGAGATATTCCCTCACTTGATCTGGTCTTATTTGGCAGCTTCTTTCCATTTAGCCATGGATTGAATTTTGGTCGCTGGATGATGAATGTGGAGATTGTGCACTTGTATTTGCACCCTCAATCTTTGAAAAGAAAATCAGAGTATTATTGATTGCTCTCCACCGTCAGTGGTACGTCGGTGCATCTCTTCTCACCTTCAGTGGAACGTTGGTGTATTTTACATCTTCATCGCCAGTGGTACGTCGATGTGTATTTCTTTGATACCTTCAGTGGAACATTGGTAGCTCACCTTCAGTGGTACGTTGGTGTATTTTGTTATATCTTCATCGCCAGTGGTATGTCAATGTATTCATCTCTTCATACCTTCAGTGGAACGTTGGTATATGTTATCGTCAGTGGTACGACGGTATATCTCTTTTCTACCTCCAGTGGAACGTTGGTAGCTCACCTTCAGTGGAACGTTGGTGTATATCGTTATATCTTCATCATCAATGATACGACGATGTATTTCTATTAATACCTTCAGTGGAACGTTGGTATATTTTATCGTCAGTGGTACGACGGTATATCCCTTTTCTACCTCCAGTGGAACGTTGGTAGCTCACCTTCAATGGAACGTTGGTGTATATTGTTATATTTTCATCGTCAGTGGTACGTCGATGCACTTTTATTCATATCATCAGTGGAACGATGGTGTTTTTTGTTAATAAAAAATTGGTATTCTGATTCCCTAGTGAAAGAGGATGCATATTTTCTCATCCCCAGTGAAAGGTGATGCCCTTTTTTTTTTCACCCCCGGTGAAAGGTGATGCTTTAACCTCTCTGGTGCGAAATGTTTTCCCCAGTGAAGTTTCTTTTCCCAGCAAAATCTCGTCTCTCCAACAAAGTCTTGTTTCCCCCCAGTGGAGTTCTTCCCGCAAGACATTTGTTTTCCCCAGTGGAGTTCTTTTTCCCCTAGTGGTGTTCTGTTTCATCATCATCATATGCATTCATTAAGCATTGCATTGCATCTTAGGTTCAAAAATTGTGTGTTTTATATATTTAAGTCTCTTCAATCTCGTCAAAACGAAGATTTACAATCATCATATTTCTGGATCGAAGAAACTTATATAGGGGCATCTGTCATACTCCAATTTTTTACCCTAAGATCATACATTGGTTGTAGTTTAATCATCAATCAGGAGCACCATTGTGAGACTCCATTCTTGATATTGTGTTTATCTCTGAGGGGAATCATCAAGCACTTTTAGTTTTTTTTATTTGTTTTATACTAACCCAAAATCAAAAAATATGTATTTTGTCTCTTTTGTTTATATTTTACAAGTAAAAGATCGGGCAAAAATCAAAACAGTGCAAGAAAGCAATTTTTGAAAATTTTGAAGATGGAAATCAATTTACCCATAGGGGAAATCGATTTCCCTAGGGCGAAATTCAAAAATAATAAGGAGGGAAGTGTGACATCATTTTGGCACCTATTTTCCTTGATCATGTTTGTCATTTTACCAATTTTCCACCTCACCAAAATTAATTCCCTTCATTAAACCCACTTAAACCCCCATTTTACCATTTAAATACCATTTAAACACCAATTAAACACAAGTTAATTAACCAAAAGCAAAAAGACCAAATTGCCACTACTCTTGCTCCCATCCTATAAATAGAAGTCTCTACTCCCTCATTTCTCAAGCTTGGAGAGCCAAAAAAGTTCTTGCAAATTCATTTCTCACCCTTTCCAAAACCCTCACCCAAAGTTCATTTTCATAGAATTAGTGAGATTCACATTGAATCTTGCTAGTTTTGAACTAAACCTCCTACATTTCACTCTTTTCTTTGTTTGTTCATCTCCAATTTTGAAGGATCTACTCATTTAGTGCTTGTTCTTGAAGCTATTCCAACATTTTGTCCAAGAAGTGGTAAAATCCAAAACTCTAAGATGTAGATCTCTATTGCTTGTGTTCAATGCATCTTTGATGCTATATTGGTCCTATATGATGGTGAATTGGTGGAAAAGTCGTGCTCCAATGGATATGTGATCATAAGGTGTTTGTATGTTTGTCTAAATTGAGTTTTATAGTTCATAATGCTGTTTTTTTGAAAACTGTGCGCAGGAAATCGATCTCCTCCAGAGGGAAATCGATTTCCATTCTGCTTTTTGCGCCTGATTTTGAAGTCTGCAGGCAGGAAATCGATTTCCTACAGAGGGAAATCGATTTCAGTAAGGCAAAATGCTTGTTTTTTGTGTTTTTAACTTGTTTTTGGTTCTAACTCTTCTTCTACTCCTTTCTTTTGATATTTTCTTTGAATCACAAGTTAGAGGCCTAATTTCTCTCTAATTTCAATGGACTTAGAGCGTCGATAGGATGAGAATCCAAATCCGCAATATTAAGTGATTGAAATTATGGATGAAAGGAGGTTTTGAATGTGGTTCCATCTTTTATTTCTTTTTATTTTTATCGATGAAAGTCTTATTACCTTGAGAATTCTTATGGATTCTTGGTAAAGACTAGATCGCTCCCTATTTTTCTTTTAGTGCGGTATTGCTTTCGGATAGTGATCTACATATCGCTTCTCACGCATGCATTAGCACATAAAGTTTTGACCGGCCTCGTTGTAGGGTGATTTCTACATAAATCACTTGGCGATCTGCTTAACATAGCGCAATATTTCGTGTCCCGAATAAAAAAGATCAAACATGAAAGAGAATTGTATGCGGTTGATTTAAGACTTATGGAAGTTTATCGTGTAGTCGCTATGATTTTATCAAGCTTCTGATAAATTTCCATTGAATTTAAATTCGAGAACATCCTTCACTCACCATCGATCTTTATTACTAACTTTGATAACATACTTGACAAGTTTCAAGATGGTTATCTTTAACATCTAACAATTGACTTTAATTTCCGCACTTTCTTCAAGATGGTTGCTTTATTGTTTTATTTTATCATTTCATCATGTTTATGATTCCGCCATTTTCTCTTTGTCCATTTGGACCTTTATATTCCGCTATTTTCTCTTTGTCCATTTGGACGTATTGTTTATGTTTCCGCTATTTTCTTTTTGTCCACTTGGACCATACTTTACTTTTATGCTAAAACACTAATAAACAACAAAAATCTAAAAAACGGTTAAGGCTCTTTTTCGGACTATTGGTTACTATCCCGAGCATTTTGGAGATTCAGACTTATGGACTTAGTACCTCTGGACCCTTATGATATTGTTACTCTGTTGTTATTCTGTCTGTCTGGCATTGGATTGTTGTCTGTTTGTGTATGCAGGTATTTCCTTGAAAGTCCTTGATGGTTAATTCCAAGGCATTGATATAAGGATTTTACCCGAAAACAGCCGTTACTCTGCCCGATTTTCGTCAGAATTTTAATGTGCTTAATGCAAAGTGGTGCTAAGATAATAAGTTCATCTGGATCCCCAAGTGGTAATGTGTTGGTTTGGTATTGATAAGTACAAAGGATGGGAAATCTACCTTGACTCATAATGTCAAGTGTTGGCTTCTTATTTCGGTTAGACCGTTCTTTTCCTTAGCTTTTATTTTATGTATTAGGATAGCCTCTTCATCTCCTCCCACTTCTTAGATTTTCAAAATCTTCTCCCTTTTTCCAAAATCTTCTTATGTTTGTAAAACCTCTTTAAAACCTTTCTTTAAAAAATATATTTTGCCCTTGGTGGCCTTTTCTTCAAAAGTTTAGACACGACTAATTGTTGAAATGAGTGGCGATACCCCACGATTTTGAAATTGATTGATATAATAAGATCTTTTCCGCATGAGAGAGCTAGTGGCATACTCGTTGATTTCTATCCGAGTTGGAGCCCTTCTTTCATTTGCGATACAAAGAACTCATTTGTTCTCATGCTCAAGATCAATGGCTGAGTATTTCTCTCCGACGAAGATAAAGTGTTTATTCGTTTTTAAAACGTTTTCCCTTTTAAACGGAACTACATTAGCTCTGACTTCTCCATTGCACCGAGGAGGTATGTAGGCACAAGGCTTAATGTCTTGCCGAGCTTATTTTAAAAATAAAACAACCCTTTTTTAGCACACACGACACAGATTTTCAAAAAGGTTCCTGTGGAGTACCACAAATATGAAGGGTGCTTAAAACCTTCCCCTTGTATAATCAACACCCGTACCTAAGATCTTCTTTTTGTTTTAAAAACAAACTTTGGGTTTTCTTCGTTCTTTTCCCTTTTCCTTTGAAAACAATAAAGCGCGGTGGCGACTTTCACTGAATTATGAGTCGAGTCAATCATATGGCTTCGATCTCAGATTTTCCCCGTTACACGCTTTTTGCAAATCCCCCACTTTTACTTCACTCACAAGGTCTCTAAAGTAATGAAATATCATCTCTATATGCTTGCTTCTCCCATGTCAAATGGGATTCTATACAAGGTTTATACATAAACGATGCGTATCATTATTGTCATACCTTAATATTCTTAGTTGCATAATTCATTCATCAAATTCATCAACCGTACAACTCGACACACTCACAAAGACGCTCTAATGTGCTCAACCTTGCAAGAAGAGAGTGCCATAACTTTTTCCTTCTTAGAACGCCAACAGATTGGTATTTATCCATACATAAAGATGTATCTAGAAGTGGATTTTATGTCATATTTAACTCACACTAATAAGAGTTAGTATAACCGAAAAATTTGAAGCTTCTATATTTATCCGTTGCAGGAATAAAATTTCGCAGTCGATCAAACCTTTGATGTATTTCATAATTCTCTTGACTACGCCTTAGTGTGATGAATCTGACTTCCCTATAAATCAGCTCATTACACATATGCTATATGCCAAGGTCGTTCACATATTGCATAAGTACCACAATAATCTAACCAACCTTCTATACTTTTTGGGTTAACATCCTACTCATCATCATTCTTTGATAGTTGCAACCTTGGTTCTATAGGGATAATGGTCACATCACAATGCTCCATTTTAAACTTCTTCAATATCTGAATTTCATACCACCTTTGACGCATGAAA
The DNA here is from genome assembly GCF_029867415.1 of Vicia villosa. Taxonomy (NCBI): domain Eukaryota; kingdom Viridiplantae; phylum Streptophyta; class Magnoliopsida; order Fabales; family Fabaceae; genus Vicia; species Vicia villosa. The sequence goes on along the minus strand of NW_026704969.1, from coordinate 864,149 downwards.
AGTCCTTTCTTGGACTTGTGAAACTCAATTCCATGGAAATATGTCATGAGACCAAGGTTAGTCATCTCAAACTCCTTCATTAATTCATCCTTGAAGGTAATGTAACCTTCATTATTGTCTGTAATCAGTAAATCAATGATGTTGAGACATATGATGATCACTCTATTTTGCGTATTCTTTTTCATATCAATACCATGTTCGGATATACATTTACCAAATCCTATCTCCTTTAGAAACCCGTCAATTTTCTTGTTCTAATCTCTTGGTACTTGCTTCATCCCATACAACGCCTTACTCAATCTATAGAACTTGTACTCCCGATTGTTCACAAAAAACTAAATGGTTGTGCCACATAAATTTCCTCTTCTAAAGGACCGTTAAAAAACGTAGATTCGACATCCATTTGAAAGATGGACCAATTTTTGTTCTTCATAATTCCAATAACTAGTCTAATGGTTTCAATCCTAGCCGTCGGTGCAAATACTTATTTAAATTCCATGCCTTCTCTTTGCAAGAATCCCTTTGCTAATAATCTAGACTTATAATAGATTATTTCACCTTTAGAATCTTCCCTCACTTTCCGCACCCATCTTACACCAATCAACTTATTTCCTTGAGGTAGACCAACTAGTTCACATGTCTTATTTTTCTCATTTGACTCCAGATCCTCCTTCATTGCACATATCCATTTTGGATCACTCAAGGCATCCCTCGTTTTCATCGGTTTGAATTTATCCATGAGCGCAAAATGGGCATGATCACCGGAAAGAAATTCTAGCTCTCCAAGTACTGTAGGAAATATTTCAACATGTGCTAACCGTTTACAAATGGCTGGTAGTTAGTTACGGCATTCTTTTAGTCCCTTTATTCATCAGAAATCGCGTCCATACTTATTAGGATTCTCTTGTTAACTCCATCATAGATTTTATAGCCACCCTATAAGTGATACCCAACAAGTATAATTTGTTCTCCCTTTGTTAGACAACATCAACTTATCAAGAGGGGTGGTGAATGGATCCCCAACTTTGAAAATTCAGATTTTAAAGGTTTTGAAAATGTTTAAACTATGGAAAGAGGAAGTATCGTGTTTAGATCGAAAGTCGTCTAAAACGAAGCGGTTACTCGAACCGCAGATATGCGCACAACCCTTTATTTGGAATAACAATGATGCAATTGATTAACAATTAGATTTTCAATTAACAGTTTTAATGTGATCACTAAGCAACCAATTCCTAATCAATTTATCCAAAAGTGTAAAATTATCGAACACTTGGTGTGCAATCATTTTTCAGAATTTTCCTTTAAGTTTGTTAATATCAAAATCCCTTACAATCTAATTCATTGAAAAGCAATCAACAAATCAACCGTGTTCAAAATAATTACCGGAAAATCATTACGATCCGATCGCTCAATCAATATGTTTAACAATTTGATAATGGAAATTTAAATGTAAGAGATAAAGAGATAAAGAGAGAGAGAGGACACAGGGATTTTTTTAAGAAGTTCCCCAATTGTCCTTGCTACGGCTACGTCTTCCCCCAATTGCAATTCGGAATTGAGATATCAATCTTACTATGAAAAAAATGTTTTCAAGAGATGTCAAGCAAGTCAACCCTACAAATCCTATTTTTGATGTTGATCCATGCACTTCTTCTTCCCCTGATATGAGTTTTATCAAGTCACCCAATAAACCCCAAATAAGTCACCATCTCACGATACTCCTTTGTAAGAAACCACCAATCTTTAAAGCCTTCACTCGATCGAATCCAAATTGTGAGTTATTGTCACCCAAGATTACCAATTGATTCACTGTCTTACGCTACTCCTTTGCAAGAACCAACCATTCTTCAAACTCTTCACTCAATCAAATTCAGTTGAGTAACTCTTGTCGAAAACCCTAAAATCAACACCTTGATCGTGGAGTAAAAACCCTCACAGTTTTTCTGACGAAAACCCCTATGATTCTCAACCCAACATTAGGTTACAACCAACCTAAGTTGAACATTATCAACAAAGTCTAGATGGCACCCAACCAATGAATGATTATGTATACTTTGTTTATGTGTATGCATAGATGAGAGGTTTAAGATGATGAGCAATCTTAATATGTGTTTATAGTTTCTTCAAATTGAAAATGATGCATGTATGATGTATTTATAGTGGTGTAAGTTGGAGGCAAAGGGGAAACCTAAAAATGTGAAGCATCTGTTGACACATGTAAGTTATGTATCGACTTATATTTGATCATGTGTTAACATATAGAAACAAAAGCTACAGTCTTTAAACCTGTAGCACATGTGTCTACCTGAAAATCGTATGTGTTGACAGATATAAGTAATTTCTTCAGAATGAGTCGACCTAAAATGTAGTATGTGTCGACACATAGAAATAAAAGCTACATGCTTTAATGTTGCAGTACATGTGTCGACGTATACCCTGTATGTATTGAGTCATACACTTGTGTTTTGAAAAAAAACTAGTTTTTAAAGCTTGTAACTAATTTTTAATGCTATGTAATACAATTTTGATGCATGGCACCTTTTCCAAACATGTTCTAGGTGAATTCTGAGATCCCTAATGCAGAGGCACACATAATGACTTGAAGATATTGTTCAATATACAAAAATTCTTAGGTATTCCTAAGTTTAGACATCATGCAAAACATCTAATGGGATAGTGCACTCACACCCTTGTCATCTAAGTTACTTCTAAGATAATCCCGAACATGTCTATACGCAACCGGACCCAACACGTTTAAGTGACTCATATTTGTTTGAATCTGGACCACGATTCCTTGGGTGTAACATTTTTTAGCTTCTCCAATGGACACCTATTCAACAAATATGCAGCTGCAAACACATCTTCTCCATATAAATATTTAGGAATATGCGCCCTTTCAACATGCTTCTTATGTTCATTACTGATCAGTTCTTCCTCTCAATGACTCCATTTTTTAGGCATAAACGATGGAACTACCTCAAGTAAAATTCCCACTTGATCACAAAATTTTCCAAAACTATTTAAGACATATTTACCATCACCATATGTTTTTAGAGTTTGGATTTTGTGATGACTTTGTCTTTTACCATGTATATGAACTTCTTGAACACTTCAAGTACCTCATCTTTTTATTTTGATAAAGTAAGTCCATCACTTTCTACTATAATCATCAATGAAACTAACAAAATACATATTGTCTCCGATTAAGTCCCTTTGCATCAGTCCACAAACGTCTAAATACACAACCTCAAGGTACACTTTAATGCATCTCGTGTCTTTGCTGAAGCTACCTCTGTGTTGCTTGGCATGCACACACTCTTCACTCATTTTAGTTTGCATATCAATTAATGGAAACCCTGTAAGCATGTTATTTTTCTGCATAGCATTGAGATCTCTAAAATTTAAATGCTCAAACCTATAATTCCATATCCATTATTCTCTACTAGCATCCTTTGCAAGACAAATATACTGAATTACTTTCAATTCAACCACGAAAGTTTTATTTTTAGCTATATTGACCTTTAGAATCAAAATCCCATTTCCATCCATAACTTTCAATAAATTGATAAATTTTTACAAGATTATACTTGATTCCAGGAATATAAATAATATCTTTAATGAAACAATTCACCATTATTTAACTTGATTGATACATCCCCAATTAGCTCTGCTGCGAGTGTGTTATCATCCATAAATTTCATCTTGTTTTTCATCACTCAGTTGATTTTTATAAACCAATCCTCCTTTCCTGTCATGTGATATGAACACCCATAGTGAAGGTACCATTGATCGATGCGTTTTGCATCTTCTTGTGTAGTCACCATTACATTTTCAAATGACGGTAACCAATCTATGAGTAAAGTATAATAATCACCATCAACAATAATCAATTACAGTTGCCTTTTCCTGTGACGTTTTCTGTTACAATAATCACCATCAACAATGTTATCTCATTATCTTTTTGCCTTGCAAGATTTGCTTTAGCTTCTTGTGAATAATTGTTATTATATTTCCTTCTTGCAAGCTTTTGGAAAGTTTAGCATTGAACATTCTTCTTGTCATATTTTCTTCTTCCTATTCTTCCTTTATTGTTGCTTGCTTCCTTTATAATTTCTCCATTTTGTTACAACTACTTTCACCCATTTGAAAGGTTGAATTGTTGGATTTTTGAGAATCTCTTACAAAATTGTTGTGATAGTTTCCTCTGTAAGTACGAAGTGCGCCTAAGAGGGGGGTGAATTAGGCTCTTAAAAATTTTATCGGTTGCTTGTGATGTCGGTATTATTTTTTGGTTTATGGTGAGGTTATGGAAAGAGTAATGTGCAGAAAAATAAATTACACAAGAATATATCCTAATTCCCCTCACAATCCGAGAGTACTCCAGTCCCCTACATAGTAAGAGATTTCACTATAGTTGGTAACTTTGTACAATACAAACCAAAAACACCAAGAACAATAATCTTAGATCAAGAACAATCCTCTTGGATTTTCACTAAGTACAATAAGAGAACAATCCTCTCTTAATGACTTTCTTGCTTCTAACAATCTTGGACAGCAAGGTATACAACAAGTATTTCTAGTTTTACAAAACAGTGATTTAAATATATAATGTATCAATCACTTTATTGATATTCTCTACCAATCATGCAATTTATAAAGATAATAGGTGCTCAAATGTTCATGAATATGTTATGAATTTTCTGAAAAAGTTTATGAAAACAAAGCAGAAAATTCTCTGTGAAAATTTGATAATCACAACACTTGATTTGAAATTTGAATGAATAAGAATTTGTAGAAAATTGCAATGGAAGAGGTGAATTTCAATTACGAAAATAAAGAGTTTATATAGTGCCTTAACACCCTTTTGAAAGTATATAAAATAATGAAACCATACAAATTTAAAATGGTACTATTTGAAACATGTTTAGAATTTGAAACACAAAATATGGCTCTATCACGTTCAGGAAATCAATTTCCCAATATGGGGTAATTGGTTTCCATGAAGCGTTGCACCTCAAAAATTTGAAAATTATGTGAAGGAAATCGATTTCCCAATACGGGGTAATTGGTTTCCATGTGAAAAACTTGTTTACAAGAACTGATTTGCGAAGAGGAAATCAATTTCCCTATTATGGGTAACCGATTTCCTGAAGGTAATTTTGAAAAACAATTTTTTTTTGCCACAAAACTTTGTACTTTTGAAACTTATAGAGTGAATGAATGCATATGATTTATGAATAAAGTTGAGCACTATTTTATCAATATAGATGCATGTTGGTACCTCTAAGATCAAAAACTCCATGCTAGTCTTTAAGTAGACATCTTGTGAGTTTGTTGCTAGCTTTTATGATGAGTCTTAGAACTTGAGGCTTGATATTTTACACTTGAAGATTTTACCTTCTTTTTGACTTGATGATTTAAGATGCACATTAATACCTTTTTTCTTCATCAAAATACAAGGAGAGTCTTAATTTCACATTCTACCCCTATTCATGGACTACTTAACTTTCCCTTTCTAGTCTTTTCCAATGAATCGGGTTTGTAAAGCAATTTTAGCATTTGCTTTGTCAATATTCCTCTCCTCCATTACATGCTCATGAGCCTCAAGAGAACTTTGCAAATCCTTTTTCAACATGGTTGAAATATCGTTGGACTCTTAAGTACATTATTACGAAATATACCTTTGGTAACAAAATATTACTTCGACCATTTTGCAAATCGTAGTAATACATTATTTTTATGTGCTCGATTTTTTACTTTATTTTACTAAAGAAATCTTCACCACACTTCATAATAACTATTGTGGTGATAAATTAAGGGTTACAAGCTTCGAATTCCAACATCAACATTTTTCCATTTTTTCTATAAAAACGCACGAGTCCTTTAACTTATATTGTTAAACAAAAACAATTAACTACGGTTGTTTTTATCAACCGTTATCATATGTGCCATATTTCACTGCGGTTGGTATTGGAAACTGTGGTGAAATTTTTTCCTAAAAACTTAAAACATAATAGGTACTTTATTTCCTTCATAACATATGCCCTAGCGAATCAGACAACAGCGATAGCGAAATATTCATTTTCACCATCTTCATTCATTTATTGGAACATCCAATCTTCACCATCTTCATTTATTTGGAACGTCCAATATTCACTCTCTTCATTCATTTATTGGAATGAAAACCATTCTCTTGGTCTCCTCCTCCTCCTCTTTGAAGTACGGTACGCTACCTTTCTATGTTCATTATTCATTTCTTTGTCTCTCTCTCTCTCTCGCGTGCTATGGTGAGTTGGAAATTATCGATGACTTTGTGTTTTGGTTTTATTTATATTTTGTGACATTGCTATGTGTATTGTTCATGTTTCCCTGTTCATGTTTTATTCATATTTTGTGACAATGACTTTGTGTAGTTGTAAATGAAATTATTGGTTTGTTGTTTGATGTCATTAATTGTATTCGTGGTTATGAATATGCTTTAGGTTTTGGTGTTGTAAAATTTTATATTGTTGTAATTTATATGCATTTTCATCTAATCATATTAGTGACTTATGTAGGTAGCATTAGTGTGCTATTCACATTAGACTTTTGATAAAAATTTTAGAATTTATTATGGATCGTAGTTTGATGAAAGTTGATATATTAGGTCCGATGAATGAGAAATGAGTTCTTGAATTCCTTGAATTTGCATAACAAAATCTTCCTGAAAATAATATCTTATTGTTGTCTTTTGAAACAATAAAAAGTCCCATCGAGAGAAATAATTGGAATAATAGATTGGTGTTCTTTGATCTTCCATATTGGTCTAGCCTCGATGTAAGACATTGCCTTGATGTGATGCATGTGGAGAACTTTTTGTTTTTAATGCAATTTTGGCTTCGATGTAATGTAATTTTTGGCCTGACACAATTCACAAATGGGTATGTTGTTGTTTCTAGTCTTATACAATTCAGAAAAATTCTAGTTATGAAATTGGGAATTTTTTTAAATAAAAAAATCTATATTAAAAAAACAAATAATTTCGCAACAGTTGTTTAATACAACAGTTGTTATCGGTAGAGCGCGATCTGGAATAATAAACACCTAAGATAATGTTGTTGGGTATTGAACCCAGGACCTATAAATATTTTACTACGATTGTTCAATTCAATCGTTGTTATATGTACCGCACTATCCAGTTTACTACAACAATCATTAGACTGTGGCTGTAAATAACACACTTACAGGCACACGCTACCTAACAACAGACATACAGCTGTAATTATATGTCTTACACAACCCTCGTCATGTGTTTTTTTGAGTAGTGATAGAAACCACTACAAATCATATGTTTGATGTCGATCCTTGCACTTCTCTTTCCCTAATCTGAGTTTTATCAAGTCACCTAACAAACCCCAATTAATTCACCATCTCACGCTACTCCTTTGCAAGAAACTACCGTTCTTCAAAACCTTCACTCAATCGAATCCAAATTGCGACTTATTGTCACCTAAGATTATCAATTGATTCACCATCTTACGCTACTCCTTTGCAAGAACCTACCGTTCTTCAAATCTCTTTACTCAATCAAATCCAATTCCGTTAATCTTGTCGAAAACCCCCAAATCAACACCTTGACCGTGGAGTAAAAACCCTTACAGTTTTTTTGATGAAACCCCCTATGATTCTCAACCCAACCTTAGGTTACAATCAATCTTAATTGAACATTAACAACAAAGTCTAGATGGCACCCAAACAATGAATGATTATGTATACTTTGTTTATGTGTATGCATAGATGAGAGGTTGAAGATGATGAGCAGTCTTAGTATGTGTTTATTGTTTCCTTAAGTTGGAGGCAAAGGGGAAATCTATAAATGTGAAGCATCTATTGAAACATGCAAGTCATTTGTTGACCTATGTAATGGCACAAGTGGACTTGTAATTGATCATGTGTTAACACATAGAAACAAAAGCTACAGGCTTTAAAACTGCAACACATGTGTTGATCTAAAAATCGTATGTTTTGACAGATAAAAGTAATTTCTGTTAGAACAAGATTTGTTCTGATCAATATTCTTAGTTTTGATGATAACAAGGATGTGAATTTTGTATGAGATAATGTGGTACTCTAATACTATGCAATTTCCGTTTCAGGAATTATACAAAGAGTATGCACAAAATCAGCGCAAGAAGCACTGACTCCGAAGGTTCAGCATGCAACATCAGAATGTGGTCTGGCAAGACATCAGAAGATGGTCAAGCAAAATCAGAACATGGGTCTATGGAAGCATCAGAAGAACTAGAGATCAGAAGCAGAAGCACTGAAGTTCTCATGGTATCACGCTCAGAAGCACTTCAAGGTCAGAAGACAAGAAGATGCTCTGCACCAAGCTGGTTGACTCTGATGATATTCAAACGTTGTTTACACAAACATCAGATCAGAAGCAAGTACTAGACTGGCAGGCTACGCTGACTGACAAAAGGAACGTTAGAAGCTATTAAAGGTAACGTCAGTAGACACAGCGGAAACAAGGCTCGAGGTAGTTGACAAAAGAGTGAAACATTAAATGCAATGCTGTACGGAATACGCAAAGCATTAAATGCTCCCAACGGTCATCTTCTCAAGTGCCTATAAATATGAAGTTCTGATGAGAAGCAAAGGTTAACGAATTACAAACTCTGAACCAACTTGCAGAAACGCTGTTCAAATCAAAAGCTCTCAAACTTCATCATCAAGCTCACTACATTGTTGTTGTAATATCTTAATGAGATTTTAAGCTTAAACTTAAGAGAAAATCACAGTTGTGATAATAGCTTTATGAGAAGCATTGTAACTCTTAAAAGAAATTGTTTACATTAAGTTGTAAGTTATAGAGTGATCAGGTTGTTGATCAGTATACTCTAGCAAGTCTTAGAAGTTGTCTAAGCAGTTTGTTCCTAGAGTGATCAGGTTGTGATCAGGATACTCTAGAAGACTTAGAGTGTTTCTAAGTGGAAAACCATTGTAATCAAGTGTGATTAGTGGATTAAATCCTCAGGTGAGGTAAATCACTCCAAGGGGGTGGACTGGAGTAGTTTAGTTAACAACGAACCAGGATAAAAATCTTTGTGCAAATAGTTTTTATCTTACAAGTTTTTAAAGCTACACTTATTCAAACCCCCCTTTCTAAGTGTTTTTCTATCCTTCAATTGGCATCAGAGCGTCGGTTCTAAGGTGCAAGCACTTAACCGTGTTTAATAAAGATTCAGGAAGAGAAAAACGCTTCTGTAAAAGATGGCTGGTGAAATTCCAACAAACACATCTACATCTACATCTGGCTCTGCTGAGCAATACAATGGTAACAATGGTTATACTAGACCACCAGTATTTGACGGTGAAAACTTTGAATACTGGAAAGATAAACTGGAAAGTTATTTCCTTGGTCTAAATGGTGAACTATGGGATCTTCTGATGGATGGTTACAAACATCCAGTAAAAGCTACAGGCGTAAGGCTTACCAGACAAGAAATGGATGATGATCAAAAGAAGCTTTTCAAGAATCATCATAAATGTAGGACCGTTTTGCTGAATGCTATCTCTCATGCTGAGTATGAGAAGATATCTAACAGGGAAACTGCCTATGATATATATGAGTCATTGAAAATGACCCATGAGGGAAATGCTCAAGTCAAGGAGACTAAAGCTCTTGCTCTAATCCAGAAATATGAAGCCTTCAAGATGGAGGATGATGAAGATATTGAGAAGATGTTCTCAAGATTTCAAACGCTAACTGCTGGATTGAGAGTTCTGGATAAAGGCTACACCAAGGCTGATCATGTAAAGAAGATCATCAGAAGCTTGCCCAGAAGATGGGGTCCAATGGTGACTACATTCAAGATTGCAAAGAATCTGAATGAGGTTTCTTTGGAAGAGCTAATCAGTGCCTTGAGAAGCCATGAGATAGAGCTGGATGCAAACGAGCCTCAAAAGAAAGGTAAGTCTATTGCATTAAAATCTAATTTTAAAAAATGCACTAACGCTTTTAAGGCAGAAGAAGCAGATTCTGAGGAATCAGAATCAGAAGAAGAAGATGAACTGTCCATGATCTCCAGAAGCGTAAACCAACTCTGGAAGAGCAAGCAAAGGAAGTTCAATAGCTTCAGAAGTTCAAAGAAATTTGAACGAGGAGAATCTTCTGGTGGCAGAAGATCTGACAAGAAGAAAGTTGTCTGCTATGAGTGCAATGAGCCTGGACACTTCAAGAGTGAATGTCCAAAACTTCAGAAGGGGAATCCCAAGAAGAAGTTTCATAAGAAGAAAGGTCTTATGGCAACATGGGATGATTCTGAATCAGAATCAGAATCAGACTCTGAAGGAGAGCAAGCCAACTTTGCACTGATGGCCACAGTGGATGATGAATCAGAATCTACATCAGAATCAGATTCTGAAGAGGTATTTTCTGAACTATCTAGAGATGAATTAGTTTCCAGCTTGACTGAACTTCTGGAACTCAAGGCTCACCTTAGTATCAAATACAAAAAGCTAGAAAAGCAATTTGAATTTGAAACTAAGAAGTTCGAATCGGAAAATTCTGAACTGAAGGAAAAAGTTTTAAAATTATCCAAAAATAGTGGATCTCCTTCTGAATCAGAAAAATCCATTCCTAGTCTAAATCATATTCTGAAAGAATATGACTCGAGCTTCAGAAAGTTCCTATCTAGAAGTATTGGCAGAAGTCATCTTGCTTCTATGATATATGGTGTTTCTGGAAACAGAAGGTTTGGCTTTGGCTATGAGGGTGATACCTCACATAAATTTGAACCTATTGATGATCTGAAAATCACATACAAGCCATTGTATGATCAGTTCAAATATGGCCATGCACATGATATTAGGCTCACTTCACATGCACAGAGTTTTAACACTGTACAAACCAAGAAGCATGTGACACAACCTAAGAAATATCATACTGTCAAACCTAAAGAATATCATGATGTTCCTCCTGTTAACTATTATGCTAAACCCAAGTTCAATCAGAACTTGAGGAAAACTAACAAGAAAGGACCCAAGAAATTGTGGGTACCTAAGGAGAAGATAATTTATGTTGCAGATATCCTTAGCTGCAAAGAGGACAAAGCATAAAATGTCATAGTACCTGGACTCTGGGTGCTCGCGACACATGACGGGAAGAAGGTCTACGTTCCACGACCTGGTGCTTAAACCAGGTGGAGAAGTCAAGTTTGGAGGAGATCAGAAGGGCAAGATTATTGGCTCTGGAACCATAAGTTTTGGTAACTCTCCTTCCATAACTAATGTACTTCTTGTAGAAGGATTAACGCATAACTTATTGTCCATAAGTCAATTAAGTTACAATGGTTATGATATAATCTTCAATCAAAAGTCTTGCAAGGTTGTAAGTCAGAAGGATGGCTCAATCCTATTTACAGGCAAGAGAAAGAACAACATCTATAAGATTGATCTTTCAGATCTTGAGAAGCAGAAGATGACTTGCCTTATGTCTATTTCTGAAGAGCAATGGGTCTGGCATCGAAGATTAGGACATGCTAGTTTGAGAAAGATTTCTTAGATTAACAAACTAAATCTGGTCAGAGGACTCCCAAATCTGAAATATAAATCAGATGCTCTTTGTGAAGCATGTCAGAAGGGCAAGTTCTCCAAACCTGCATTCAAATCTAAGAATGTTGTCTCTTTCTCAAGGCCGTTAGAACTTCTGCATATTGATCTGTTTGGACCAGTCAAAACAGCATCTATCAGAGGGAATAAATATGGATTAGTCATCGTAGATGATTATAGCCGCTGGACATGGGTAAAGTTCTTAAAACACAAGGATGAGTCTCATTCAGTGTTCTTTGAAGTCTGCACTCAGATCCAATCTGAGAAGGAGTGCAAAATCATAAAGGTCAAAAGTGATCATGGTGGCGAATTTGAGAACAGATTCTTTGAGGAGTTCTTCAAAGAAAATGGTATTGCCCATGATTTCTCTTGCCCTAGAACTCCACAGCAAAATGGAGTTGTAAAGCGAAAGAATAGGACTCTACAAGAAATGGCCAGAACCATGATCAATGAGACCAATATGGCTAAGCACTTCTGGGCAGAAGCAATAAACACTGCATGTTATATTCAGAATAGAATCTCTATAAGACCTATTCTAAATAAGACTCCTTATTAATTGTGGAAGAACAGAAAGCCCAACATTTCATATTTTCATCCTTTTGGATGTGTGTGTTTTATTCTGAATACTAAAGATCATCTTGGTAAGTTTGATTCTAAGGCACAAAAATGTTTTCTTCTTGGATATTTTGAACGCTCTAAAGGCTACAGAGTATACAATACTGAAACGTTGGTTGTAGAAGAATCAATCAATATCAGGTTTGATGATAAGCTTGGTCTTGAAAAACCAAAGTAGTTTGAGAATTTTGCAGATATAGATATTGACATATCAGAAGCTGTAGAACCAAGAAGCAAAGCTCCAGAAGCTGAAAGTCTCAGAAGCAATGGATCAGAAGATCAAATTGCTGCATCTTTAGAGAATCTCAGGATTTCTGAAGAGCCAACAGTCAGAAGATCTTCTAGACTCTCCTTAGCTCACTCAGAAGATGTAATCCTTGGAAAGAAAGACGATCCCATCAGAACAAGAGGATTCTTTAATAACAATGCAGAATGTCAGTTAGGTCTTGTTTCTTTGATTGAGCCAACTTCTGTTGATCAAGCACTAGAAGATCCAGACTGGATAATTGCTATGCAAGAAGAACTGAATCAGTTTACAAGGAATGATGTATGAGATTTGGTTCCTAGACCAAAAGGACTCAACATCATTGGTACTAAGTGGGTGTTCAGAAACAAGCTTAGCGAAAAGGGAGAAGTGGTAAGAAACAAAGCCAAACTGGTAGCTCAGGGATATAGTCAGCAAGAAGGGATTGACTATACAGAAACCTTTGCACCAGTGGCCAGGTTAGAATCTATTCGCTTATTGATTTCTTTTGCCACTCAACATAACATCACTCTGTATCAGATGGATGTTAAGAGTGCCTTCTTAAATGGTTATATAGATGAAGAAGTCTATGTCCATCAACCTCCTGGTTTTGAAGACTCTAAGTCTCCAGAATATGTTTTCAAACTTAAGAAATCATTGTATGTATTGAAGCAAGCTCCCAGAGCTTGGTATGAAAGATTAAGTTCTTTCCTTCTGGACAATGGTTTCACTAGAGGTCAAGTGGACACAACTCTTTTCTGTAAAACATCTAAGAAGGATATTTTAATTTGTCAAATTTATGTTGATGATATTATCTTTGGAACATCTAATGCTTCACTTGGAAAGGAGTTTGCTAAGTCTATGCAGGCTAAATTCGAAATGAGTATGATGGGTGAACTCAAGTATTTCCTTGGGATTCAAATCAATCAAACTTCTGATGGAACCTATGTTCATCAAACAAAGTATGTGAAAGAACTTCTGAAGAAGTTTAATCTTTCTAAAATCAAAGAAGCCAAAACTCCTATGCATCCAACATGTGTTCTAGGTAAGGATGAGGTAAGTAAGAAGGTAGATCAGAAGTTGTACAGAGGTATGATTGGATCTCTTCTATACTTAACTGCTTCTAGACCTGACATTCTATTCAGTGTTTGTTTGTGTGCTAGATTCCAATCAGATCCTAGAGAATCTCACTTAACAGCTGTTAAGAGAATTCTGAGGTATCTGAAAGGTACTACTAACATTGGTTTAGTCTACAAAAGATCTAAAGAATACAACTTAGTAGGATTCTGTGATGCTGACTATGCTGGAGATAGAATTGAAAGAAAGAGTACTTCTGGAAGTTGTCAATTCCTTGGAAGTCATCTGATCTCCTGGTACATCAAGAAGCAAGCTACCATAGCTCTCTCAACTACAGAAGCAGAATATGTTGCTGCTGCTGGATGTAGCACACAAATGCTATGGATGAAGATTCAGCTAGAAGATTATCAGATATATGAGAGTAACATTCCTATTTTCTGGGATAATACTTCTGCTATATGTTTATCTAAGAATCCTATCTTACATTCCAAAGCTAAACGTATTGAGATTAAACATCATTTCATGAGGGACTATGTTCAGAAGGGTGTTCTTTCTTTGAACTTTGTGGATACAGACCATCAATGGGCTGATATCTTTACAAAACCCCTTGCTGAAGATAGGTTTAAGTACATTCTGAAGAATATCAGTATGGACTTATGCCCAGAATGAGAAGATGAGAAGATCTTTGTATGAATACCTTCTGAAATGTGTTAGGACTAGGCAGCTATAAGAAGTTCTGATACTAATCAATTAGAAGTTCTGATTCTGTTATTACTAACGTTTCATTATCTAAGTTGATTCAGAAGCTCTTTTAAAGCAAAACAGCTGTCACCAGTCTTTCCAGAAAATAAACACGTGTTCACTATTTTTGGACAAGCATGCGTGCAGTTGAGGAGACGCCGCCCTAGGTAACTGTGCAAATCATTTCATTTTGTCACTTTATCTCTCCTAACGTCATTTCTCATTAAATGCATATTGATGTCATTTTTTTTAATCATTTCTCTTAAACAGTTTTTCTTTTTACTTTTTTTTATTTTCTTTTTCAAACCGTTTTAATAACCCTCTTCATCTTCATTTCATCTTTTTCACTCTCTCTCCATTTGTGTATCTCACTCTTTGCATTCGTTTCTTTCAAACCCTAGTTTGTGATCTGAAACTAAGCAACATCATCATGTATTCATCATCAAGCACATCAAACCCAACAGAAGAAATGTCTTCCTCTCAACTGGTATACAACAAGCACAGATACGCTCCTATGAAGACTTGCTCCATTCCTAAGTCAGAACTGGAAGTTCTCTGTGAGTCCTCAGTGGACTTTGAAAATTGGAAAGCATATGGTTTCAAACCTGATTCTAAGCTTATGGCACAGGGATGGTCAAACTATCTGGCTAGATTGGTTGGACCAAGTACAGAAGAGACTAGTGGCTGCTGCCCCTGGTTATGCTGGTTACCTTCTGGAGGGTGATAATGGTATCTACTATCATCCCCTCAGAAATAGGTTGTTGTTGAGGAGAAGAGATTTATGGATGAGCTGGAAGAAGCAAGAATTGCTGCTGCAATGGAAGCTAACCCTTGCAGGGAGATTGTGGTCTGGAGACCTCAATATCCTGTTTTGCTTGGAGACTTCAGGACGCTCTTTGACTTTCTGAGGGAAAATCCTTCTGAGGAAGACCCAAGCTTGGTCATTCCAGAAGTTGTTGACCCACCGGAAGTTGAAGGTCCTTCTGCTCCTAGGAATCTTGCTGCCATTCTTCAGGCACTTGAGAATGGAGATTCTGAGGTTCCTGCTGCAGAGTATGGAGATGCTTCTATGGAAGAAGCAGATGCTGAAGATCATGTTGCTGAAACAATTCCTGTTGAGGAAAATCCTGCAAATGATCTGACCATGGAAGCTGCGGATCACAATTCCATTCCTGTGGATAGAAGTTGTGAAGCTTCTTCTGATGAACCTTCCCGTCTTGCAAGGACTTTGGAAGTTATTCAGAAGAACCAGGATGAGCAGAGATCAATCAACGCTGAGTTTCGTGCTTTCATGGAAAGGCAGAATGAGAGCAACAGTGGGATTCATGATATGCTGGCCAAGATCATGTCGAAGCTAGGGTCATCCTAGATTGAGTCTTAGACTGTTTTCCTTTTGCTTTGCTGCATCTGTTGTTGCATCTTCTTTTGCCCTTCCTCTTGTACTTCTGAACCTCTGTTTCTACGAGCTTAATGACAATTATCCTTTTCTTCTATGTGTTTGTCGTGTTTTTTCATCTGAATCTTTTATGTTTTTGATGTTATGACAAAAAGGGGGAGAAAAATGTGATAAATGATCTGATTTATTTTATCAGTTGCTGGGAGAAAGGCTCCACATTTCTAACAGAACTTGCAAAGTTCTATGCTTTTGAGTGTTGTCTTGCAGGAATTGAAGATCCTCTTTAAAGCTCAACATGAGAAGCAAAGAGATGAGGAAAAGCAATTCTATAAAGAATCAAGCTCTTGGAAATTGAAGCAAGCTGAGTGCTATAAAGCTTCAAGACCTGAAGCAAGAAGGAAGAATGTTCTGATATTCTGATGATAGAATAGTTTTTTCATTCTTATTCCTTATATGTTCTGATGCATGTTTTTAGTTACAAAATATGCTCTGAAACCTTTTATGTGTGTGTTCTGATACATAGTATAAAATTCTGAAACACATTCTATGATATGATTCATTCATGCTGACTGTTGTCGTTTAGTTGTTCTGTAACATTTCAGGATGTAGAGATGCTCTGATGATGCTCTGATACATTCAACAATGTTCTGATACAATCTAGCATGCAATGACTCAAGAAGAAATTCAAGCTCTGAAGTTGTCCAATGGAAGCAAGAATCAGAGGCTATGAATAATCTGAAGATCTAGGAAATTCAAGTTCTGAAGCTGTCCTATGGAAGCAAGAATCAGAAGCTGTGAATGTTCTGAAGATCTAAGCATATGTGAACGTCTCAACTGAAATACTCAAGGAAGTCTTTTATTTATAAAATTCTTCTAGTATTTATTTCAGGGGGAGATTGTTAATCTCAGGAGGAGACATATTCACACATTGTCTATATGCTTATGCTATAGCTGTGTAATTGTCCTTAGCCGTCTGTATTTTCTGATCGCAAATTCATATCATTTATGAATGTTTTTGTCATCATCAAAAAGGGGGAGATTGTTAGAACAAGATTTGTTCTGATCAATATTCTTAGTTTTGATGATAACAAGGATATAAATTTTGTATGAGATAATGTGGTACTCTAATACTATGCAATTTCCGTTTCAGGAATTATACAAAGAGTATGCGCAAAATCAGCGCAAGAAGCACTGACTCAGAAGGTGCAGCATGCAACATCATAACGTGGTCTGGCAAGACATCAGAAGATGGTCAAGCAGAATCAGAACATGGGTCTATGGTGTTAGAACAAGATTTGTTCTGATCAATTATCTTAGTTTTGATGATAACAATAATATGAATTTTGCTTAAGATAATATGGTACTCTAATCCAATGCAATTTCCTTTTCAGGAAATATATAAAGAGTATGCATAAATCAGCGCTCAGAAGCTTTGACTCAGAAGGTTCAGCATGCAACATCAGAACATGGTCTGGCAAGACATCAGAAGATGGTCGAAGCAGAATCAGAACATGGGTCTATGGAAGCATCAGAAGAACATGAGATCAGAAGCACTGAAGTTCTGATGGTATCACGCTCAGAAGCACTTCAAGGTTAGAAGATCAGAAGATGCTTTGCACCAAGCTGTTTGACTCTGATGATAATCAAACGTTGTATTTACAAACATCAGATCAGAAGAAAGTACAAGTGGCAGGCTACGCTGACTGACAAAAGGAACGTTAGAAGCTATTAAAGGCAACGTCAGTAGACACAGCGTGAACAAGGCTCGAGGTAGTTGACAAAAGCGTATAACATTAAATGCGATGCTGTACGGAACACGCAAAGCATTAAATGCATTCAACGGTCATCTTCTCAAGCGCCTATAAATATGAAGTTCTGATGAGAAGCAAGGTTAACAATTCTGAATAACTACTCTGAACAACTCTGAATCAAATTCTGTGAATATTAACTTGCTGAAACGCTGTTCAAATCAAAGCTCAGAATCTTCATCTTCATCAAGCTCACTACATTGCTTTTGTAATATCTTAGTGAGATTAAGCTTAAACGATAAGAGAAATATCACAGTTTGTGATTATAGCTTTTAAGAAGCATTGTAATACTCTTAGAAAGATTACATTAAGTTGTAAGTAACTAGAGTGATCGTGTTGATCAGAATACTCTAGGAAGTCTTAGCTTGTGTCTAAGCAGTTGTAATTAGAGTGATCACGTGGTGGTCAGGATACTCTAAGAAAGTCTTAGCTTGTGTCTAAGCAGTTGTTCCTAGAGTGATCAGGTTGTGATCAGGATACTCTAGAAGACTTAGTTGCGGACTAAGTGGAAAACCATTGTAATCCATGCGATTAGTGGATTAAATCCTCAGTTGAGGTAAATCATCTCTGCGGGGGTGGACTGGAGTAGTTTAGTTAACAACGAACCAGGATAAAAATAACTGTGCAATTTATTTTTATCTGTCAAGTTTTTAAAGCTACACTTATTCAAACCCCCCCTTTCTAAGTGTTTTTCTATCCTTCAATTGGCATCAGAGCGCCGGTTCTAAGGTGCAAGCACTTAACCGTGTTTAGAAAAGATTCAGGAAGAGAAAAACGCTTCATTAAAAGATGGCTGGTGAATCTCAAGCAAATCCAACTCCATCTACATCTGGCTCTGCTGAGCAACACAATGGAAACAATGGTTATACTAGACCACCAGTATTTGACGGTGAAAACTTTGAATACTGGAAAGATAAACTGGAAAGTTACTTTCTTGGTCTAGATGGTGATCTATGGGATCTTCTGATGGATGGTTACAAACATCCGGTAAATGCCAGAGGCGTAAAGCTGACAAGGCAAGAAATGAGCGATGATCAGAAGAAGCTTTTCAGGAATCATCATAAATGCAGAACTGTTTTGCTGAATGCTATCTCTCATGCTGAGTATGAGAAGATATCTAACAGGGAAACGGCCTATGACATATATGAGTCCTTGAAAATGACTCATGAAGGAAACGCTCAAGTCAAGGAGACCAAAGCTCTTGCATTAATCCAGAAGTATGAAGCCTTCAAGATGGAGAATGATGAAGACATTGAAAAGATGTTTTCAAGATTTCAAACTTTGACTGCTGGATTGAGAGTTCTTGACAAAGGCTACACCAAGGCTGATCATGTAAAGAAGATCATCAGAAGTTTGCCCAGAAGATGGGGCCCAATGGTGACTGCATTCAAGATTGCCAAGAATCTGAATGAAGACTCTTTGGAAGAGCTTATCAGTGCCTTGAGGAGCCATGAAATTGAGCTGGACGCAAACGAGCCTCAGAAGAAAGGTAAGTTTATTGCATTAAAATCTAATGTTAAAAAATGCACTAACGCTTTTCAGGTAAGAGAAGAAGATTCTGAAGAATCAGAATCTGAAGAAGAAGATGAACTGTCCTTGATCTCCAGAAGGCTAAATCAACTCTGGAAGAACAAGCAAAGGAAGTTCAGAGGCGTCAGAAGTTCAAAGAAATTTGAACGTGGAGAATCTTCTGATGACAGAAGATCTGACAAGAAGAAGGCTGTCTGCTATGAGTGCAATGAGCCTGGACATTACAAGAATGAGTGTCCGAAACTTCAGAAAGAAAATCCCAAGAAGAAGTTTCATAAGAAGAAAGATCTTATGGCAACCTGGGATGAGTCAGAAGATGATTCAGACTCTGAAGATGAGCAGGCTAACTGTGCGCTGATGGCGACAGAAGATGACGGATCAGAATCTACATCAGAATCAGATTCTGAAGAGGTATTTTCTGAACTATCTAGAAAAGAGTTAGTTTCCAGTCTAACAGAACTTCTGGAACTCAAAGCTCATCTTAGTATCATATACAAAAAGCTGAAGAAGCAATTTGAATTTGAAACTAAGAAGCTGGAATTGGAAAATTCTGAACTAAAGGAAAAAGTTTTAAATTTATCCAAAAACAGTGGATCTCCTTCTGAAACAGAAAAAGCCATTCCTAGCATGAATCATATTCTGAAAGAATATGACTTGAGCTTCAGAAAATTTTTATCTAGAAGCATAGGCAGAAGTCAACTTGCTTCTATGATATATGCTGTGTCTGGAAATAATAGAGTAGGCATTGGTTATGAGGGTGAAATCCCATACAAGCTTGAATCTGTGGATGATATGAAAATATCATACAAGCCTCTGTATAACCAATTTAAATTTGGCCACTCCCATGATATTAGGCACACATCACATGCACAAAGCTTTCACGTTACACACACTAAGAAGCATGTGACACAACCTAGGAAATATCATGAAACTCACATTAAGAATTATCATGTTGTTCCTCCTATTGCTTACAATGTCAAACCCAAGTTCAATCAGAACTTGAGAAAAACTAACAAGAAAGGACCCAAGAAAATGTGGGTACCTAAGGATAAGATTATTCCTATTGCAGATATCCTTGGCTGCAAAAAGGACAAAGCACAACATGTCATGGTACCTGGACTCTGGATGCTCACGACACATGACAGGAAGAAGGTCTATGTTCCAAGACCTGGTGCTTAAGTCTGGAGGAGAAGTCAAGTTTGGAGGAGATCAGAAGGGCAAGATAATTGGCTCTGGAACTATAAAGTCTAGTAACTCTCCTTCCATTTCAAATGTACTTCTTGTAGAAGGATTAACACATAACCTCTTATCTATCAGTCAATTGAGTGACAATGGTTATGATATAATCTTCAATCAAAAGTCTTGCAAGGCTGTAAATCAGAAGGATGGCTCAATCCTATTTATCGGCAAGAGGAAGAACAACATTTATAAGACAGATCTGCAAGATCTAATAAGTCAGAAGGTGACTTGTCTTATGTCTGTTTCTGAAGAGCAGTGGGTCTGGCACAGAAGATTAGGTCATGCTAGTTTGAGAAAGATTTCTCAGATTAACAAACTGGATCTTGTCAGAGGACTCCCTAATCTGAAATTCAAATCAGATGCTCTTTGTGAAGCATGTCAGAAGGGCAAGTTCTCCAAACCTGCATTCAAGTCCAAGAATGTTGTTTCTACCTCAAGGTCACTAGAACTCTTGCACATTGATCTGTTTGGCCCAGTAAAAACAGCATCTGTCAGAGGGAAGAAATATGGATTAGTCATCGTTAATGATTATAGCCGCTGGACATGGGTAAAGTTCTTGAAACACAAGGATGAGTCTCATTCAGTGTTCTTTGAATTCTGCACTCAGATTCAATCTGAGAAAGAGTGTAAAATCATAAAGGTCAGAAGTGATCATGGTGGTGAATTTGAGAACAGATTCTTTGAAAAATTATTCAAAGAAAATGGTATTGCCCATGATTTCTCTTGTCCTAGAACTCCACAGCAAAATGGAGTTGTAGAACGAAAGAATAGGACTCTGCAAGAAATGGCCAGAACCATGATCAATGAAACCAATATGGCTAAGCATTTCTGGGCAGAAGCAATAAACACTGCATGCTATATTCAGAATAGAATCTCTATCAGACCTATTCTAATAAGACTCCTTATGAATTGTGGAAGAACAGAAAGCCCAACATTTCATATTTCCATCCTTTTGGATGTGTATGCTTTATTCTGAACACTAAAGATCATCTTGGTAAATTTGATTCCAAAGCACAAAAATGTTTCCTTCTTGGATATTCTGAACGCTCAAAAGGCTACAGAGTATACAATACTGAAACTTTGGTTGTAGAAGAATCAATCAATATCAGGTTTGATGATAAGCTTGGTTCTGAAAAACCAAAGCAGTTTGATAATTTTGCAGATTGTGATATTGATGTATCAGAAGTTGTTGAGCCAAGAAGCAACGCATCAGAAGCAGAGCTTCTCAGAAGCAAAGAATCTGAAGATCAAGTATCAGCTTCTCTGGAGAATCTAAGCATTTCTGAAGAACCATCTGTCAGAAGATCATCCAGACTCATTTCTGGTCATTCAGAAGATGTCATTCTTGGAAAGAAGGATGATCCAATCAGAACAAGAGCATTCCTTAAGAACAATGCAGACTGTCAATTAGGTCTTGTATCTTTGATCGAGCCAACTTCTGTTGATCATGCTCTAGAAGATCCAGACTGGATAATTGCTATGCAAGAAGAACTGAATCAGTTTACAAGGAATGATGTTTGGGATCTTGTTCCTAGACCAGATGGATTCAATATAATCGGTACAAAATGGGTCTTCAGAAACAAGCTCAGTGAGAAAGGTGAAGTGGTAAGAAACAAAGCCAGACTGGTGGCTCAGGGTTACAGTCAGCAAGAAGGGATTGACTATACAGAAACCTTTGCACCAGTGGCCAGGTTAGAATCTATTCGTTTATTAATTTCATTTTCCACTCAACATAACATCACTCTCTATCAGATGGATGTTAAGAGTGCCTTCTTAAATGGTTATATAGATGAAGAAGTTTATGTCCATCAACCTCCTGGTTTTGAAGACTCTATGTCTCCTAATCATGTTTTTAAACTAAAGAAATCATTGTATGGATTGAAACAAGCTCCCAGAGCTTGGTATGAACGCTTAAGTTCTTTCCTTCTGGATAATGGTTTCACTAGAGGAAAAGTGGACACTACTCTCTTTTGTAAAACCTTTAAAAGGGATATTTTAATTTGTCAAATATATGTAGATGATATTATTTTTGGAACATCTAATGCTACACTTGGAAAGGAGTTTGCTGAGTCTATGCAGGCTGAGTTTGAAATGAGCATGATGGGAGAACTCAAGTACTTCCTTGGAATACAAATAAATCAAACATCAGAAGGAACGTATGTTCACCAAACCAAGTATGTGAAGGAACTTCTGAAGAAGTTTAATCTTCTAGACTGCAAAGAAGCCAAAACTCCTATGCATCCAACAGGCATCCTAGGTAAGGATGAGGTAAGTAAGAAGGTAGATCAGAAGTTATACAGAGGTATGATTGGATCTCTTTTATATTTGACTGCTTCTAGACCTGACATTCTTTTCAGTGTTTGTTTGTGTGCTAGATTCCAATCAGACCCTAGAGAATCTCATTTAACTGCTGTTAAGAGAATTCTAAGGTATCTGAAAGGTACTACTAATGTTGGCTTAGTTTACAGAAAATCTAAAGAATACAACTTAGTAGGATTTTGCGATGCTGACTATGCTGGAGACAGAATCGAAAGAAAGAGTACTTCAGGAAGTTGCCAATTTCTTGGAAGTCATTTGATCTCCTGGTATAGCAAGAAACAAGCAACTATTGCTCTATTAACAACAGAAGCAGAATATGTCGCTGCTGCTGGTTGTAGTACACAGATGCTCTGGATGAAGAGTCAGCTAGAAGATTATCAGATATATGAGAGTAACATTCCTATATTCTGTGATAATACTTCTGCTATATGTTTATCTAAGAATCCTATTCTTCATTCAAAAGCTAAACATATTGAGATTAAACATCATTTCATAAGGGACTATGTTCAGAAGGGTGTTCTATCTTTAAACTTTGTGGATACAGACCATCAATGGGCTGATATCTTTACAAAACCCCTGGCTGAAGATATGTTTAAGTTCATTCTGAAGAACATCAGTATGGATTTATGCCCAGAATGAGAAGATGAGAAGTTCTTATGTATGAGTATCTTCTGAAATGAAAGTGGATTATTTGTTAATCAGAAGTTCTGATTGAAATCAATTAGAAATTATGATTCAGTTATTACTAACGTTTCATTGTCTAAGTTGATTCAGAACCTCTTTAAAAGCAAAACAGCTGTAACGTTTTATCTCGGGATGGTAAACCTGTCTTTACTGTTCATGGATAAGCGCGCGTGCAGTTGAAGGGACGCCGACCATAGGTAACTGTGCAAGTCACCTCATTTGTCTTTATTATCTCTCCTCATGTCACGTAACATTAAATGCTATTCATCATTTGTTTCATTTTTTTTACTCTTCAAACGTTTCTCCTTCCCTCTTATATTTTCTCTATTTCACTCTGTCTTTGCTCTTCTTCTCTATCTCTCTGCATTCATATCAAACCCTAGCTGTTCATTATCTGCAAATCCATCATGAACTCTTCATCAAGTCCAGGAAACCATAAAAATGATGAAAACAAAAAGAGAAAAGCTGATGAAACTTCTTCTTCCAAACCCAAAAGGATAAAGATCACCTATGACCCTCTCAAGGTGAATTCATTCGAAGCTCAGTTGTCTGGAAACTATTCTAGACGTGTGTTTCAACCTCCTGGTGAAAGCCCTCCATCATCTCCATCTTCCTCCTCATCTTTTTACCTTCAAGACTTAACTTCCTCTTCATCTAATCTTTCCTCTCCCTCAACCCATTCCAAAGAAATCTCTTCATCTTCACCTGCTGAGAATGTTGTTTCTGATAGAGATTGTGGAAAATCTGCATCAGAATCATGTCTCCCTAACCCCTCGCCTGGAAGCCCAAGAAGCAGTCAATGATGCGTTTTCACGCCTTCATGGCAAGAAAAACTGCAAATTATGACAGGGTTCAAGACATGCTGGCGCAGATTTTGTCTTAGCTAGGGTCTTAGTCTTTGGTCTTAGTAGTTTTCTTTCCTTGTTGCATCTGCTTGTTAAACATAAGAACTTTTGTAATATCTTTTGATTATCAATGAAAAGTTTATTTGTTTTTTACATTCCAGTGATTTTATTTGTCGTTTTATACATCTGAATCTTTTGAATATTCTTTTTGATGTTATGACAAAAAGGGGGAGAAGATAAATGATAAATGATTTGATTAATCTATCAGTTGCTGGGTAAAGCTCCCACACATTCACTAACAAGAACTGCAAGTTCTATTTGGTTTAAGTGTTTTGCAGGTATAAAGAACTGAAGAAAATCTTCAAAGCAAACACAAGAAGCAAAACCATAAGAAGCGTTATTCTGTAAAAAGAATAAGCTTATGGAAACTGAAGCAAGCTGAGTGCTGTCAAGCTTCAGAATCAGAAGCACTGATAATAGAATTTGATCCAAAATTTGTCTATTTACTTTGACAAAATTCTATTTGCTCTGATACATTATTTTAGCCTATATGGCTCTGATACATATCATGTGTTCTAATATACATTTTATGTTCTGACTCGTTCATGCTGACTTTTGTCGTTTAGTTTTTGTTCTGTAACATTTCAGGATGTAGAGATGCTCTGATGATGCTCTGGTACATTCAACAATGTTCTGATACAAATCTAGCATGAAGTGATGTTAGTAGAAATTCAAAGCTCTGAAGCTATCCGAGGGAAGCAGAAATCAGAAGCTGTGAATGTTCTAAAGATCCAGAAAACTCAAGTTCTGAAGCTGTCCTAAATGGAAGCAGAAATCAGAAGCTGTGAATGTTCTGAAGATCAAAGAAATTCAAGTTCTGAAGCTGTCCTAGATGGAAGCAGGAATCAGAAGTTGTGAATGTTCTGAAGATCAAAGAAATTCAAGTTCTGAAGCTGTCCTAAATGGAAGCAGGAATCAGAAGCTGTGAGTGGTCTAAGGATCTAAAGAAATTCAAGTTCTGAAGCTGTCCAATGGAAGCAGAAGTCAGAAGCTATGAATTCTCTGAAGACAGAAGCTTATGTGATCGTCTCTACCGAAATAATCAGGGAAGTCTTTTATTAAAGTTCTTCGAGTATTTATTTCAGGGGGAGATTATTTATCTCAGGGGGAGATTGTTAATCTCAGGGGGAGACATATTCACATGCTTATGCTATAGCTGTGTAATTTGTCTTTTGCCGTCTGCTCTTTCTGATCGCAAATTCATATCATTTATATATGTTTTTGTCATCATCAAAAAGGGGGAGATTGTTAGAACAAGATTTGTTCTGATCAATTATCTTAGTTTTGATGATAACAATAATATGAATTTTGCTTAAGATAATATGGTACTCTAATCCAATGCAATTTCCTTTTCAGGAAATATATAAAGAGTATGCATAAATCAGCGCTCAGAAGCTTTGACTCAGAAGGTTCAGCATGCAACATCAGAACATGGTCTGGCAAGACATCAGAAGATGGTCGAAGCAGAATCAGAACATGGGTCTATGGAAGCATCAGAAGAACATGAGATCAGAAGCACTGAAGTTCTAATGGTATCACGCTCAGAAGCACTTCAAGGTCAGAAGATCAGAAGATGCTTTGCACCAAGCTGTTTGACTCTGATGATAATCAAACGTTGTATTTACAAACATCAGATCAGAAGAAAGTACAAGTGGCAGGCTACGCTGACTGACAAAAGGAACGTTAGAAGCTATTAAAGGCAACGTCAGTAGACACAGCGTGAACAAGGCTCGAGGTAGTTGACAAAAGCGTATAACATTAAATGCGATGCTGTACGGAACACGCAAAGCATTAAATGCATTCAACGGTCATCTTCTCAAGCGCCTATAAATATGAAGTTCTGATGAGAAGCAAGGTTAACAATTCTGAATAACTACTCTGAACAACTCTGAATCAAATTCTGTGAATATTAACTTGCTGAAACGCTGTTCAAATCAAAGCTCAGAATCTTCATCTTCATCAAGCTCACTACATTGCTTTTGTAATATCTTAGTGAGATTAAGCTTAAACGTTAAGAGAAACATCACAGTTTGTGATTATAGCTTTTAAGAAGCATTGTAATACTCTTAGAAAGATTACATTAAGTTGTAAGTAACTAGAGTGATCGTGTTGATTAGAATACTCTAGGAAGTCTTAGCTTGTGTCTAAGCAGTTGTAATTAGAGTGATCACGTGGTGGTCAGGATACTCTAAGAAAGTCTTAGCTTGTGTCTAAGCAGTTGTTCCTAGAGTGATCAGGTTGTGATCAGGATACTCTAGAAGACTTAGTTGCGGACTAAGTGGAAAACCATTGTAATCCGTGGGATTAGTGGATTAAATCCTCAGTTGAGGTAAATCATCTCTGCGGGGGTGGACTGGAGTAGTTTAGTTAACAACGAACCAGGATAAAAATAACTGTGCAATTTATTTTTATCTGTCAAGTTTTTAAAGCTACACTTATTCAAACCCCCCCTTTCTAAGTGTTTTTCTATCCTTCATATGGAAGCATCAGAAGAACTTGAGAACAGAAGCAGAAGCACTGAAGTTCTCATGGTATCACGCTCAGAAGCACTTCAAGGTCAGAAGACAAGAAGATGCTCTGCATCAAGCTGGTTGACTCTGATGATATTCAAACGTTGTTTACACAAACATCAGATCAAAAGCAAGTACTAGACTGGCAGGCTACGCTGACTGACAAAAGGAACGTTAGAAGCTATTAAAGGCAACGTCAGTAGACACAGCGAAAACAAGGCTCGAGGTAGTTGACAAAAGAGTGAAACATTAAATGCAATGCTGTACGGAATACGCAAAGCATTAAATGCTCCTAACGGTCATCTTCTCAAGTGCCTATAAATATGAAGTTCTGATGAGAAGCAAAGGTTAACGAATTACAAGCTCTGAACCAACTTGCAGAAACGCTGTTCAAATCAAAAGCTCTCAAACTTCATCATCAAGCTCACTACATTGCTGTTGTAATATCTTAGTGAGATTTTAAGCTTAAATTTAAGAGAAAATCACAGTTGTGATAATAGCTTTATGAGAAGCATTGTAACTCTTAAAAGAATTTGTTTACATTAAGTTGTAAGTTCTAGAGTGATCAGGTTGTTGATCAGTATACTCTAGCAAGTCTTAGAAGTTGTCTAAGCAGTTTGTTCCTAGAGTGATCAGGTTGTGATCAGGATACTCTAGAAGACTTAGAGTGTTTCTAAGTGGAAAACCATTGTAATCAAGTGTGATTAGTGGATTAAATCCTCAGGTGAGGTAAATCACTCCAAGGAGGTGGACTGGAGTAGTTTAGTTAACAACGAACCAGGATAAAAATCTTTGTGCAAATAGTTTTTATCCTACAAGTTTTTAAAGCTACACTTATTCAAACCCCCCTTTCTAAGTGTTTTTCTATCCTTCAATTTCTTCAATATAAGTCGATGTAAAATTTTGTATGTGTCGACACATTGGAATAGAAGCTACATGCTTTAATGTTGCAGTACATGGGTCGACCTATACCCTGTATGTGTTGACACATACACTTGTGTTTTGAACAAAAACTAGATTTTAACTCTTGCAACTGATTTTTAATGCTATGTATTTGTTAAAAGGGTAAGTATTTCCTTTATCGTTTCCACAGGGATTAGTGCGATATTATCGCCATTATACAGTTAAATGTGATTTGAGTTAAAGTTTTGAAAGGGTTTGATAGCATGAATTTTTACTTGCATGAAAAGTAAGCAAAAGTAGTAAAATAGAGTTGAAAAACGATTTGGTAAAACTGTGTCAAGATTAGTTTTTGTTAACTTGCTTTGTATATATTTAGCTAATCACGCATATGAACATGTTAATGATTAATATAACTACGTATCCTCTCGATATCGTTTATCTCTAAAGCAATAACGTGAATGCTTTCATATCGACCGTTAGATGATCTCTCATGCCATCAATCAACATGATAATCTTTAAAAGTTCAATACAAGTTATTATCAACTCACCAATCTATCTCTAGAGTTTGATTATTGATAGATGAATATCTTTTGATCAAGATTTGAAATATATCTCTCAATAGTGCATCAAAACAACATATAAACATGAATAACAAAGATATTCACCATATATTAATCATCAACAAGGTTCATACACAAAATACTAAGCAAAATACATACTTTACAAGCTAACTACCTCTAATTTTGACACATGAGAAGTTTAGCTCTCCATGGCTTCAACAACAAACATCAAAACAAGATTTTCTAGCATAAGAATCCAAAGATGATGAAGAAATATGATTGATAAATCTTAAATAACTATGAGTTTTCTTCTTCTTCTCTTGCCCTAGAATGTGGTTGGTTGGTAAGATATGAAAAGGATAAGGATAAAACATAAAAATATCTCCAAGCTCCTAAAAGTAGTATCTCTCAAAAAGTAGTCCCTCTTAGCGCACAAAGGGCCGCTAAGCGGACTAGAGGAAATATCTGAAGTCACGAAGGATCCGCTAAGCGGGATAAGGCCGCTAAGAAGAACTGAAAAACTTGGTTCGCCACTGGAAAGCACGCTGGACGGTCGCTTAGCGGAAATTGCTGAATAAAACTTCTCCAAAATGGCTCCAAACTTGCTCCAAAGTGATATCTTTCATTACTTTCATCCCAAGCTTTCCAATATGCAAAATAACCTTCAAAACATGAAGAAAAACTAGTAAATTACATATTTACAATCAAAACTTGATTTTATTTATTTACACGATCATAAACCTAATTGAATCAAAAGTAAGGAAAAGAGTTATCAAAATACCACAAAAGTTATTACCAAACTACCCACATTTTCGATTCTAACAGTATTCCAATTTTGATGCATGATACCTTTTCCAAACATTTTCTAGGTGAATTATAAGATCCCTAATGCAGAGGCACACGTAATGTCTCGGAGATACCGTTCAATATATCGAAATGCTAAGGGTTTTTCTAAGTTTTGACATTATGTAAAATATCTTATGGGAAAGTGCACACACACACTTGTCATCTAAGTTATTTCTAAGATAATCTTGAACATGTCTATATGTAACCGAACCAAACATGTTCTAGTGACTCATATTTGGTTTGAATTCGGACCATGTTTCCTTGGGTGTAATATTTTTTAGCTTCTCCAATGGACACCTATTCAACAAATATGCAGCTGCAGACACTACTTCTCCATATAATTATTCACGAAAATGTTTCCTTTCAACATGCTTCTTATGTTCATTATTAATCAGTTCTGCCTCTCAATGACTCCATTCTTTTAGGCATAAGTGATGGAACTACCTCAAGTAAAATTCCCTCTTGATCACAAAATTTTCCAAAACCATTTAAGACATATTTACCACCACCATATGTTTTTAGAGTTTGGATTTTGTGATGACGTTATCTTTCTACCATGGATATGAACTTCTTGAACACTTCAAGTACCGCATATTTTTATTTTGATAAATTAAGTCCATCACTTTCTACCATAGCTTTCAACACTTTATTTTCCATGTGAATCTTGTAATTCCTTTCAAAAAATTGATAAATGTTCACAAGATTATACTTGATTCAAGGAATATAAACAACACATTTAATGAAAGAATTCACCATTATTTAACTTGATTGATACATCCCAAATCCGCTCTGCTGCGAGTCTGTTGTCATCCACAAATTTCATCTTGTTTTTCATCACTGGATTTATTTTTATAAACCAATCCTTCTTTCCTATCATGTGATCTGAGCACTCAGAGTGAAGGTACCATTGATCGTTGCATTTTGCATCTTCTCGCGTAGTCACCATCATATTTTGAAATGACGGTTAGTAACTACGCTCTATTGTAACCAATTACAACTTCCTTTTCCTATGTTGTTTTCAAGTACAGTAATCACCATCAACATTGTTCTCTCATTACTTAAGCCTTGCAAAATTTGCTTTAGATTCTTGTGAATAATTTTGGTTGTATTTCCTTCTTGCAAGCTTTTGGAAAGTTTAGCATTGGACATTGCTCTTGTCATCTTTCCTTC
This sequence comes from Vicia villosa, assembly GCF_029867415.1. NCBI lineage: Eukaryota > Viridiplantae > Streptophyta > Magnoliopsida > Fabales > Fabaceae > Vicia > Vicia villosa. The sequence continues at coordinate 834,007 of NW_026704969.1, read as the reverse complement.
TTCCTATTCTTCCTTTATTATTGATTGCTTCCTTTATAATTTCTCCATCCATCACCTCTGTTACGACTAATTTCATCCATTTGAAAGGTTGAATTGTTGGAATTTATAGACTCTCTTCCAAAATTGTTGTAATAGTTTTCTCTACCTATATTCATAGTGTCGTCCTCGGTTTTTTCTCGTGAGATACGAACTGACTCTTCTTTTATTTTTGAGTTTTGAAAATCAGAGAGTCGCCACCGACTTTTATTTTCTCCAATCAAGGAAAGGTTTATAAAAGAAACAGAAAAAGACCTTTAAGAGATTTTGGGTTCGGGGGTAGGTTATACAAAGGGAAGGTATTAGCACCCCTTTGTATCCATGGTTATCCATGGGCTCTTAATTACTTAGCTCACTTGTTTGAATCATTTGTCTTGCTTTGAAATGCTTGTATGTGGTTTTAAAATACCTTTGTAAATTAACTTTGTAATGATCCTTGTGCGGATGTATACAAAGTGTTTTATCTTTCGAAAGATGTTTTGAAAAAAAAAGATCTTTAACTTCGTAATGATCCTTGTTTGGATATATACCAAGTATTGTCTTTTTTGAAAGTTTTATTTTGAAAAACAATGAATATGTGAAACATTTGTTGTTTTGATTTGATTTGAGCAAGCAATTAGGAGATCTACCCTAAATTTATAAGGTCCTTTCCTATTTTCCTTGACTGGATACAGAAAGAAGTTATTTGAATTGTATTTGAAACAGTTGAATTGATTTTGAAAAGAGTAACAGAGGGATTACCCTAAGAGGTGCAAGTGTGATCGTGTTCTAATTCATATATTTTTGTCTTTGAAATTAGTGACCTAACGCTTCAGTTTTTTATCTTTTGACATACACGCAGTTTTATATGTACAAAAATTAAAGTGCGAGAATGTAAAATGCGGAAAGTAAATCTACGCTATTACATCGATTGTGCGAGAAATGTAAACTACGCTATTTACATGATTTTGACAACCTATACACTTATCTATGAATTTAAATTGCAATAAGATAAAGGGAAGTATTTTTGGATTTTTAGATGATTGATTTTAATTAGAATTAATGCATAATTAATTTAATTAAATGAGAAAAAGGCAGAAATAAAATTTAAACCTAAAAAATTAAGTCTAAAATATGTTCAAGTTGCTTGTTAATTAATTTTAAAACTAAAACTAAATTTTTTGTGATTTTTTGAAATTGTTTTGGAATTATTAAGTTAATTAACATATAATTACACAAACAATTATACACATAAATAAACTCAAAAGAAAAAAAATACTCTAAATATGTACAAAATTAGTTTATAATATATAAACTTAATTTAAATAAAAAAGAAAATATTATTTTTATTTTTTTGATAGTTTAGAAATATTTAAAATGAAATATATGAATATATATTGATTAATTAAACAAAATATTTTTATTATTAAGAAAAATAAAATATTTTTGTGTCAAAAATTAAAACAATATTTTATCAACCTAAAAATATCTTTTGTGTATTTTTCTGATTTTTTGAAACTATTTTTAAATAATTTTACAAAGAAAATTAAATAAAATAGAAAATATATTAAATTGTGATCCTGTGTGGTTGATGAGAGAGTCTATGGTATGTGCGCGTGTTTTGGTGCGTTGGATGAGTGGATGGAATGATCTGATGGACACAGATGCATGGTACATGGCATGTTGATGGAGCGCGTAGCACAAGATCCTAGAATTAAAAAAAATTCGCGCGCGTGTTCTGGCCAATCAGATGGCGCCACACCTTCATCTTCTACCTTCAGACTCTACTTTTAACTGCGTTTTCTTCCAAAAGGCGCTGTAATAAGTGAGCTTCATCCCTGCAAAATTGCGAATAGGGGTAAACCTATACAAAAATGTTTCGCGACATGTTCATTCTACTAGCCCTGATTCACTGAGTTCAAATATGCATCTTGTTTCTTCTAATTTTGCCTAAATTGAAGAATCCCATTTCGAGCTCCAAGAACCCTAAAATGGTATATGCTTCAAACCTTCATAGAAATTGAATTAAAGCTCTAGAAATGATCAGAGCATCAAACTAAACACAAATATAGGATTACATCTTATTAAATATGCATGAATATTCGTATTTTTGTAAATTTCAGTTTGAACAAACCGTGGGTTATAGAGCTCGATTTAGTGAGTTTCAAAGCTTGAAATTGATCTGGACAGATTCAATGATGTTTAGGGATTGTGTTTGAGTGTTTAGTTTGGATTGAATTGAATTGAACTGAAACTTAAAATTCGAATTTCAAATTTCTTACAATATTTCAAGCATGATACAAGTGTGTTACAAGCAAGGATTTGGTTCTAAAATCGTGTGTCCTTGTTACTGAAGTGTCCTAGTTCATTTATAAGCAATGAATGTGCTGCAAAACTAAGCTACCAAGCATTGATGATTTTTGAATCTTTGAATTTTTTAATATATAAAACTTTGAATTCTTTGGCCATGTCTTGAATTTTCTTCCCACCTCTTGCCATAGGTCCTCTATGCCATCTATGTTGCAGAAATTAAGCTACCTTGGTGACTCAAGCAAGAGACAAAAACTTTGGATAATTGTCTTGCACCATTTCTTTTTTAATTTAATTTTAAATGTAATAAAATTAAACTAAAAAAGAAATAAAAATGTTATAGGCCTTAGGTTGGTCGTGGGAGCCCTTCAACATTATTGGGAACATGTTTGGATCATGAAAACTTGGCCTCTTTTGGAAAAAAACATTTTTGATCAATGTTGGTTTCATGCATTTTCCCAAAAAATAGCCAACTTCAACAAGGCATAAATCCCTCAATTTTGATCATATGAAGGAGTTCTTGTACTTTTTAGAAACCTCAAGATGTCCTCTACAAGCTACTTTGGAAATTTTTTTTCATTTGGAGAAGTTATCTTGATGTTATGGCCTTTGACAAAAAACCACTTTTTGTTGACTTTGAAAATGACCTGTAATGTCTGAGCTCATATTTTTCAAATGGTGAATCCAATGACCATGGGATCAATTTCATTGGAAATATAATTGAATTTCCTTCAAAAAAAGCTTTGGTTGGAATTTTTTCTATGAACGAGGAGAGAGTTATGGCCGGTCAAAGTTCAGTTGACTTTTTAGGAGAAAACCCTAATTTTGAAACTTAGGGTTTTGTTGATTTTTGATCTTTTCTTGATGAATTATGATCAACCATTGATCAAATGATGAATCTTTTGACGGAATATGGATGTTGCCAAAAAAATTCATTTTTGACTGTCTGTTGACTTTTCGGTCAAACTGGTCGTCTGTTGACTGTTTGAGCTGCTGAATGTGCGTCTGAGCGAAATGAAGTTTGAAAATTTGTCTGGTGGTACTTTGAGACATATGGAGGTCCATGAAATCCATTTGAGGTCTCAAAAAACTCGTTCTCCTGAAAAAAAAACAAAAAACCCCAGTTAGGGACTGTTCGTGTAGGAGACAGTTAAGCGTACCTGATTTTTGTGTAGTGCCGAGTCTCTGCTGATCATGTGATTATCAGAAGACTTCTAGAACAAAAATCTTGGAATTTAGAAATGCAAAAGATTGATTTGATTGATGGTACAAAACACGGAGAATCGTGTTGTCAACGAGTTTGACTGTCAACTGGCTGTCCGGGCATTAACGTAACAGTTAAAGTGAAAATTCAACAGTTAAAGTTAATTTTTTCTTTTTGTTTGTTGTGTTAATGGTGAAAATTTATTTACATGAGTTGTTAGAAAAACACAAAACAAAATAAATAAATAAAATATACTGTACGTGAACGAAATTACCGATAATAACCTTGAAAAATATTTAATGCACGGAAAAATAAATATTTAACTAGCAATAAACACACACAATATTATCTTGATAACTAAACGATAGTACGACATATAGTACGATTTTTAATACTGACAGTACAAATATTACATAATATAATGAACAGTACGACAAATAAAATAAACAGTACATTATTTGAAAGCGAAAGATACGACAAACTTTAAAAATGACGATTAAAAACCCATGCTATAAATAACAACATATAAATGAACAGAAATGTAAGCAACCCAGGTCCGCATTTTTCAGGACTATGCAGACAGAAAAAGGACATGATCACCACCAAAATAGTGATGACCATAAGAAAACACGTATCCATCCATTTTGCCATTTTTGCCTGGGAAGAAGAGAAAATAATTATGAGATAGAAATTTGAGAAATGAGTTGAAATTTGATGTGAGAATTTATGGAAAAAATGAGAGGTATTTATAAAGTGAAAAGAATGATAGAGACGTTGGGGAATGAAGTGATTTCGTACAAAAAAGGAAAATTTGAGTGGTAGCAGGATTTGAAAGAAAGTGTATGGAATAAAGTAAGGATTTGATTTGAAAGAAAGAGATTTGAAAAGAAAGGAAAATATTTTGAAAATAATAGAAGAGATTTTGAAAATAATAATATAGTACAAAAATTAGTGGGAAGCAAAAACTGATAATAATTTACTTGTTACCAGTACCGTCTGAATCCCTGGACTTTGCGCCTGCAAAATTTAATTCTGTACCAATTGCGCCAGTACTATTTATCTGCAAATAAATCTCAAATAAACAGCGTGTGTGAAGTAATAAACAGTACTTGGCGTTTGTGTAAGAATAAATTCAACAGCGAATCAAAATACCGTATAAGAAAAATTCTAAAAACCGAGTATTCATAAAATCAGGATATTTATGAAATAAAATCCAAGATTATATGAAACTCCCAATTTTTAGACAGAAATCTGTTGCCTTCTTTCTGAAAAAGATGCGGGCAAATTTTGGGGTATAACAGTTGCCCCTATTCAATCTTCTCAAACCTGAAGAGACTGATTGGAATCTGAAGGTAGAAGATGATTGAATATTTTAGATGCCCTAAAAATTTGCACTTACCTCCTCCAGAAGTGATGTTGGAGATTGCATTTGAATGTTGTCTGAGAAATGTTGTTGGCAGATCGAAACATTACCTGAGATGGGCTTTCAGATGCCATCTGGCAAATGTGTTGATGGTTTGTTCATCAGAATGAATCCATTGATTATATCTTGATGAAGGATTTGAAAACCTCTGCGTTGACCGTTACGGAACCGTTCGAGGTTACCGCTTTAAATGTTGGAGGCTGATCATTACGGAACTGTCCAAAGTTTTTCCGCTTTAGATTTTGAAAGTTGATCTATGTGGAACCGTCTGAGGTATCCGCTTTAGATCTTGAAGATTGACTGTTGTGGAACCGTCTGAGGTATCCTCTTTGGATCTTTGAAGGTTGATCTTTGGATCTTGAAGATTGACTGCTTTAAGGAACCGTCTAAGGTATCGACTTAGATCTGAAGGTAGATCATTAAGGAACCGTCCAAGGTATCGACTTAGATCTGAAGGTAGATCATTAAGGAATCGTCCAAGGTATCGACTTAGATCTGAAGGTAGATCATTAAGGAACCGTCCAAGGTATCGACTTAGATCTGTGTTGCTTGTTTTGAGTTGATAGGTGGTTCGAAAAGAGAGATCTCTTCAGAATGAATCTTTGGCTTGATTATATCTGAGAGGAATGTTCGTCTGAATAGAATCCAGGGGAACACTGTATGTGATTCAGAATAACTTTGCTGTGAATATTCGTCTACCTGAAAAATCAAGTTAGCGACATGCCATGTCATGATGCATGTAATGCATATGTTGAAATTCTCAAACTAAATGAGAAACGTGCATGTTATGTATGCGTTTTTCATGAAACATTATATGCTATGTATGAATATGTGTATGATGTATGACTTATGCAGTTTAGAGCGTATCAAACTTCTGGTTGGGAAAATAAATCCCTGCTTGCTATTTTGGAAACGAAGGCATTGTGATTGTTGATGATCTTTGCTATCTTGTTCGAGTACACTCAAATGGGGAACTTCCTTACGGACCAGGGTGTTCTATTGAGGGATATTTGACTACCGTTTTTGAGGATGAAGGATAATTTGAAAGTTCTGATTTTGATGCACCTCGAGTGAGAATAAGAAAGATGCGGAATCCTCCGATGCATTATTTGACCAAGCCTCGGTGTGGAGGATCACACCTTTTGGGGATAGCAACCTTGAACAGCCCTGCTGGGGAATAAGGTTTCTCGAATCACTTTGTTAGAGAGAAAAATCTCATTGATGATTTTGCCGAGAAACGTATCTCTGTTGGGGAACTTTTCTCCCGATGCTGGTTTCAGGATGATGTCCAGATAATTGGGACATTACCTAAATGCTATTCCTATTTTTCTTATAAACATCAGTCATATTCAAATGCATATGTTCATTCAAAAATTATCATTGGGACGTTTACCTATTCAAAACAGAAAAAGTGAAAACATTGATTTTGAGCATGAGCTGTATTGATTTTGAAAAAGAGCCATAATAGGCGGATTAGTACAAGGAGACAAAAATCCTAGTAGTAGGAAATTGTCATAAAACTTTGAAAAGTACTTATAAAGAGAAATAGCTATGTGAAAACAATCCAGTCAAGTTTCAACTCTGCTATTGCCAATCTGTCTTCGAGCATCTCATCCCTTACTTGTTGGAAGAAAGTGATTGGAATGATTGGTGCCTTTGATGTGTTGAACCTTGAAGGTGAGTAGGTAGCCAAACGGGACATAGTCGTACGCTTTATTCCCTAACTTTTGCCTAGGCTGCCTTTTCAGGTTTTCAGCCTACCGGGATAATTATTATTTTTTTAGTCTCTAAATTTTTCCTAGATCGCCCTTTCAGGTTTTTAATCCACTGAGACGCTCATTTTTGCCTAAGTCGCCCTTTCAGGTTTTCAACTTAGCGAGCTTTTCTTTAAGCGAAGTACTTTTGACTATGTCCGCGTTTACAGGGTGTGGGAAATCCTCGCCGTCCATAGTGGTAAGCAACATGGCTCCGCCGGAGAATACCTTCTTGATTACAAATGGTCCCTCATAAGTGGGAGTCCACTTGCCTCTGGGGTCGCCTTGTGGTAAGATGATTCGTTTGACAACCAAATCATCGGTTCGATATGCCTGACTTTTGACTTTCTTGTTGAAGGCTCTGATCATATGCTTCTGGTACAACTGACCATGACAAATGGCTGCGAGCCTCTTCTCATCAATCAAGTTTATCTGGTCCAACCGAGTCTGAATCCAATCGTCTTCGTCTAGATCAGCTTCTTTCATAATCCTTAGGGAAGGAATCTGAATTTCAATTGGAAGAACTGCCTCCATACCATAGACTAAGGAAAATGGAGTTGCCCCTGTTGAAGTACGCACTGATGTGCGATAACCATGAAGAGCAAAAGGTAACATCTCATGCCAGTCTTTGTAGGTTACTGTCATTTTTTGTATGATCTTTTTGATGTTCTTGTTGGCAGCTTCTACCGCGCCATTCATCTTTGGTTGATATGGGGATGAATTATGATGTTTGATCTTGAACTGCGTGCAGAGTTCGGTAATCATCCTGTTGTTTAAATTTGTGCCATTGTCTGTGATGATCCTTTCAGGGATGCCATACCGACAAATGAGATTGTGCTTGATAAACCAGGCCACAACATTCTTGGTGACTGAAGCAAACGAGGCTGCTTCTACCCACTTTGTGAAGTAGTCAATAGCGACCAGGATAAAGCTATGTCCGTTGGAGGCAGTAGGCTTGATCTCTCCAATTATATCAATACCCCACATTGCAAAAGGCCAAGGAGCCGTCAGAACGTTTAATGGGACTAGAGGTACATGTACTTTGTCAGCATATATCTGGCATTTGTGACAAGTTCTGGAGTGACGATGGCAGTCTGTCTCCATGGTAGACCAGTAATAACCTGCTCTTAAGATCTTTTTAGCCATTGTATGTCCATTTGAATGAGTACCAAAAGCACCATCGTGTGTGTCTTCCATAATCTGTTCTGCTTCCTTCTTGTTCACACAACGAAGCAAAGTCGAGTCATGGTTTCATTTGTACAGGATTCCATTACTTAGAAAGAATTTGGTAGCAAATCTCCTTAGAAACTTTCTATCGTTAATGGATGCCCCTTCAGGGTATTCTTGGACTTCGAGATATCTTTTTACTTCATGGAACCATGGTTTTTCTTCCGTTCCTTCGGTATCAATCTCATTGCAATAGGCTAGTTCATCCTGTCTGTAAATGGTGATCATTGGCGCCTCATTGTCCCACCTGACTTTGAACATAGATGACATGGTAGCTAAAGCATCAGCTAGTTGATTTTCTTCGCGCGGGATATGTTCAAAAGTGATTTTTTCAAAATAAGGAATCAAACTCAACACATATTCTTTGTATGGAATTAGATTCGGGTGCTTCGTGTCCCATTCCTCTTTGACTTGATAAATTACAAGGGTCGAGTCTCCGTAGACCTCCAGGAACTTGATTCTCATATCGATTGCAGCTTTGAGACCCAGAATACATGCTTCATACTCGGCTATATTGTTAGTGCAGTTGAAACATAATCTGGCAGTGAATGGTGTATGTCCTCCTGTAGGAGAAATGATCACAGCTCCGATGCCATTGCCAAGCGCATTAGAGGCTCCATAAAAAACCATAGTCCATCGGGATCCTGGCTCGGGTCCTTCCTCTGGTCCTGGTTGTTTGTAGTTAGTAACTAGCATAATATCTTCATCTAGGAAGTCAAAGTTCAACGCTTGATAATCATCCACTGCTTGATGAGCCAGATGATTAGCTACCACACTTCCTTTGATTGCTTTTTGTGAAGTATACTGGATGTCATACTCTGTTAAGATCATTTGCCATCTTGCTATTCTTCCAGAGAGAGCAGGTTTTTCGAACACATATTTGATAGGATCCATTTTGGAGATCAGGAAAGTGGTATGGTTTAGCATATACTGTCTTAGTCGGCGAGCCGCCCATGCTAAGGCACAACAAGTTTTCTCGAGCAGTGAGTATCTCATTTCACAATCGGTAAAAATTTTGCTAAGATAGTAGATCGCATGCTCTTCTCGGCCAGACTCATCATGTTGCCCCAGTACACACCCTATTGAATCTTCTAACACTGTTAGGAACATTATCAGAGGTCTTCCTTCCACTGGTGGTAACAAGATTGGTGGTTTTTGAAGATATTCTTTGATTTTATCAAAGGCTAATTGGCATTTGTCGTTCCATCTTTCCACTTGATCTTTCTTCAACAATTTGAAGATCAACACACAAGTAGTAGTCATATGGGCAATAAATCTGGCTTTGTAGTTCAGACGTCCCAAGAATCCTCTGACTTATTTCTCGGTACGGGGTATGGGCATTTCTTGAATGGCTTTGACCTTGGCAGGATCAACTTCAATACCTTTGCTGCTGACGATAAAACCTAAGAGTTTACCGGATCTTACTCCAAAGGTACATTTGTTTGGATTCAGTCGCAACCTGTACTTCTTGAGTCTGTCAAACAGCTTGTGCAGATGACCCAGATGTTCTTCTTCGGTGTTGGACTTTGCAATCATATCATCGACATAAACCTCTATTTCTTGATGAATCATATCATGGAACAGAGCTACCATTGCATGCTGATATGTTGCTCCTGCGTTCTTTAAACCAAAGGGCATTACTTTGTAACAAAAGGTTCCCCAGGGTGTTGTAAAGGTTGTTTTTTCCATGTCTTCGGGCGCCATCTTGATTTGATTGTATCCTGAGAATCTATCCATAAAGGAGAATACCTTGCATTGTGCAGTATTGTCAACCAGTAAATCGATGCGAGGTAAAGGGAAATCATCTTTGGGGCTTGCCCGATTCAGATCTCTGTAGTCTACACACATTCTGACTTTCCCGTCTTTTTTAGGCACAGGCACTATGTTAGCTATCCATGGAGGATAACTTACAACTTTCAGAAAGCCAGCATTGAATTGCTTCTCAACCTCGTCTTTAATCTTCTTGGACATATCGGGCCTACTCCTCTGCAGTTTCTGCTTAACTGGAGTGCTACCTTCTTTGATCGGCAGGCGATGAACTGCAATATCAGTGCCAAGGCCAGGCATATCTTCATAGGACCAAGCGAATATCTCAATGTAGTCTTGTAACATTTGAATCAGTCTTTACTTGACAATGTCTTCTAGATCAGCCCCTATCTTGACTTATTTCTTTTCTTCGTCACTGCCCAGGTTGATAACTTCAATTGGCTCTTCATGTGGCTGTATAGTCTTTTCTTCTTGTTCTAATAACCTTGCAAGTTCCCTTGGTACTTCACAATCTTCCTCACTTTCATCCTCAGTTTGGTAGATCGGATTTTCAAATTCATGATTGGCAATAGCAGAATCGTTATCAACAGGATCCAGAGTGAATGTGAATCTGCATTTATTATGTGGGTGTATGTAAGAACACATAGCTATTTGAAAATGCATAAAGCAAAGAAAGAAACAAAAAGGATCACCAAATTTGAATATGCAAACGTCCCATGATTTTATTGAATGAACATATGATCATGATATGACAAACCCTTATAAAAAGGACCAGTGTGCTTCGGGCAAGGCACCTGGCTTTTAAGTTCATGGTTCGATAGTACAAGAACCATTTTTATCTTTGAACATGAAAACAGGAAATTGCATTTACTCCTAATCAAAGGAGATAACATCTTCGGCTTCCTAGTTGTTCAATCCATTGTTGTGAGTAGGGAATATCCAGCTGCTCCAGTTGCAGCTGTCTTCTTCATCTTCCACAACATTGACTTCTTTGGTGGTGAAATGAGTTGTTGATCCTTCAGGATGAGCAAGATACTCTGCTGGATACGAGAGCCCAAGCTGAGATACCTCTGTTGGCTGAGAGAGATATCCGATAAGATCGTCCCATCCAGTTGGGATGATGTCTTTGAGGGAGACTTGTGCATTCTGGGGAGCGGAATACTTCACCATAAAGTCATATTTACCACTTGGTTCTCCCAGCGTATCCCAGACTTCTTTTGGACTAGGTGGACTTTGGTATTGCTCAGTAATGGAACTTGTGAAACTTTTGCAATCTTCAAACTGATCATCCCATCCAGTTGGGACAAAGTCTTCAATGACAATAAAAGAACTCTGAGGAGCAGTGTACTTTACTAGAAAATCGTACCTGCAGCTTGGTTCTCCCAAAGTATCCCAGACTTCCCCTGAAACAGGTGGAACTTCATTTGGATATTGTTGAATAATATGGTTCAAGATCATTCCATCGTCTTCAATAGCATTCACTCCTTGGCTGGTGAAATGTGACATTAATCCTCCAGAATGAGGACTTTGATCGTTCTTCTGAATTCCATTAGCATAGCCCAGACCTAGCTTATCGAACTTGTAAGGCACATCAAGGAGTTGTCCCCATACTGTGCAACCACCCTCTTCGATCACAGCTTTAGCATCTTTGAGAGAAGCCATTTTCGGAGTTATTTTTGTAGCAGGAGTAGCAGAAATATGTTTGGCAGTAGAGACATCTAGAGGGACCACCTCAAAAGATTGGCAGGGGGATTCGATGAATTCGCCATCCATCTCAACATACTTGGAGTTACTCAGGTGGCTAACCACATATTCTTCTTCGCCATAAACTGTGACGACCTTGCCTTTTACCGGATACTTTAACTTCTGATGCAGGGTAGAAGTTACAGCGCTTGCCCCATGTATCCAAGGGCGTCCTAGTAAACAGGAGTATGCTGGATGAATTTCCATCACGTAAAAGGTTGAATCAAAGATCTGAGAGCCCACTCTGATTGGGAGCTTAACTTCTCCGTACACTGTTCTTGTTGACCCGTCGAAGGCTCTCACCACAACATTGCTTGGTTGTAACACAACTCCTTCGAAGTCAAGTTTTTCCAGTACTGCTTTTGGTAACACGTTCAAAGAGGAACCGTTGTCTACCAGCACATGAGACAGAGTGGTGCCGTTACATTCAATAGAGATGTGCAGGGCTTTATTGTGATTTTTCCCAGCAGGGGTTAAATCAGCATCAGAGAAACCGAGACCGTTATTCACTGTTAAACTGGCAACACAATTTTCAAATTGATCGACTGAAATCTCCTGTGGTACATGTTCAGCTTTCATAAACTTCATCAGGGCTTTGGCATGAGCTTCTGAATACTTTAGCAGAGACAGCATTGAAATCTTTGAAGCACTGTGCCCCAGTTGTTCGACAATATTGTAATCACTTTTGCAGATGATTTTCAATATTTCCTCCATTTCTTGGCTCGATGGATCTTCAACAGTGACTTCCACCGGTATTTGAACTGGTTCAACTAGTGGCTCTTTGCCTCGAGCGTTGATATCTTGATTAGGAACTGGGACTTGGACTGGATTAATAGCAACATTTGAAGAAATTTCTGGTGAAAAGATCCTTCCACTACTCGTAATCTTACTAGTACCCACATTATTATCAACACCTGGAGTAGTAAAATTCATGGTCTCTTCAGTCAAGGTGTCTTGCTTAACTCCATGGACATAAACATTAGTATCATAACTCCACGGGGCAGCTTTATCTGAGGAGTATGGAAATGGAGTCGGACTGGTGATGATTACCGATGCCACTCTGGGTGCAACAGAAATTTTGAAAGGAGCTTTGGTAGGGATTTTCAATGGTATGTTAGAAACCACTGAGACGTCCTCTATCCTCATCCCATTTGAAAAAACTTCGCATAAATCGTCCATAGAAGAGAGCCTCTCAAACATAATGATACGACGATCCATCCACTTTTGAATTCCTATTTTCAAATTCTCACAACCATTGGGTAGGTGTGCACAATAAAAGCAATCAGGGTCACAACCTGGAAAGAAACCAGCTTGTATTAGCTTTCTTTTGACTTCAAGGAGCGGAGTTGACAATTCTCTCACATCATAGATATAGACAGTGTCTATGATAGCATTAACGGTCTTGTCGTGTTTCGGCATAGGTGCGGTGATGACATTTGGAGTCTCTGGAGGATCGAATTCAATTTCCCCAGCATCTATCATGTCTTGTATTTTATTTTTCAGGGCCAAACAGTGATCTGTGTCATGTACTGGACAGTTAGAATGGTATGCACATGTTGCATCGGGGCGATAACTCGGAGAGGAAGTGTTGACATTCTTTGGAGGGTCTTTCAATGTGATCAGATTTGCTTTTAACAAGTGCTGCAATGCTTGAGAGATTGGCATGTTGATTCTGGTGAAGTTTCTTCTTGGTGCATCTGGTCGACGCGTATACTTTGGCGGTTGATATTTTTGAGGTGCAGAGATCAGAACAGCCCCTACAGATTGGTGATGCTCACTTTTGGGACTTTTCTGACTGTGCATTGTATTGACTTCATTTCTCTCACTGATGGGTCTCTTTGTAGTACCAGAGGAGGAGCCTATTTGAATTTTTCCACTTTGAATACCGCTTTCAACACGCTCTCCAGTTAATATCAGGTCAGTGAAACCTGACGACGAGCTTCCCAACAAATGACTGTAGAAAGGTCCAGTTAAAGTACCCATGAAAATGTCGACCAGCTCGCGATCAGATAAGGGTGGTTGAACCCTTCCAGCTAGATCTCTCCACTTTTGTGCATACTCTTTGAAACTTTCTTTTGGTGCCATAGTCATGCCTCGTAGTTGAGTACGAGTTGGGGCAAGGTCAGCGTTGTATTGATATTGTTTGTAGAAAGCAGCAGCCAGATCTTCCTAGGTGTGAACTTTTGCACTTTCCAGTTGGTAGTACCACTCGAGTTGTGTACCCGACAGACTTTCCTGGAAGAAATGAATCCACAATTTGTTATCTGCCGTATGAGGTAGTATCTTCCTCACATAGGACCTTAGATGCAGCTTTGGGCAAGAGACTCCGTCATACTTTGCAAAGACAGGAACTTTGAACTTTGGAGGGATGACAATATTTGAGACTAGTCCAAGATCATTGAAGTCTAAACCAGGTATTTTTTGTATCTCCATAGCTTTCATGCGTTCTTCCAACAGCTGGTATTTGTTATCACCCTGTTCGTCTTCGGAATGATAGTCTTCTTCATCAGGAGAGAGAGAGTGTTTGGCAGAACCCTGGTTGCTGTGGTTGTCTTCTCGATCACCTTCACCGACTATTTCAGGGATCGGCGCCTTTTTGGACCTCTTGACTGGGATTTTGACCTTCCTTGCCAGGTGACTTAAGCCTACAGATCCTTTGGGCTTCTTTTTCTTCTTGATCATCAGGGCTTTCAGTTCTTGTTGCCCCTTTGCTAGCTCCAGAATTGCTATCTGAACTTGGGCGTTTTGTGCTTCGAGATTCTTGATGCTTGTTTCGGAATCCATCCCTTCTGACTGAAATAAACAGCGAGGAGATGAGAAACCTGTCATGTGAACCTGTTATGCAATGTTTATGAATGAAATGTATATGCAATGTTTTCAAGGATCTTAGAATTTAGATTTGTTTAAAAAAGAGAAACAAACATTTATTAGTCAAACAATTTATTTCTTTTTTTCTTTTCTTTTGTCTCTTTTCTCTTTTTCTTTTCTTTGCCTCTTTCGGGCTTACAAGATAAAATAAAGACAATAAAGGATTTCTCAAGCCTCCCATGGACGCTTTCTCTTTGCACCCAGGAACGTGTTGATCTGTTGTTCTTCCTGGAGTTGTCTGGTGAGCTCCAATACTTTCCTCTCATAGTCTTGACAGTGTGCTTTGAAGGTGTCTCTTTCTTCCCTTAGTTGAACCCAAGATTTCTGTAGCTCTTCCAGGTTAGTTGGCATGTCCGGATGTAGAACAACTCGAGGTTCGTCCCGTTCGACTTCGGATCAATAGTCACAGATAGGATAGCGGGATATGGCATGATGAACTTCTGAGCACGAGCACGCACCCATTTGAGGTAAGGCTCCATGGGAATAGAGTTCCATTGTCCTAAAGTCTTGCTTTCTACTTTGTAGACACTGCCCCACGCATGTATAAACCTTCATCGATATCTTTGGGAATCGTCTTCGTAGTCGAACACAATGCCACGGATAATCATGTCATGAGGACCGTTTCTTCGTGCATATCCGAATTGGCGCAAAACTAAAGAGGGGTTATAAGTGATGCCTCCCCTGATGCCAAGGAGTGGCACATTAGGGTACTCCCCACAATGGTCAACGAGAGTGACGTCTCTTTGAAAGAAGTTGTTCCACCGGATATCTGAATGAGACAAAGACATAATCCTGCGAGACCATTGCATCCTTTGTTCGTTTCTCAACACTGATCGGAGAAGGTGTAATGTAAACCATCTAGCCAGCAGTGGTACACAACACATAAGAGTTCCTTGTTTCTTCATAGTACGAGTGTGTAATGAATGTAGTATGTCTCCCAGCAAGGTAGGTACCGGATTGCGGGTTAAGAAAATGTTGATGACGTGCACACTTATGAACTGGTCGGGATTAGGGAATAAAACCAACCCATAAATCAAAAGAGCCACAACTTCTTCAAAAGCTTGGTAACTTCTATTTTTTAATAGTGTTCGAGCCTTTTCCATTAAGAACTTAGCAAGCAAACCCTTGACTCCACTCTTTGTTTCCCAATTGGACTTGATTTCTGACTTTCGTAAATGTAAGGCAGCAACAATGATTTCAGGTTTTGGAATCTTTTCTAAACCAGTGAAAGGTAATTGATCTCGAACAGGTATCCCAATTAGTTCAGAGAACTCTTCCAAGGTGGGTACTAGCTGATAATCAGGGAATGTAAAACAATGATGTTCGGGATCAAAGAACTGGAACAGGACCCGTATCATGTCTTCTTCAAATTTTGAGGTAACCAAATGGAGTAGGTGACCGTGCTTTTCAGTGAATTGAGCATTTCTGGGAAATTCTGATATTAAGTCCTTAAGTTCAGATGGTATCGTTGAGATGTTGATCCGGATATAATCTCTGGCAGCGGGAGCCATTACCTGTAACAACAGAACAAAGGTAAACCCTTCAATCCTTGAAATGATTAGTGAGAAAATGGTATGTTTATGATGCTTATGATGTCATGATGTCAAACATGTGGCACACACAAACAAATCAAACAATAGCCTTAGGTTTAAAGGCTTGCATGAGGTTGATAGGTGATACCCTCCCCACTGAGGTTGAGTTGGTTTAAACCTGTCTTAAAATAGTATTCGGGTTCTATGATCCTTGGAGACAACATCTCAATACGGCGCTCGGACGGCCGATCAAAACATTCCTCGAGGATAACTAACTTCGATCAATTTCAAAGCTAGTCACTTAATAGGCCACAAGTCAAGTTCAACTTAAGGTTCTAAGACAAATTAGTGTTTAATGACATTTCGGAAGCCTAACATACTCCTTGATCGTTTTCAAGGGATATCAGTACAGACCAAAGTGCCGCACTAACAGTGACTACCAGATCAACCATATCGGTACATGCCGTACATTTTCCTTGGTCTATTGTCACATACTTAAGGTATCTCGAGATTCGGGTTAGAATCTTTCACACAAGTAAATTCAATACCCAAACAAACCTTTTGAAAAATAGAACAATCAAGACAAGCAATTGAAAACATCGAAGTGATCTAAACTCTAAGGTAACCCCTTTTGAAAACATTTTGTTTTTGAAATCCCCAGCAGAGTCACCAGTTCTGTCGTCCTCGGTTTTTTATCGTGAGATACGAACTGACTCTTCTTTTATTTTTGAGTTTTGAAAATCAGAGAGTCGCCACCGACTTTTATTTTATCCAATTAAGGAAAGGTTTATAAAAGAAACAGAAAAAGACCTTTAAGAGATTTTGGGTTCGGGGGTAGGTTATACAAAGGGAAGGTATTAGCACCCCTTTGTATCCATGGTTATCCATGGGCTCTTAATTGCTTAGCTCACTTGTTTGAATCATTTGTCTTGCTTTGAAATGCTTGTATGTGGTTTTAAAATACCTTTGTAAATTAACTTTGTAATGATCCTTGTGTGGATGTATACAAAGTGTTTTATCTTTCGAAAGATGTTTTGAAAAAAAAAGATCTTTAACTTCGTAATGATCCTTGTTTGGATATATACCAAGTATTGTCTTTTTTGAAAGTTTTATTTTGAAAAACAAAGAATATGTGAAACATTTGTTGTTTTGATTTGATTTGAGCAAGCAATTAGGAGATCTACCCTAAATTTATAAGGTCCTTTCCTATTTTCTTTTAGAAAATTTTCTTTGACTGGATACAGAAAGAAGTTATTTGAATTGTATTTGAAACAGTAGAATTGATTTTGAAAAGAGTAACAGAGGGATTACCCTAAGAGGTGCAAGTGTGATCGTGTTCTGATTTAGATATTTTTGTCTTTGAAATTAGTGACCTAACGCTTCAGTTTTTTATCTTTTGACATACACGCAGTTTTATATGTACAGAAATTAAAGTGCGGGAATGTAAAATGCGGAAAGTAAATCTACGCTATTACATCGATTGTGCGGGAAATGTAAACTACGCTATTTACATGATTTTGACAACCTATACACTTATCTATGAATTTAAATTGCAATAAGATAAAGGGAAGTATTTTTGGATTTTTAGATGATTGATTTTAATTAGAATCAATGCATAATTAATTTAATTAAATGAGAAAAAGGTAGAAATAAAATTTAAACCTAAAAAATTAAGTCTAAAATATGTTCAAGTTGCTTGTTAATTAATTTTAAAACTAAAACTAAATTTTTTGTGATTTTTTGAAATTGTTTTGGAATTATTAAGTTAATTAACATATAATTACACAAACAATTATACACATAATTAAACTTAAAAGAAAAAAAATACTCTAAATATGTACAAAATTAGTTTATAATATATAAACTTAATTTAAATAAAAAAGAAAATATTATTTTGATTTTTTTGATAGTTTAGAAATATTTAAAATGAAATATATGAATATATATTGATTAATTAAACAAAATATTTTTATTATTAAGAAAAATAAAATATTTTCGTGTCAAAAATTAAAACAATATTTTATCAACCTAAAAATATTTTTTGCGTATTTTTCTGAAAACTATTTTTAAATAATTTTACAAAGAAAATTAAATAAAATAGAAAATATATTAAATTGTGATCCTGTGTGGTTGATGAGAGAGTATATGGTATGTGCGCGTGTTTTGATGCGTTGGATGAGTGGATGGAATGATCTGATGGACATAAACATTAGTATCATAACTCCACGGGGCAGCTTTATCTGAGGAGTATGGAAATGGAGTCGGACTGGTGATGATTACCGATGCCACTCTGGGTGCAACAGAAATTTTGAAAGGAGCTTTGGTAGGGATTTTCAATGGTATGTTAGAAACCACTGAGACGTCCTCTATCCTCATCCCATTTGAAAAAACTTCGCATAAATCGTCCATAGAAGAGAGCCTCTCAAACATAATGATACGACGATCCATCCACTTTTGAATTCCTATTTTCAAATTCTCACAACCATTGGGTAGGTGTGCACAATAAAAGCAATCAGGGTCACAACCTGGAAAGAAACCAGCTTGTATTAGCTTTCTTTTGACTTCAAGGAGCGGAGTTGACAATTCTCTCACATCATAGATATAGACAGTGTCTATGATAGCATTAACGGTCTTGTCGTGTTTCGGCATAGGTGCGGTGATGACATTTGGAGTCTCTGGAGGATCGAATTCAATTTCCCCAGCATCTATCATGTCTTGTATTTTATTTTTCAGGGCCAAACAGTGATCTGTGTCATGTACTGGACAGTTAGAATGGTATGCACATGTTGCATCGGGGCGATAACTCGGAGAGGAAGTGTTGACATTCTTTGGAGGGTCTTTCAATGTGATCATATTTGCTTTTAACAAGTGCTGCAATGCTTGAGAGATTGGCATGTTGATTCTGGTGAAGTTTCTTCTTGGTGCATCTGGTCGACGCGTATACTTTGGCGGTTGATATTTTTGAGGTGCAGAGATCAGAACAGCCCCTACAGATTGGTGATGCTCACTTTTGGGACTTTTCTGACTGTGCATTGTATTGACTTCATTTCTCTCACTGATGGGTCTCTTTGTAGTACCAGAGGAGGAGCCTATTTGAATTTTTCCACTTTGAATACCGCTTTCAACACGCTCTCCAGTTAATATCAGGTCAGTGAAACCTGACGACGAGCTTCCCAACAAATGACTGTAGAAAGGTCCAGTTAAAGTACCCATGAAAATGTCGACCAGCTCGCGATCAGATAAGGGTGGTTGAACCCTTCCAGCTAGATCTCTCCACTTTTGTGCATACTCTTTGAAACTTTCTTTTGGTGCCATAGTCATGCCTCGTAGTTGAGTACGAGTTGGGGCAAGGTCAGTGTTGTATTGATATTGTTTGTAGAAAGCAGCAGCCAGATCTTCCTAGGTGTGAACTTTTGCACTTTCCAGTTGGTAGTACCACTCGAGTTGTGTACCCGACAGACTTTCCTGGAAGAAATGAATCCACAATTTGTTATCTGCCGTATGAGGTAGTATCTTCCTCACATAGGACCTTAGATGCAGCTTTGGGCAAGAGACTCCGTCATACTTTGCAAAGACAGGAACTTTGAACTTTGGAGGGATGACAATATTTGAGACTAGTCCAAGATCATTGAAGTCTAAACCAGGTATTTTTTGTATCTCCATAGCTTTCATGCGTTCTTCCAACAGCTGGTATTTGTTATCACCCTGTTCGTCTTCGGAATGATAGTCTTCTTCATCAGGAGAGAGAGAGTGTTTGGCAGAACCCTGGTTGCTGTGGTTGTCTTCTCGATCACCTTCACCGACTATTTCAGGGATCGGCGCCTTTTTGGACCTCTTGACTGGGATTTTGACCTTCCTTGCCAGGTGACTTAAGCCTACAGATCCTTTGGGCTTCTTTTTCTTCTTGATCATCAGGGCTTTCAGTTCTTGTTGCCCCTTTGCTAGCTCCAGAATTGCTATCTGAACTTGGGCGTTTTGTGCTTCGAGATTCTTGATGCTTGTTTCGGAATCCATCCCTTCTGACTGAAATAAACAGCGAGGAGATGAGAAACCTGTCATGTGAACCTGTTATGCAATGTTTATGAATGAAATGTATATGCAATGTTTTCAAGGATCTTAGAATTTAGATTTGTTTAAAAAAGAGAAACAAACATTTATTAGTCAAACAATTTATTTCTTTTTTTCTTTTCTTTTGTCTCTTTTCTCTTTTTCTTTTCTTTGCCTCTTTCGGGCTTACAAGATAAAATAAAGACAATAAAGGATTTCTCAAGCCTCCCATGGACGCTTTCTCTTTGCACCCAGGAACGTGTTGATCTGTTGTTCTTCCTGGAGTTGTCTGGTGAGCTCCAATACTTTCCTCTCATAGTCTTGACAGTGTGCTTTGAAGGTGTCTCTTTCTTCCCTTAGTTGAACCCAAGATTTCTGTAGCTCTTCCAGGTTAGTTGGCATGTCCGGATGTAGAACAACTCGAGGTTCGTCCCTTTCGACTTCGGATCAATAGTCACAGATAGGATAGCGGGATATGGCATGATGAACTTCTGAGCACGAGCACGCACCCATTTGAGGTAAGGCTCCATGGGAATAGAGTTCCATTGTCCTAAAGTCTTGCTTTCTACTTTGTAGACACTGCCCCACGCATGTATAAACCTTCGTCGATATCTTTGGGAATCGTCTTCGTAGTCGAACACAATGCCACGGATAATCATGTCATGAGGACCGTTTCTTCGTGCATATCCGAATTGGCGCAAAACTAAAGAGGGGTTATAAGTGATGCCTCCCCTGATGCCAAGGAGTGGCACATTAGGGTACTCCCCACAATGGTCAACGAGAGTGACGTCTCTTTGAAAGAAGTTGTTCCACCGGATATCTGAATGAGACAAAGACATAATCCTGCGAGACCATTGCATCCTTTGTTCGTTTCTCAACACTGATCGGAGAAGGTGTAATGTAAACCATCTAGCCAGCAGTGGTACACAACACATAAGAGTTCCTTGTTTCTTCATAGTACGAGTGTGTAATGAATGTAGTATGTCTCCCAGCAAGGTAGGTACCGGATTGCGGGTTAAGAAAATGTTGATGACGTGCACACTTATGAACTGGTCGGGATTAGGGAATAAAACCAACCCATAAATCAAAAGAGCCACAACTTCTTCAAAAGCTTGGTAACTTCTATTTTTTAATAGTGTTCGAGCCTTTTCCATTAAGAACTTAGCAAGCAAACCATTGACTCCACTCTTTGTTTCCCAATTGGACTTGATTTCTGACTTTCGTAAATGTAAGGCAGCAACAATGATTTCAGGTTTTGGAATCTTTTCTAAACCAGTGAAAGGTAATTGATCTCGAACAGGTATCCCAATTAGTTCAGAGAACTCTTCCAAGGTGGGTACTAGCTGATAATCAGGGAATGTAAAACAATGATGTTCGGGATCAAAGAACTGGAACAGGACCCGTATCATGTCTTCTTCAAATTTTGAGGTAACCAAATGGAGTAGGTGACCGTGCTTTTCAGTGAATTGAGCATTTCTGGGAAATTCTGATATTAAGTCCTTAAGTTCAGATGGTATCGTTGAGATGTTGATCCGGATATAATCTCTGGCAGCGGGAGCCATTACCTGTAACAACAGAACAAAGGTAAACCCTTCAATCCTTGAAATGATTAGTGAGAAAATGGTATGTTTATGATGCTTATGATGTCATGATGTCAAACATGTGGCACACACAAACAAATCAAACAATAGCCTTAGGTTTAAAGGCTTGCATGAGGTTGATAGGTGATACCCTCCCCACTGAGGTTGAGTTGGTTTAAACCTGTCTTAAAATAGTATTCGGGTTCTATGATCCTTGGAGACAACATCTCAATACGGCGCTCGGACGGCCGATCAAAACATTCCTCGAGGATAACTAACTTCGATCAATTTCAAAGCTAGTCACTTAATAGGCCACAAGTCAAGTTCAACTTAAGGTTCTAAGACAAATTAGTGTTTAATGACATTTCGGAAGCCTAACATACTCCTTTATCGTTTTCAAGGGATATCAGTACAGACCAAAGTGTCGCACTAACAGTGACTACCAGATCAACCATATCGGTACATGCCGTACATTTTCCTTGGTCTATTGTCACATACTTAAGGTATCTCGAGATTCGGGTTAGAATCTTTCACACAAGTAAATTCAATACCCAAACAAACCTTTTGAAAAATAGAACAATCAAGACAAGCAATTGAAAACATCGAAGTGATCTAAACTCTAAGGTAACCCCTTTTGAAAACATTTTGTTTTTGAAATCCCCAGCAGAGTCACCAGTTCTGTCGTCCTCGGTTTTTTATCGTGAGATACGAACTGACTCTTCTTTTATTTTTGAGTTTTGAAAATCAGAGAGTCGCCACCGACTTTTATTTTATCCAATTAAGGAAAGGTTTATAAAAGAAACAGAAAAAGACCTTTAAAAGATTTTGGGTTCGGGGGTAGGTTATACAAAGGGAAGGTATTAGCACCCCTTTGTATCCATGGTTATCCATGGGCTCTTAATTGCTTAACTCACTTGTTTGAATCATTTGTCTTGCTTTGAAATGCTTGTATGTGGTTTTAAAATACCTTTTTAAATTAACTTTGTAATGATCCTTGTGTGGATGTATACAAAGTGTTTTATCTTTCGAAAGATGTTTTGAAAAAAAAGATCTTTAACTTCGTAATGATCCTTGTTTGGATATATACCAAGTATTGTCTTTTTTGAAAGTTTTATTTTGAAAAACAAAGAATATGTGAAACATTTGTTGTTTTGATTTGATTTGAGCAAGCAATTAGGAGATCTACCCTAAATTTATAAGGTCCTTTCCTATTTTCTTTTAGAAAATTTTCTTTGACTGGATACAGAAAGAAGTTATTTGAATTGTATTTGAAACAGTAGAATTGATTTTGAAAAGAGTAACAGAGGGATTACCCTAAGAGGTGCAAGTGTGATCGTGTTCTGATTTAGATATTTTTGTCTTTGAAATTAGTGACCTAACGCTTCAGTTTTTTATCTTTTGACATACACGCAGTTTTATATGTACAGAAATTAAAGTGCGGGAATGTAAAATGCGGAAAGTAAATCTACGCTATTACATCGATTGTGCGGGAAATGTAAACTACGCTATTTACATGATTTTGACAACCTATACAATTATCTATGAATTTAAATTGCAATAAGATAAAGGGAAGTATTTTTGGATTTTTAGATGATTGATTTTAATTAGAATCAATGCATAATTAATTTAATTAAATGAGAAAAAGGTAGAAATAAAATTTAAACCTAAAAAATTAAGTCTAAAATATGTTCAAGTGCTTGTTAATTAATTTTAAAACTAAAACTAAATTTTTTGTGATTTTTTGAAATTGTTTTGGAATTATTAAGTTAATTAACATATAATTACACAAACAATTATACACATAATTAAACTTAAAAGAAAAAAAATACTCTAAATATGTACAAAATTAGTTTATAATATATAAACTTAATTTAAATAAAAAAGAAAATATTATTTTGATTTTTTTGATAGTTTAGAAATATTTAAAATGAAATATATGAATATATATTGATTAATTAAACAAAATATTTTTATTATTAAGAAAAATAAAATATTTTTGTGTCAAAAATTAAAACAATATTTTATCAACCTAAAAATATTTTTTGTGTATTTTTCTGAAAACTATTTTTAAATAATTTTACAAAGAAAATTAAATAAAATAGAAAATATATTAAATTGTGATCCTGTGTGGTTGATGAGAGAGTATATGGTATGTGCGCGTGTTTTGATGCGTTGGATGAGTGGATGGAATGATCTGATGGACAAAGATGCATGGTACATGGCATGATGATGGAGCGCGTAACACAAGATCCCAGAATTAAAAAAAAAATCGCGCGCGTGTTCTGGCTAATCAGATGGCGCCACACCTTCATCTTCTACCTTCAGACTCTACTTTTAACAGCGTTTTCTTCCAAAAGGCGCTGTAATAAGTGAGCTTCATCCCTGCGAAATAGCGAATAGGGGTAAACCTATACAAAAATGTTTCGCGACATGTTCATTCTACTAGCCCTGATTCACTGAGTTCAAATATGCATCTTGTTTCTTCTAATTTTGCCTAAATCGAAGAATCCCATTTCGAGCTCCAAGAACCCTAAAATGGTATATGCTTCAAACCTTCATAGAAATTGAATTAAAGCTCCAGAAATGATCAGAGCATCAAACTAAACACAAATATGGGATTACATCTTATAAATATGCATGAATATTCGTATTTTTGTAAATTTCAGTTTGAACAAACCGTGGGTTATAGAGCTCGATTTAGTGAGTTTCAAAGCTTGAAATTGATCTGGACAGATTCAGTGATGTTCAAGGATTGTGTTTGAGTGTTTAGTTTGGATTGAATTGAACTGAAACTTAAAATTCGAATTTCAAATTTCTTACAATATTTCAAGCATGATACAAGTGTGTTACAAGCATGGATTTGGTTATGAATTCGTGTGTCCTTGTTACTGAAGTGTCCTAGTTCATTTATAAGCAATGAATGTGCTGTAAAACTAAGCTACCAAGCATTGCTGATTTTTGAATCTTTGAATTTTTTAATATATAAAACTTTGAATTCATTGGCCATGTCTTGAATTTTCTTCCCACCTCTTGCCATAGGTCCTCTATGCCATCTATATTGCAGAAATTAAGCTACCTTGGTGACTCAAGCAAGAGACAAAAGCTTTGGATAATTGTCTTGCACCATTTCTTTTTTAATTTAATTTTAAATGTAATAAAATTAAACTAAAAAAGAAATAAAAATGTTATAGGCCTTAGGTTGGTCGTGGGAGCCCTTCAACATTATTGGGAACATGTTTGGATCATGAAAACTTGGCCTCTTTAGGAAAAAAACATTTTTGATCAATGTTGGTTTCATGCATTTTCCCAAAAAATAGCCAACTTCAACAAGGCATAAATGCCTCAATTTTGATCATATGAAGGAGTTCTTGTACTTTTTAGAAACCTCAAGATGTCCTCTACAAGCTACTTTGGAAACTTTTTTTCATTTGGAGAAGTTATCTTGATGTTATGGCCTTTGACAAAAAACCACTTTTTGTTGACTTTGAAAATGACCTGTAGTGTCTGAGCTCATATTTTTCAAATGGTGAATCCAATGACCATGGGATCAATTGCATTTGAAAGATAATTGAATTTCCTTAAAAAAAAGCTTTGGTTGGAATTTTTTGAATGAACGAGGAGAGAGTTATGGCAGGTCAAAGTTCAGTTGACTTTTTAGGAGAAAACCCTAATTTTGAAACTTAGGGTTTTGTTGGTTTTTGATCTTTTCTTGATGAATTATGATCAACCATTGATCAAATGATGAATCTTTTGACGAAATATGGATGTTGACAAAAATTTCATTTTTGACTGTCTGTTGACTTTTCGGTCAAACTGGTCGTCTGTTGACTGTTTGAGCTACTGACTGTGCGTCTGAGCGAATTGAAGTTTGAAAATTTGTCTGGTGGTACTTTGAGACATATGGAGGTCCATGAAATCCATTTGAGGTCTCAAAAAACTCGTTCTCCTGAAAAAAACAAAAAACCCTAGTTAGGGACTGTTCGTGTAGGAGACAGTTAAGCGTACCTGATTTTTGTGCAGTGCCGAGTCTCTGCTGATCATGTGAATATCAGAAGACTTCTAGAACAAAAATCTTGGAATATTGAAATGCAAAAGATTGATTTGGTACAAAACACGGAGAATCGTGCTGTCAGCGAGTTTGACTGTCAACTGGTTGTCCGGGCATTAAGGTAACAGTTAAAGTGAAAATTCAACAATTAAAGTTAATTTTTTCTTTTTGTTTTTTTTGTTGTGTTAATGGTGAAAATTTATTTACATGAGTTGTTAGAAAAACACAAAACATAATAAATAAATAAAATATACCGTACTTGAACGAAATTACCGATAATAACCATGAAAAATATTTAATGCACAGAAAAATAAATATTTAACTAGCAATAAACACACACAATATTATCTTGATAACTAAACGACAGTACGATAGATAGTACGATTTTTAATACTGACAATACAAATATTACATAATATAATGAACAGTACGACAAATAAAATAAACACTACATTATTTGAAAGCGAAAGATACGACAAATTTTAAAAATGACGATTAAAAACCCATGCTATAAATAACAACGTATAAATGAACGGAAGTGTAAGCAACCCAGGTCCGCATTTTTCAGGACTATGCAGACAGAAAAAGGACATGATCACCACCAAAATAGTGATGGCCATAAGAAAACATGTATCCATCCATTTTGCCATTTTTTCCAGGGAAGAAGAGAAAATAATTATGAGATAGAAATTTGAGAAATGAGTTGAAATTTGATGTGAGAATTTATGGAAAAAATGAGAGGTATTTATAAAGTGAAAAGAAGGATAGAGACGTTGGGGAATGAAGTGATTCCGTACAAAAAAGGAAAATTTGAGTGGTAGCAGGATTTGAAAGAAAGTGTATGGAATAAAGTTAGGATTTGATTTGAAAGAAAGAGATTTGAAAAGAAAGGAAAAGATTTTGAAAATAATAGAAGAGATTTTGAAAATAATAATATAGTACAAAAATTAGTGGGAAGCAAAAACTAATAATAATTTACTTGTTACCAGTACCGTCCGAATCCCTGGACTTTGCGCCTGCAAAATTTAATTCTGTACCAATTGCGCCAGTACTATTTATCTGCAAATAAATCTCAAATAAACAGCGTGTGTGAAGTAATAAACAGTACTTGGCGTTTGTGTAAGAATAAATTCAACAGCGAATCAAAATACCGTATAAGAAAAATTCTAAAAACCGAGTATTCATAAAATCAGGATATTTATGAAATAAAATCCAAGATTATATGAAACTCCCAATTTTTAGACAGAAATTTGTTGTCTTCTTTCTGAAAAAGATGCGGGCAAATTTTGGGGTATAACACATAGACTACTTAAATTTCCCTTTCTAGTCTTTTCCAACAAACCGAGTCTGTAAAGCAATTTCAGCTTTTGCTTTGTAAATATTCCTCTCCTCCATTCCCTGCTCATGAGCCTCAAGAAAACTTTGCAACTCTTTTTTGGTCATGGTTGAAAGATCCTTGGACTCTTCAGTACATTATTACAAAATATACCTTTGGTAACATCATATTACTACAACCATTTTGCCAACCGTAGTAATACATTATTTGTATGTGCTTGATTTTTTACTTTATTTTATTAAAATACTTTTCACCATGCTTCATAATAACTATTATGATGATAAATTAAGGGTTACAAGCTTCGAATTCCAACATAAACATTTTCCATTTTTTCTATTAAAACGCGTGAGTCCTTTAACTTATATTGTTAAACAAAAATTGAAAAACAATTAACTACGGTTGTTTTTATCAACTGTTATCATATGTGCCATATTTTACTACGACTGGTGTTGGAAACCATGTTGAAATTCTTTCCTAAAAAATTAAAACAGAATAGGTTCTTTATTTCCTTCATACATATGCCCTAGCGAACTAGACGACAGCGATAGCGAAATCTTAATCTTCACCATCTTCAATCATTTGTTGGAACGTTCAATCTTCACCATCTTCATTCATTTGGAATGCCAATATTCACTCTCATCATTCATTTATTGGAATGAAAACCATTCACTTGGTCTCTTCCTCCTCTTTAAAGTACAGTATGTTACCTTTCTGTGTTCATTGTTCGTTTCTCTCTCTCTCTCCCCCTCTCTCTCTCTCTCTCTCTCTCTCTCTCTCTCACGCGCGCTATGGTGAGCTGGAAATTATCGATGACTTTGTGTTTTGGTTTTATTTAGATTTTGTGACTTTGTTATGTGTAGTGTTCATGTTTTCTTGTTCATGTTTTACTCACACTTTGTGACTATGACTTTGTGTAGTTGTAAATGAAATTATTGGGTTGTTATTTGATGTCATGAATTGTATTCGTGGTAATGAATATGCTTTAGGTTTTGGTGTTGTAAAATATTATATAGTTGTAATGTATATGCATATTCATGTAATCATATTAGTGAGTTATATAGGTAGCATTAGTGTGTCATTCACATTAGTCTTTTGATATAAATTTTAGAAATTATTATGGATCGTAGTTGGATGAAAGCTGATGTATGAGAAATGAAATCTTGAATTCCTTGAATTTGCAGAACAAAATTTCCAGGAAATAAATCCTTATTGTTGTCTTTTGAATTAATAAAAAATCATGTTGAGAGAAATAATTGGAAAAATAGATAGGTGTTCTTTGATCTTCCATATTAGTCTAGCCTCGATGTAAGTCATTGTCTTGATGTGATACATGTGGATAATTTTTTGTTCTTAATGCAATTTTGTCTTTGATGTAATGCAATTTTTGGCCTGACAAAATTTACAAATGGGTATGTTGTTGTTTCTGGTCTGATACGATTCAAAAAAATTATTGTTAAGAAATTGGGAATTTCGTAAAATCAGAAAATCTATATTAAAAATAAATAAATAATTCCGCAACACTTGTTTAGTATAACCGTTATTATAGGTAGAGCGCTATCTAGAACAATAAACGTCGAAAATAGTGTTGTTGGGTATTGAACCCAAGACCTATAAATATATCACTACAGTTGTTCAATTCAATCGTTGTTATATGTAGCGCGCTTTCCAGTTTACTACAAAAGGCAATAGACCGTGGCAGTAAATAACACACTTACAGACACATGCAACCTAACAGCAGACATACAACTGTCATTATATGTCTTTCACAACCGTTGTCATTTGTGTTTTTCGTAATAGTGATAGAAACCACTACATTATCAAATCTTGATGTTAACGATATCAAGAATTTTTACCAACCACATACTGCTCAATGATTATCTCTCGATACACTTTCACTTGATTCATCAATGTTATGAATCTGGTAGTAAATGCAATAATGGTCTCCTTCTCTTCCATCTGAATATACAAGCTGTCTCTTGTGAGTTTGTAACCTCACCACCTTTTCTTTATTATCTGCTACATAAATTTTCTCTAAATTTTCCAATCTTGCTTTGAAGATGTGTAGTCATCAACCTTCTCAAATTTATCAGCATCAACACATTGATGAATGTGATACGAAGCTTTGAAATTTTTTGTATTCTCTTCCTTTTATGTGCAGTTATTGGACCTTCTACAAGTGAATTAACATCATTATTGATATCTTCAAGAACATCTTGATAACCAAACATTACCTTCATCTGGTTGAACCACTTGTCGTAATTCTTCGAATTGAGAATTGAGATATTTTGAGGGATACATTCATTGAAGATGGAAATCATTTTCGCAGAATAATTGCTTGATCAAAGAATCAGGCTCTTGATGCCAAATATTGGGGAAAAACTCAATCAATATAAATGATGAACAAGTGTGTGTGATATATATACCACTGTCTTAATTCTGAAAAGATGTTAACCTGTTACATCAAACCTTTAACAAGTTACAAGTGCCATTGCTTTGTTTCTTTTGCTACAAACCAAGGTGGTAACCGGTTACACCAAACTTGTAACCGGTTACACTACTTGAATTATATTTTTGTTCATCAATTTTCATTATCATCATTAATAAGAAGTAACTTTCAATTGTTCAATTATTTTGAATACCAAAGACCTTACTAAAACCGTGAGAAACCTTATTAAAACCATGGGTTTTATCCCTTAACTATTCTTCTTATAAGAAAATCAATTCCCTACAGTCTACACAATATAACATATGAGGCATATAAGAGTTACATGACCAAGAACCAAATACTTTGATAGTATATTGTATCATGATGGATTAATGTCTTTCCTTATGTAAAAACAATGAAAATTTCTCATAAAACTTACTTATATTTGTATATATCCATGTATTTATATACAACATAGAACAAGGATCCTAACCACTCTTACTAAGTTGATGGCCTTGGTTATTAACATTGAAAGGATCTCCATTTGTGAATGATGACATGGCAGCAAACAATGTTGCCTTGAGAGTAGGATCTTTTGCTATAGCTTCACTCACAACATCAACCAAAGCAAGTTTTCTCTCATTGTTTATCATATTTGGAAACACCTCAAATGATTGAGGGTAACTATAACCTTGAAATGGAAAAGAAAACAATGATGATTGTTTATGGTTTTTGAACTCCAAATAGTTACTTGGAGGGAGTGTAAAATCAAGTGTTATTGTAGGACATGTTGGAGATGGAGAGAAAGTAGCTATAGCATTTGAGTTTGGTGGAGATAATGGTGAAGAGAAGAGGAATGTGTTGGATATATTGGTTCCATATTGTAGATTTGTGGTTGAGTTTGAAAGGAATGTGTTGAGTGCTGATGAGGTTAGGTTTGCAATTGGTTTTGCTGCTGGTGGAAGTTGATGGTTGTGGTTTCCTTCGTAGGTTGTGATGAAAACACTTTCATCTTTGAAACATCTTTGCACCTGTTAATTATTACAATGAAAATGTGATAAAATTTCATCCAAAATCAACATATATACATAACACTTTAAAATGATATAGGTATAACTAAAATCAACCCTTTTTCATGCAATGAATCTATTATGATGTCTCATTATAATTCTCACCATCACATAAGAAGATTGCAAAAATTATATTATTTTAATGGAACATAATTTTTTATTTTCAATTTTTTCCTCCAAAAAATAGTGCATGCATTTTTTTAGTATGCATTATTCAGGTTACATATTTCATTGCTCATTTATAACAACATTTAATAATTAAATAGTTTGTTTAAGTGGTTGTTTAAATAGTTTGTTAAAGAAGGTGACACCAACACATGTTATTTCTATGCTCATGTTATGAAAATATACGAGAATTTAATTTTTTTTCTCTAATGACTTCTGAAACCTTTGAACGACAGATCGTTGTTAGATTTTATTGAGTTCAATGGTATTTATTTTGTTGACAACATAGCCATATCGACACATTCTTTTTACATAAGTTAGACTTAGTGGTGACCCTAGTAATGGTAATAAATGTATGGGCCAAATTTCTTTAGTTTCTCTTTATATTAAGACATTATGGTTTCTTCTTATGGGCGAAATCAAAATTATCTTTAATCAGTTTATCTCCTAAGTTAGTTTTTCGCAATGGCTATTGAAATATTTTTCCTAATCAAATAGATAAGTTTTCTGGTGTTTTCTAGAAAGGGGTGCCAAATATTTAGGCAGGGGTGCAGAAAATAAGAAAGCCAAAGCAAAAATCAACACAAGCCAAAAAAGCACCAGCAAGGCAGAAATGCAAAAGTCCAATCGATTTGGTCCTTAAGCCAATCAATTGGATCACATTGGCGCACATGTTTTCAAATCTAATTGAAACTTCTTCTTTAAGTCAAATCAAATTCGCCCATTGATGAAATTTGAACAAAATCCTTGTAGACTTGATGACCCAATCGGCTGGAGCCTTAACCAAATCGATTGGGAAAGCTCTCTTAGAAAGATATGGTTATGAATTTATTGACTAGAGGCTTGACCAAATCGATTGGAAAAGTATTCTTAGAAAGATATGGTTTTGAAAGTGGTGCAAAACATTTAGGTAGGGGTGAAGAAAATAAGAAACCCAAAGCAAAAATCAACACAAGGCCTAGTCATTCTTTTACCACCTTCCTAGGAGATGTGTTGTCATCATCAAAAAGGGGGATAATGTGGAACTAAGGACTTACATGTTTAATAAAAAAGTGATCAAACAAGTCTTGATTATCATGGTTTGGTTTTGATGATGGCAACATATGAAGATGTAACATGTGATGAAAACTTATGGAGCTCAAATCTAACCTTAAAGCATAAAAGACAAGTATGTCAAGTGGCCAAAGACGCACAAGACATTTTTTTCCAAAGCCCTTCCTCTGAATAAAGCCTAAGAGTTAGGGTTTAATGACCATCAGTGATGGCATTCAATTTGAAGATGTCTCAAGTCTCATATCCAAGAATATTCAAGCAAGTGATTATACGATTGGTGTATTCGGCAAAGTCTTGAAGCTTCAGAGTGTGAAAGAGAAGAAATGTGAAAGCTCGTTTTATCGTGACTAAGTGATCGGTGTTTTGTAAAAACACAAGGCCGTTCAAATAAACTAACATGGCTAAGTCACACACTCAATAAAACCTTTGTTAAATCCTCTATTAATAAAAAACAATCTAAAAATTTTTTGGATCCTAGCATTTGAATCAGGAACTATTAGAACCATTTGGACAAGTTCTTTTTGAAAAATGTTTTGGATCTAAGTCACATATTACCAATCGATTGGGCTATTGAAAATAATGTCTAAAATTGTTTGTGGAATTTTCTTTATGAAAGGAAACAATCATCTTTCACGACCTTCCAAAATGAGCATTTATAATCGACTGTTTTAGGCCATCTAATCGATTGGGATAAGGACCGAATCGATTTGGACATTAAATATGACCATGAATTATTTGCTTTTTTGTGTCAACCTCTAGCCTATAAATAGAGGCCCATCCCTTCACTTTTTCACATCTAAAAACGTGACCTATCTAACTCTTCACACTTTCTCTCACTTTTATTTAGCCATAGTGCGTTGAGATATATCTCTTGTTCATGTGAAGAATTTTGTTATACAAAGGGTGATATTGTAAATTCACTAAGATCTATTTTTCTTAGTTGAATAATGCTTCTTAAGGGAGTGTTTGTTTGCGTTCAAAGTTAAACCCGTTAAAAACTTTGTATGGGGATTTAGTATTTAGTTGTGGTTTGGTTCGTGAGTTTAGTCCGTGTAAAAATTCATTTTGGTTCAAGAAAAGCATAGTGTAAAATCTTAATTCGGTTCGAGATAAGTCTAGTGCAAAATCTCAATTTGGTAAGTGTCCACCCTTTGTAAAACCACAGTTTGGTTCGAGTTCAGCCTGGTGTAAAATCTCGGTTTGGTTTGTAGTAAGCTAGTGTAAAACCATGGTTCAATTTTTCGGATAGCTAGTTCAAAACTCCACCTTGATTTGAGATTGAAGAATAACTGCTCGAATCTTTGTCCGTGTTCGGAAGTAAGACTAGCCGCTTCAATCCATTATTCGTTGTTTGGTTTGAAGTTAACCTAAAATTTCATTTTCCTTGTACAAGGGGTTCGTAAGTTTAACCTACTGAAAGCTTATAAGCATTACTAAATACTCTCCATATCAAGTCTTGGAGAAATGATTAAGTCACTTCATTTAGACCAAACCTCTATAAATTCCTATGTCATCTGTTTTCTATCATCTTTTTATTTTCCGTAAATTTTATTTCCACTATTATTATTCAAACATTTTCTTAAAAATATTTTTAAATTCTCTAATTGAAAACAAATATGTTTCAAACTATTATTTTTCAAACCCCCACAATTCAACCATCTCCCCCATTTATATATGGAGTCACATATTCAAGAAATGGGATCAATAACATGACCAATTAATCTAGAAAAAATGACTTCATTATTTTCAAGTGGGCTTTGAAAAATCTTATTACGTGGTCGGTGAGGGTTTTCTAGATTTTATGATGAAAAATCTTGGTTTTGGTACTAGGGGATGGCTTAGAAGCACGTATGTATGTTGTTTGGAATTATCTCTATTATGGTAAGTTAATGTTTAACTCATGAAAGTTAGTATCCAAATAGGGTTCAAGTAGGGGGCATCTCCTTTCTGCGTTCCTTTTTCTCTTGGTGGTTGAGGGGCTAAACTGACAAAGCATAAGGCTGACGTGGCAGAATGATGTGGAATAGTTAGTTACATGATATTTTCAGTTAGGTTTCTGTTAGGTTCATAACTACCTATATAAACCATAATGTAACTAACTTGATTCATTGAGAAATCTATAATCTTTTTCTTCATCTTCAAGCTTTTCTCTTTCACTGCTTCTCACTCCAACAATGGAGTTTTGCACCATTCTTACAGTAGTTTCAACTGCTTAGATGGTATCAGAGCAGGTTGATCCTGCTCTGCGTTCGCTGCGATTCATAGCTATCTCTTGTTCATAGTGATCATCGCTTTCTTGAAGCAATCACTGTGTTTTTGTTCTTCTTTTATTCTCTCAGTTTCTCTGCATCTTGCAATTCTTGATCGATGACGAGGAACAACAATAACAATCAAAATCAGGATCATCTCGATCCATATTATGTGCATCCTTCAAAAAATCCTTCAACTGTGTGCGTAACTCCGGCGCTATCCGGTGACAATTACCATGCTTGGTCGATGAAGATGAGACGTGCTCTTGCCATGAAGAACAAGTTCAGATTTGTTGATGGTTCTATAGAGGTTCCTGCAGAAGATGATCTGAACTATGTAGCTTGGCCAAGATGCAACAATTTGGTTCATACGTGGATTATCAACTCGATAACACCATCCATTGCTCAGAGTGTGGTGTTCATCGACAATGCTGTAGATATAAGGAATGATCTCAAAGATCGCTTCATGAGAGGAGATCGAATTCGTGTAGCACAATTACATCAAGAAATAACAAATCTGAAACAAGGTAACAAAAAGATTTCAGATTATTTCACTGAGTTGAGAAGTTTATGGGAGGAATTGGATCAGTATCGACCTATGCCAAGTTGTACATGTCGTGTTGCATGTGCATGTCAAGCAATGCGAAATAGCAGAAGTTTTAGGGCTAAGGATCGGATTATTCAATTCTTGATAGGATTGAATGAAGAGTTCCATGGTGTGGTATCCCAAGTCTTGTTGATGGATCCATTACCACAAATCAATAGAGTGTTTTCAATGGTAATGCAACAAGAACGAAAGATATGTGGCTTGACTTTCTCTAACAATAGTGTTGCAGAGGAAGCACCAGGGATGGTGAATGCTGTTGAAAGCTCAAAACAATTTGGAAGAGGTCGAGGTAATGGTAATCCCTCTGCAGGGAGAGGAAGAGGAAATGTGAAGGTGTGTACACATTATGGTAAGACAGGACATGTTGTTGATAACTGCTACAGAAAACATGGTTATCCACCAAACTTTGGAAGAGGAAGTGCATCTTCATCATATGCGAATCAAGTTGATGTTGAAGACTCAGATTCAAAATCTGCTACAGCTTCAACAAGTGATAATGGAGGGAGTATGACACTCACAAAGGAGCAGTATCAGAATTTGATGACCTTGCTTGAGAAGAGCACAGGATCTGTGAACTTAACCAAGGGAGGTAATTCTGAATCTTTCATTGCTAGTTTTAAAACAAAGAGTAGTGTTAGTTGGATATTGGACACTGGAGCTACTCACCACATAAGCCATTCTTTAGATTCCTTTATTGAATATGAAAGGATAAGCCCTATGATGGTTAATCTACCAAATGGAAATTCTATAACTTCATCCATATGTGGTAGTGTGCAGTTGTCTAGTGAATTGGTCATTAAAAATGTGTTATACTTGCCTCAGTTTGAAGTCAACTTAGTTTCAGTTTCAAAACTATGTAAGGAGCAAAGTTGCATTTTGAGTTTTGAATCTGATCAGTGTGTGATACAGGCAAAGAAGGATTTGAGGAGGATTGGTTCAGCTAAAGTCCTTGATGGTTTATACTACTTGGAAGCTGCTCACAAAGTCCATGGAAAGAATGATGCAGGATTTGTGTCAAGTGTGTTCACTAAGAGTAATTCTACTGTTGTAGCTCCTGCCCTTTTATGGCATTTAAGGCTATGGCATCTGTCTTTTGATAGAATGGAGTGTATGAATAAAGTGTATAGTTTCATACCTAGGAGTGTTCATATAGCTTGTGATGTATGCCAACAATCCAGACAAAAGTGTATGCCTTTTCCAATCAGTAATAATAATGCACAGAATGTTTTTGACTTAATTCATCTAGATGTGTGGGGACCTTTTGGTACTATTTCTGTTCATGGCTTTAGATATTTTTTAACCATACTTGATGATCATAGTAGGCATGTATGGGTAGTTATGCTGAAATCAAAGTCTGAAGTATGTCAAAGAATACAAGAGTTCATAGCCATGGTTGAAACTCAGTTTGATAAAAAGGTGAGAGTGGTTAGAAGTGATAATGGGACAGAACTGCTTATGCCTACTTACTATGCATCAAAAGGCATTATTCACCAGAAAAGTTGTGTTTACACACCACAACAGAATGGAAGAGTAGAAAGAAGACATCAGCATATTTTGAACATTAGTAGAGCCTTAATGTTTCAGTCTAAACTGCCTAAGAAATATTGGTCATATGCAGTTCTACATGCTGTGTTTTTGATGAACAGGATCCCTACAAAGATTTTAAAGAACAGGTCATCCTATGAGGTTTTATATGGGTCAGTACCTGATTTGAGTTCTCTTAGGGTCTTTGGTTGTCTGAGTTATGGATCTGCCTTGCCTAACAATAGACACAAGTTTGATCCAAGAGCACGAAAATGTGCTTTCTTGGGATATAAGCAAGGTATGAAGGGTTTTGTCCTCTTGGATATCACATCCCATGAGATTGTCATTTCAAGAAATGTCAAGTTTTTTGACATGGAATTTCCTTTTCAGAATGAGTCAAAAGAACATATTCATACTTCTATATATCTTGATCATTCTCATTCAGATACTCCTTTAAATTTTTCTTCTTCTTCTACTCATAATTCTCAATCTGCTATTCCTGTATCTTTTGATAATGATGACCATACTTCTTCAATTGAGCATGAGGATCGAGTATCTAATGCTGATTCTGATAATATGGTTGTTGAACATCCTTCCACTTCTAAGGATGGTTCTATTTCTCATGATCTCAATCCTTCTAACTCACCAGTGGTTGATGTTACTAGAAAATCTAGTAGAGTGTCTGGTCCACCTGCACATTTGAAGGACTATATATGTACCTCTGTCTCTTCTAACAGTCAGTATCCTATTGATAAATATCTTGCATATGATAACTTGTCTCATCCTCATCATGCATATATCATGTCACTTTCTTCTGAAACTGAACCTAATAGCTATCAAGCAGCTACTAAAGATCCTAGATGGGTTCAGGCCATGCAATTAGAATTAAATGCCTTGGAGCAAAATCAGACATGGGATTTTGTTGACTTGCCACCTAATGCTTCTCCTATTGGGAGCAAATGGGTGTACAAGATAAAGAGACATGCTGATGGCTCCATAGAGAGGTTCAAAGCAAGGCTCGTGGCACAAGGTTTCAATCAAACTGAAGGGCTAGATTTTTTCGAGACATTCTCCCCAGTCGCAAAGATTTCCACCATTCGAGTTCTTCTGGCTCTTGCAGCTATACATGGTTGGTACCTTCATCAATTAGACGTGAACAATGCGTTCTAACATGGTGACTTACACGAAGCTGTCTACATGAAGCTGCCACAAGGTGTTCATTCCTCTCAGCCTGGACAAGTTTGTAAGTTAAATAAATCTCTTTACGGCTTGAAGCAAGCAAGTCGTCAATGGTTTGAGAAGTTAACAACTTTTCTTCAGGCGCAAGGTTTCACTCATGCACATGCAGACCATACCTTGTTCACTAAGTCTGATTCTTCTTCATTCACTGCCATTTTGGTATACGTGGATGATATTATCCTGGCAGGCACTTCTCTCACCATCTTCAAAGATCTTAAACGGGCTTTGGACTGCACATTCCATATCAAAGATCTTGGGGAATTAAAATATTTCTTGGGTCTCGAGGTGGCTAGATCTTCCAAGGGAATTACACTATGCCAACGTAAATACTGCTTGGAACTTCTAAAGGATGCTGGCTTCACTGGTTGTAAGCTTGTTACTACCCCTTTAGATGCTTCCACTCGCTTGCATCAAGACGATGGATCTATATTCTCTGATGTCACTGCTTATAGGCGACTTGTGGGTAGACTTTTGTACCTTACTACCACAAGACATGATATTGCCTTTGCCACTCAACAACTGAGTCAATACATGAGTGCACCCACTGAGTCTCACTACAAAGCTGCTTTGCGTGTGCTCCGGTACCTCAAGCAATCACCTGCTCATGGTATTCTTCTCTCTCAGAATTCAGACTTACAACTCTCCGGGTTTAGTGATGCTGACTGGGGTGGTTGTCTTGACACTCGACGATCTGTTTCTGGTTATTGTTTCTTCATTGGTCACTCCTTGGTATCTTGGAAAGCCAAGAAATAACTCACAGTTAGTTGTTCTTCAGCTGAGGCTGAGTACCGTGCCCTAGCTTCTGCTACTAGGGAACTTCAATGGCTGTGTTTTTTGTTGCATGACCTCAAACAACATCCATCACGATTGTCGGTTCTCTACTGCGACAGTCAAAGCGCTATTCACATTTCAGCTAACCCCGTGTTCCATGAACGCACCAAGCATCTTGATATAGATTGCCATCTAGTTCGTGAGAAACTTCAAGCTGGAGTTATGCGTTTGTTACCTGTTGCTTCAAAGGATCAAGCTGCTGATGTATTCACCAAGGCATTAGGACCACGTCCTTTCCATGACTGTATTTCCAAGCTTGGTTTGATCAACATATATCAACCTCAAGCTTGTGGGGGGGTGACAAAGCATAAGGCTGACGTGGCAGAATGATGTGGAATAGTTAGTTACATGATATTTTCAGTTAGGTTTCTGTTAGGTTCATAACTACCTATATAAACCATAATGACATTGAGAAATCTATAATCTTTTTCTTCATCTTCAAGCTTTTCTCTTTCACTGCTTCTCACTCCAACAATGGAGTTTTGCACCATTCTTACAGTAGTTTCAACTGCTTAGATAAACACATTAATCAGGAGAGTGTGAGTGCTTAGGTTGTCTTTAAGGTTCATGGTTGGAAACTATGATTTCATGGTTTTTCGTCTTCAATATGCACATGATACCTTTTTTTGTTTACATAAATCACCAGTGGAGATCTTTGAAGACTATTTATGGTATTTAGGAATCTCATAGATAGAACATTTGTTTTAACATTTGTTTGTATGTTTCATCTTGACTTTAATGAATTCATTATCTATGGTAAGACACTAATTGTGAAGGAATTAGAGACCAAATAAGAATAATTTTTACCTGCTTACGAACTGGACATGAAGTTCCCATACTACAACGATAGTAGGCTCGAGGACAAGGGTTTCCCTTGGCCGTCTTTTGTCCATATTTTCTCCATTGACATCCATCCACCATCTAAATATTACAAAAATTAATACTTAAAAAATATTCATCAATAATAAATAATAATTTATTACTATATTTTTTGTACTTATTAACCAAAAAATGAGAGAATATTTTCCTTACCAAAGAAAAATCTGATCGTGCCCTTATAGACACTCTAGCTCTCCTGCATTCAACCTCAGATAATTGGTCCTCTAATTTTTTCCTAATTATTTCACCTTCATGAGTATTATTAATGCACTCATATGCAAAGTTTCTTCCAATGTTAACATTCTCATTGTTTTCCAATGAAGCAAATCCTTCTCTTTTGCCACAATCTGAAGAGGAAGGCTCATCAATATTCAAGAACTGCCTAGTAGGGAACACCGGTTTCTCCTCATCTTGTATATTTCCAATCTGATTAATAATAAAGAAATTAATGTTAAAGGTTCAAACTATGTTTAATAATAATTAAGCACATGCATATCAAGATTAAAGTTTAATTATTTAATTGGGATATTCATTCAACCTATAGATGATCGACAACAAGAGAGCATATACGTCATGATAGTCGTATAAACAACAAAAAAAAATATTCATTACAATTTTTTAATAACTATAAATTATTGTTTAACTCTTAGTAGGTAGACATGATATAATTAATTGATTCTAACTATGAGTATTAAAAATATCTAGAGGAGTTGACTACTTTCATTACACGAGATCATTGTCACATTAAATAATAAAAATTTGGATTTATCAAAAAAGTTTAAAGGCGAATTCTTATATATGAATTCTTATATAACAAATTTAATAAATATATTCTTTTAAATAATTAATTTATAAATATTAATAATTTACTTACATTAATACATAATTTATATATTAGACCAGCAATTTTAGGGATGTCAATTTGTCTCCGTTAGCGGAGATTTTCATGGAGATTTCTCATTTGAGATCCCAGAGGTGGAAAATTTTTCCCCGCGGGGACGGGGAACAAATTCTCTCCGAAGACACTTCGGAGACGGAGTGGAGTAAATATCCTCCGCCCCGTGGAGTCTCCGCCCCGCCTAAAATAACATAACGTCTTTAATTAGTATATAATTTTAAATTATTATGTAAGTTTATTTGTCATTTCAAATAATTAATCTTATACACAAATTTAAAATATATATGTATTGTTAGTAAAAGAGTGAGATCTAAATAATTATTTCAATTTTTTTAGTTTAAAATTTTGGTGGTCATGATACTCAATATTATAGATTAAATATTGTTAAAACAATATATTTATTATAAAGGAATAATTTTTAAATTTCTTAAGGTTAGTTTTGAAGCTTTTTAATATTAATTTAATTTAAAATAAAAAATCATGTTTATAAACTTCGGGCATCCGTGGAGATCCGCGAGAATGAAAATGGGGGACAAAATGCCTCCGTAGCGGAGATCTGAAGCGGGAATGAGAAATAGATTCGAGGACGGGGATTGTGATGGGAATGTATTCCCCTCCCTGCCCCATTGACATCCCTAAGCAATTTGCACCCGTTTAACTCCACTAACAGATATAATTGAGTACAATTTTAATAAAATTTTGAAAATTTAAATAAAAATAATTAAAAACTCATTTGATGAATAGCCAACGAAATTATTATAATAATTAAAAAATATTTTATTAAATTAAATATTTTTAAAAATATTATTTGCTTTAAAATAAATATTTTTGTTTTTATTTTATATTTTATTTGTACCTCTATTTAATACTATATACACTACTTTTATAAAATTTATAATTTTATAATTTTTATTTGTATTTATAATAATTAAAATATAGGCTAAATTACAGTTTTGGTCCCCCTGTTTTAGGTTTTTCCCGATTTTGGTCCCCCTATTTTCTTTTTAAACAGTTTTGGTCCCCTATCCCAATTTTGATGCAACTGTTCATGTACTATTCATGTACGGACATGTACGGACATGTACTGTTCATGTACGGACATGTACTGTTCATGCACTATTCATGGACAAAATTGGGATGGGGGACCAAAACTGTTTAAAAAGAAAATAGGGGGACCAAAATCGTGAAAAACCTAAAACAGGGGGACCGAAACTGTAATTTAGCCTAAAATATATTAATAGTTAAAATAGAAAGTTTAGAAATTATAATTTTCTCTTTTATTTTAATACAATTTTTTTATAGGTGGATATAAAATTTGCTCAAAACTTTGAAGCATATTTTTTAGTACCATTTTTTCAAGTATGTAATTAGCAAATTAGCAATGTGAAACAAATTTGAAGTCAAACTTACCGGCAAGTTGTGATTATTTTGAGGTGATGAAGATAATTGATGCAGAAGTAATCGATTATGAAGAACAATGCATCGTTCGTTGACCAGATTTAGCATAACTTTTAAATTTTCATTCTCCTTCTTTTCTTCCTCAAGCTTTACTCTAAGCTCCCCAATCTAACCCATTCAATTATCATACCTCAAAAATTATATAATCATATAAATAAAAATAAAATAATTATGTTCTAATTAATTAAAAATAACATATTCTCAATTAGTTCATTCTTAATTAAAAATATGATTAATCACTTACTTGGATTTGGGACTTTCCTTGAATTTCATGAGGATGTTGTGTTGTGTTATTAAGACTCAAACTTAATAAAAGTGGAGATCCTGGCTGCATGATATTATTTTTTCAAAGCAAATAATCAAGTTATAGAAAAGTGAAAAAATCATTATTCAAGAGTAAAAAAAATTGATGTTATATAAAATTTTTTCCACAACCATGATTATTTTCATAAGCTAAAAATTTCATCAACCATTAATTATTCACCTACAAAAAAATAGAAGAAAAACTTACTGTATTGTTATGAAGGGATGAGTTGTTATCTGAATCTCTATTTTTGCCATGTTCATATGATGATGATGATGGTCTTTCATCAACTTCCATAAATATCTTTGTTGAAGTTTTATCTTCCATAATATGTTGTTGTGTATGTGAGGATCTAACTTTTGATGTATAAACCTATCTATCTATATATATATAAGGGGTTGTAAGTTAGTAGATTCTGTGGATGGGTACTTCTACACACCACTAGTCTTTGCTAAGACTGTTTTTCTTGTATTTATTTTCTATGGAAAATTATATTATTGGTTTTAAGTCATTTTTTAAAATTTATTTAAGTTATTAAAGAATGACCTCACGTATAGGGTGGAGTAAAAAAAAGTCTAAGGAAGATATGTGAGGTGAGGGAGACGATACTAGCTAAGTCTAATGTATATAAAATCATTAATTAATATAAATATTAATTTTTTAGTTGTAATTCTAATTATTAATATTGGCATAATCAGCAAAACTTTTTTGTTTAATAAACTTTTGATATTATAAAAAAAAAAAAAACCTTTAATAGGCGATCCAAAGATTTAAGCTCAACCAAAGACTAAACAACCAAAAAGAATATCAAGGACCTCTACCTAAGTTACTCATTGATAAGCGAGCAACATACTCCGGAATCTTAAGCTTTGTCTGTAATCTATATACTACAATATCCAAAAAAAATTGTCCTATGTTTGTAGAGTGTATACTATGATCATATATCTTCTCATTTCTATATCTCCAACACTCGTAAATTGTTTTCGTGAAAGCTACCTTGAAAACTTTTGTCCAGCTCCTCTTGCCTTTACTAGCATGAAGCATCCAACTAAGTTCCTCTTCCCAAGCCTTTGGTGTGTGATCAATCTTCAACTAATGTAGAACATAAATTCATTCTTGCCTCAAAACATCACACTCAAACAGTAAATGGTTAAGAGTCTCAACATTATTGCAAAACAAGCACCTATGATTATCCAACATGTCAAATTTATGTAATCTTTCGTTTGTTGCAAGCCTAACTTGGCATGCAAGCCATAGAACAAATAGTGACTTTGGCCTAGCTTCGTTATCATAAACAATTTTCTCCAGTTCACTTATTCTTACTGATTTATCTATGAAAAGTAAGTAACACCTGTTTGGAATTTTTTTGCAAACATTTATTAAAAACAGGTGAAATAGTTCTAAAACCACGAGTTAACATGAAGAAAACAGGAAGAATCAGAACTTTGAAGAAGCAAGGCTCACTAGGTCCAAGATACAAGCGTGTTTGTTGCATAATAGAGCTAGGTGGTAGCACTAGGTGGAAGTACTTCATGGTGAAGCATAAGTAAGCATGCTAGTTGAAAGGGTGATGCACTAGGCGAGCAAAATTATCCCGATGACACGTAGAAAACATGCAATATTTGCTTGCTGAAGAATAAAATCTAGCTGCTCAGAGTTGTCAGAGCATGGTAGGCACACTAGGCACAAAAACGGTGCGCCCAATGAGAGCCTCATAATTTTTCCTATAAATAAAAGTTTTCATTTAAGTGCAAAGAGAGTTTCAGTGGATTGGAGGAGTATAAAATTGGAGTAATTTCACTTTGGTTTACAATAGAAGGATAAGAAAGGAGGTCTGAAGATGGAAGCGGTG
Organism: Vicia villosa; assembly: GCF_029867415.1. NCBI lineage: Eukaryota > Viridiplantae > Streptophyta > Magnoliopsida > Fabales > Fabaceae > Vicia > Vicia villosa. Next base: position 790,599 of record NW_026704969.1, on the reverse strand, counting down.
CTTAGGTGATAGATCAAATCTCATTTTTGAAGTCAACTTATTCTGAAATTCCAACTATTATTCTAACCATGCGTAAGTGCAGCTAAAATTTCTATTGTTTATGTTAGATGTTGTGATTATATTCATGTACTAAGTAAGTCATGGCGTTTTATGTCAATTAACTCATGCTGTAATATTATTGACTTTTTAGTCTTAACACTTATTTTAGTTTTGCAACCTAAAAAGTGTTGTCATGGTGTGCCTAACACTAAAAGTGTTGTCATATTGAGTACTAAGCCTAGACATAGTTATAGGCTCCATATCCACATGTAATGTAGCAGGATTGGTGTGGAGCCTCGCTACTTTACGACTATTGGAAAATAATGTTATGTGTTGGTTAATAGTAACTTATATCGTTCTATTGGGTAAAACAATGTCTCACATCATAGAGATTTAAAGGAGATACGAATGAGGGTAACAAGTGCTAGTATTATACACTAAGTAGAAGAACATATTGTTGGCTTATGGATGTGCATGATAGATACACAATGATGAAATCTAACCCCAACAAACATTCTTAATGTTAAAACCGAAATCTCCAACTTTATTTTTTGTCATTTACTTTTCTGCATCACAACAAACACAAAAAAAAATCTTACTTAAAATAATAAATCACTACTACGTTGTCTTTAAAACCATCGGTTTTTATGGATACGATAATGTAAAATTTACTTTTATTTCTAACGCAAGAATATTCTCAACTAAAATGTCTCCCAATATTAATGTGTTAGTAAGATACTCTAAATGGGAAACCTCCAAGCTAGAGGTTCATATCTTAAAACTATAGAAAAGTCGTAACCCTACTTACATTTTATGACATTGATTTCATCTAATGTAACAAAAAACTGAGGTATAATACCTATACTTGCCATATCTTTTTCTTTATAAAAAAAATCTATTTCGTCGATTTTAGTAGAAAATTGAGGGGTAGACTAATTCATGGTACATGTTTCAAATCCCAGCAACTTCAATTTATATTTTTATTTATCAAAAGTGACACCTTCCTGCATAATTTATTTTAATTCAAAAGTAAATCACTTTTCACCTCGGTTATATTATATATATATATATATATATATATATATATATATATATATATATATATATATATATATATATATATATAGAGAGAGAGAGAGAGAGAGAGAGCGCACTTAGCTTATAGCTTTCAATTTCACTTTTATAGAACAACACATTAAAATAACACACACAATACCCTAGCAAAGAGCCATAAACAACGAGAAGGCTAAACACATATCATCTTTCAACTTTTAAAAAACAAGGAAATACAAAAATGATTTGTGTTTAAGGCTCTCATTGGATACTTGCTGTAACACCCTGGATTTCCGCTTACCCCGCAAGACTTCCGGCCTACCAAGCATGTCACCAGCTTAATCAATACTCCCCCTAGTTCCGCTTACCTGCTGCCCAGGAAATATTGTTTTTGCCTCCCGCAGGAATCGAACCACGTACCTAGGGGTTAAGTACGTATTCATAGCAATTCCTGCTACCACTTGAGCTACAAGGCGCCTTTTAATGTAACACCCTGGATTTCCGCTTACCCCGCAAGGCTTCCGGCCTACCAAGCATGTCACCAGCTTAATCAATAATCCCCCTAGGTCCGCTTACCGACTGTCTAGGAAATATTGTTTTTGCCTCCCGCAGGAATCGAACCACGTACCTAGGGGTTAAGTACGTATTCATAGCAATTCCTGCTACCACTTGAGCTAGGGGGAAATTGCTATGAATACGTACTTATTGCTATGAATACGTACTTAACCCCTAGGTACGTAGTTCGATTCCTGCGGGAGGCAAAAACAATATTTCCTGGGCAGCCGGTAAGCGGACCTAGGGGGATTATTGATTAAGTTGGTGACATGCTTGGTAGGCCGGAAGCCTTGCGGGGTAAGCGGAAATCCAGGGTGTTACACTTGCTAGAATGAAATACCAAAATCATTTCTATCACTTTTTCTTCACAGATCTGATATATCAAACATCTCTCATTACTCAATTTACATTAATGTTATTGTTGTTGTCTTTGTTGTCGCTGTTTGTTATTGTAGTTGTTATTTGCTGTTATTAGTTTTTGTCGTTGTTGTTAGTTGTTGTGGTTGTTATTGTCGTTGTTGTTGTGGTTGTTATTCCTCTGGTAAGCATCAATAAGGTATATTCTCTAAAAGAATAACTTAATTGTTTTCCTATCAACGTTCAAACTTGAGAAACAATTAAGCAATTATACACAAGGCACAATTGTACATGCTTTATTTGAAAAATGGTACAACTTCGTGTGCAACAAAACTACTATGAGATCAAAGGACGTGAACTAGCTTGCTACAAATGGTACAAGCATTTCGACGACTCATTTATTAAAAGATCAATATCATCCAACTATCAACAAAAAGGAAGCTATATAAAAAAACTCAACTTCTTACTATTTTATTCTTCACATTGAATTATACTACCAAACTTTGAAACAATTTTTTAATACATTTTTTAGAATTAACATGAGTAGAAGAAAAAAGGATGTCTAGAGAATAAGCTCTACTGAAAGAAATAATGAAGTAGGCGAGTAATTCCATTTTATACGCTTTATATGAAAAGATTCAAACACTTATATTTGTGTTTAGAATTACTTACATCCGCCATTGAGAAATATTTATAAACACCTCATCATTTACTCATTTATATAATTATGTTTTAAAAAAAAAGGCTAAATGTTAGCTATATGCTTTGGGATGAAAAAAAATTCCATATGACATGAGATCTCTTTTGTTTGAAATCTAATATATAAGTTAGTTGGACTAAAAAATATCTTAGTGATATTATAATCTACTTGATTCTAGTGAAAATATTTGAGTGTGAGGAGACTTTGGTAGGTTTGAGTTAAAGCGTGGTGCAGTAGGATAAACTATGTCTGTTAATCTCTCTTCTTTTATAATATCTTTATCATTCAACATTTGTCATCGAGTTAAGTTTCATTTTAAGCAAATAAAAAACAGTTTAATCGGTCAACATAATTCAACTCTCATTTCTTATACTTTGACACTTCATTTAAAGAAGAATTCTGCTAACGAGTGTTTCCGTGGCACTCTTTAAACATTCTAAATAAATAAAATATTCTATAAAAAAAACTAATAATTTTAATTTTTAAAACATTAAATACATATTTTTCAAAAAAAAAAATTTACTATTTTAGAACTTAAAGAATGCTCGTGAGCACTCGTTAGCATTTCTCAATAAACAATTATTAATTGCACTATGTCAAAAAAAATTCCATTAAATATAAGCGTTGCATATTCACTTTTCTTGAATAATACTCACATATAATTTCTCCCTGACTCCCCCACCCCCAACAAATTAAGTCTTCGGGTCTTTAATGTTCTCCTTTAAAACTTGTTCCACTTGTAGTAGAAGGTGTCTTCAAAATTGATCAAATATGAGCCTCTAGAAAGAGCTTAACAATAGACTTTCCAACTTTTAATAAAAATGGGAGTTCTTTTTAAAAAATGATATAATACTTTTAAAAAATATTTAGTTACTTAAAGGGTTAACCATTGATCCTTTTTAGTAGGTTGTTATTATTTGAGTGTGTTTTTGAGTTCTTCTCCTCCTTCTATATATTAAGATTGATATTTCTCTTATTGGTTCAGTATGGTTTGTTTGCTTGTGGTCTATCATTTTGGTCTGGTTGGCTTAGATTGCCTTAGGTTGAAGTTTGTTATGCCCACAGATTTGTACTTATATATAGGGGTTGATCATGGTATGATTTATTGTGAAAATTAAACCGAATTATAATAAAAGTAGATTCAAATTGAACCAAACCGTTTTAATTTACTCATAATCAAACCGAACAATAATAATTGGTTTGGTATATTGTTTTGAAATTCTGAATCCTACCGAACTGTTAAAAATTAATTTTTCTCAAACCAAACCGTTTATTGAAGGACCGAACCATTAAACTATTTTTAACTTTTTTAATAAAAAATTTAAAATATATTTCATTTTCAATTTCGGTTCGGTTCAATTATAGTTTCGATTCAGTTCAGTTATAATTTTGGTTCGATTCTAGACACTGTTTGTACAATATAATTTGGTTCATTAATCAAACATAACAATTCGACTATTTTAACTTCAGCGCAGTTCGGTTCGGCAATATTGTTGGCTTCATAGTTTTTTTTTTAACAGCCTTACTTAATGTCTTTAAAATAAAAAGACAAATCTGTAAAATCAATCATGTAGTTTAAGTCAACCGTTGAAATGTTCACGTTGACTAAGGTTTGTGACCTTAAAGACTTGCTTGCTTGCTTAGCATTTCCATGCATTAATGATAAAGATTGGAACAAAGGAATTACAGAAGCTTCTTATACACTTCAATACATTTCAAAATGCATTAATTTCCTTTGGAATTTTGTTCACTACTTGCTATTTCAATACTTTTTTGTGGAAATTAAAATACATGGCCTTCTAGTGGATGCAATATTGTTGAGAAGTCGTTATACATTAAATATGAATGTTTCTATGTAGAAACAAGTAACTGAAATTAGAAATATGAAATATGATATATGTTATTACATATTTAATGACATATACAATGATAGATACTCCAAGTCGTCAACTCAAATCAAAAGAGGACAAAATAAAATTAAATAGTCCCCGTCCAAAAGAGAAAAATATGTTCCCTCAAACTACATTCCAATAATAATAATAATAAAATTATATATATATATATATATATATATATATATATATATATATATATATATATATATATATATATATATATAAAAGACATAGTGTAGAACAATCATAATAGCAAGAAGATAAGTAAATAACATCATAGCAGATGAGTAACTCCATTGATGGAGAGCAAAGAAAGAAAAGTATGTTCAGTGAGAAAGAAGAAGAGAATGTATCATTCATTGATTAACTTTGCATACAAGATACAATGTGCTATATATAGCATCCAAATCTAACTGTTATGAATACAGTTACAATAACTGTCATAACTAACTATCTAACTAACAAGTAGTGATATTATTCTAATACAAGTTGGCCTATGGTATACTCAGTGGTCATGCAATACATGCAAACCTACTTCACGTGTCATCTGTTAATACCCCCTCACAAGCTTGAGGTTGGTAAATGTCTACTAAGCCAAGTTTGCCCAAACAGTCATGAAAAGGTCGAGGACCAAGAGCTTTGGTGAAAACATCTGCAGTTTGTTCATGAGACCGCACAGGAAGTAAACGCATAACTCCAGCTTGAAGCTTCTCACGCACTAAATGGCTATCGATATCTAGATGCTTAGTTCTCTCATGAAACACCGGATTCGACGAAATTTGTATTGCACTTTGGTTGCCACAGTATAAAATTGGAAGTCTGGAAGGTTGTTGTTGAAGATCATGTAAAAGAAAGCACATCCATTGAAGTTCACGAGTGGCAGACGCCAACGCTCGATACTCCGCTTCAGTGGAAGAACAGCTGATAGTTTGTTGTTTCTTGGATTTCCAAGATTCCAATGAGTTACCAATAAAGAAACAATAACCGGAAACGGAGCATCGTGTGTCAATGCAACCACCCCAATCTGCATCACTGAAACCGAGAATCTGTAAATCAAATGCAGATGAAAGAAAAACACCATGAGCAGGAGAACACTTCAAATATCTAAGCACACAGGTTGCAACTCTATAATGCACCTCAGTAGGAGCACTCATATACTGGCTTAATTGTTGTGTAGCAAAAGCAATGTCAGGACGAGTTGTGGTGAGCTATATTAGTCTCCCAACAAGCCTTCGATAAGCAGTCACATCGGGGAGCAGATCACCGTTGTTTCGATGGAGGCGAATTGAAGCGGCCAAAGGAGTAGAGGCAGGTTTACATCCAGTTAGACCAGCATCATGAAGTAATTCTAAGCAATATTTCTGTTGGCAAAGAGTGATACCTTTGGAGGATCGTGCAACTTCAAGGCCAAAGAAAAACTTTAAATTTCCCAGATCCTTGATTCTGAAAGTTTGATGTAAAACCTGTTTTAAAGCTGCAAACTCGTCTAATGATGTCCCAGCAAGGATTATATCATCAACGTATACAAGTAAGGTTGTGAAAGAAGTGGAACTAGACCTTATAAAGAGTGTGTGATCCGTAGTAGCATGCTTGAAGCCTTGATTTTTAAGAAATGTTGTTAACTTCTCAAACCATTGCCTGCTAGCCTGTTTTAACCCATAAAGAGATTTAGTGAGTTTGCACACTTGGCCAGGTTTTGGAGCCACAACACCTTTAGGAATCCTCATGTAAACTGCTTCATTTAGATCACCATGTAAAAAGGCATTGTTTACATCAAGTTGATGTAAATGCCAACCATGGATTGCTGCCAATGCAAGTAGCACACGTATAATAGTTAATTTGGCAACAGGAGAAAACGTTTCGAGATAATCCAAACCTTCTGTTTGGTTGAAGCCCTGAGAAACAAGGCGTGCTTTGAATCACTCTATAGAACCATCAGCTTGAGGAAGATCAACGAATTCCCACGTACGATTGTTGTTAAGTGTAGCAATTTCAGTCTCCATAGCTTCAACCCATCGGGAATCTTTAGAAGCACTTATATATTTACTAGGTTCAACCTCAGATGAAAGAGTAAGGATATAGGCTTGATGATTAGGTGAGATGTTTGAAAAACACAAGCATTCTTCAATAGGATATTGATAAGCAACAGTGTTAGATTTCATCATCACAACCCACACATGTCTACTATGATCATCTAAGATAGTTAGGAAGTATCTAAAAATGTGCACAGATATTGTATTAAATGGTCCCCATATGTCAACATGTATTATATCAAAGGAATTACATGCATTGCTGCTACTAACAAGAAAGGATAAACGCTTTGGTCTAGCTTGTTGACACACATCACAATCCTTATGAATACTACTAGGTATATAGCTATATACATTGCTCATACATTGCTCATGCATTGCATCCTGTCATGTGACAAATGTCCTAGCCGTAGATGCCACAAGATAGCCGGTGAAGTTTCCTTTTTCCTCCTGGTGAAGATGCTCGAAACAAATCCTGTATCCTGAGCTTTATTTCCGGTGTATGGTTGTGCCTCCAGGTAGTATAATCCATTCAGCTCACTAGCTGAACCCATCCTCTTCAAATCTTTCCTTTCTTGTATGATACATTTGTTAGACTCAAAAACCAAACTGCAATCTTGCTCTTTGCAGAGTTTTGAGACAGAAATCAAATTGACCTCAAACTGTGGTAGATATAATACATCTTGAATAATAAGATCTTTGGAAATCCTGACTTTTCCACATATAGAGTGGGATATGGAATTTCCATTTGGAAGATTTACAATAATAGGATCGATCTTATCATGTTTTAAGAACCAGTCAAGTTTATTACATATGTGATGTGTGGCACCCGTATCCAAAATCCATCTAACAACATTATCAACACTGAAACTAGCAATGTAAGATTTACCTCTCTTTTCTATGTTGACAGAAGCTGTATTCTTCTCAAGCAACATCATCAAGCTATTGTATTGCTCTTTTGTCAAGGTCATATTCCCACTGTCATTGGATTTGACGGCTGCTTCATCTCCATTTGCTTCTACTTGGTTGATGTGTGATGCAGCCCATCGACTAGGATTAGGAGGGTAGCCATGCTTCTTGTAGCACGTATCAATAATATGGCCATTCTTGCCACAATGCGTGCATACCTTGAAGTTACCTTTGCCTCTCCCTGCACCACTATTACCATTGCTCTTAGCAGTTGCACCATTACCTCTTCCCTTGCCAAACTGCTTCGTGCTATCTACAGTATTCACCATCCTACTACCATCTTCTCTAGTGCTTCCTCCGGACAAGATTCCTCCAGTACCACAGATCTTTCTTTCTTGCTGCAAGACCATGGAAAACACTTTGTTTACTTGAGGCAAAGGTTCCATCAGCAGTACTTGAGACACAACTCCATGATACTCTTCATTCAATCCTATCAAGAATTGAATTATACGATCTTCCGCCCTAAAGCTTCTACTGTTTCTCATTGCAAGGCAAGCACAAGGCACAAGACACGTGCAACTTGGCATTGGCCTGTACTGATCTAGCTCTTCCGACAAACTTCTCAATTCCGTGAAATAATCCAAAATCTTCTTGCTTCCTTGCTTCAAGTTTGAGATTTCTTGATACAATTGTGCAACACGTATTTTGTCTCCTCTCATGAAACGATCTCGAAGATCATTCCATACATCTATGACATTCTCAATAAACACCACACTCTGTGCTATTGAAGGCGTTATCGAATTGATAATCCAAGTGTGCACTAGATTGTTACACCTCTCCCATGCAACATAATTCAGATCATCACTATCTGGAACTTCTATCATTCCATCTACAAACTGGAATTTGTTTTTCATGGCCAAGGCTCTCCTCATTTTCATAGACCATGCATGGTAATTATCTCCAGATAAAGCTGGTGTAACGCATACCGTAGAGGAGTTCTCTGATGGATGGACATAGTATGGATCAAGTTGATCCTGAAGCTAATTGGTATTGTTCTTCTTTGCAGCCATTTGAGTGATACAAAGAAAAAGTGAATCAATGAATTAAAGAATCAAGAAATTTGAGAACGCAGAGGCTCGCTGAACAAGGCTGGGTTAATGATGAAAAGAAAGAAATATGAAGCACAAGCTTCAAGCTAAATCACAGCGGAAACAAAACGGGATCAACCCGCTCTAATACCATCATAGCAGATGAGTGACTCCATTGATGGAGAGTAAAGAAAGAAAAGTATGTTCAGTGAGAAAGAAGAAGAAGAGAATGTATCATTCATTGATTAACTTTGCATACAAGATACAATGTGCTATATATAGCATCCAAATCTAACTGTTATGAATATAGTTACAATAACTGTCATAACTAACTATCTAACTAACAAGTAGTGATATTATTCTAATACAAGCTGGACTATGGTATACTCAGTGGTCATGCAATACATGCAAACCTACTTCACGTGTTATCTGCTAATATAACAAGAACCGTTAGATATTGTGTACCTAATTATCTTCAGGTTTTTACACGAGAGATTATAAATTTAGTTATAAAAGATGATTTTTCAGTTTATGAGAATATGTATCTCGTATTTTTTATCCAAATCAAAAGTTGCTTTGTTCACCGACAAGATGTCACACATAATATTGAGACAGAGTGTGAGATAATATGATTTGAAAGGAGCAAGGAACAAATAAACAAATTAAATAACACAAATAATTGGTATCATAGATGGTGCAATATTACCTAAGTGTGGAGAGCTGGATCTCATTAAAAGGAAATTCACAATTTCAAGTAAGTCAACACAACAGTTTTATTTGAACTCTTTTAGTTCGGTATTTTTTTCTAATATTACTTGTGGACTTCAACTTAGGTTTCTCTTGAATTTGAGATCTCCCCACTTTCATTCAAACACTCATCCAAATATATACAAGAAAACAATTATATATGACATAATTCAAATCACAATTACAAAAAGAATAATCTATCCTTCTAATATAAGAAAGTCTCTCAAAAATATAGTATTATAACGAAAATACAAAAAATTACTAAAATAAAACATGGCATGCACAAAACATCAAAATTGTTAGTCTTCAAACAAGGAGAACCATCTCCTTATATAAAAAAAGCAATCCAACCGAAAAGGCCAATAGGATTAGATCAAGAATACAGTGAATTCCAAATACAACAAATAAAAGCTTCTTTATTAAAGGAAAATCTAATTATTTTTATTTAAACCATATCCAAATAATTTTTTTCCCAACCGATTTATGATTTAATAAAAACTTTATTAAATAGAATTGTAATAAAAAATTCTCCCGAAATACAAACTTTGCAAACATATAATAAAACTAATAAGGAAACAAACTTTGGAATACAATCTGAAGTGAATTCAAACAGACAAAGAGTGCACACTAGAGTTAATCAAAGACAACATGTCTCACAATAAGTCAAGACATATTGCTTAACAACTTGCCTGCAAAAATAGTCAATCTATTATAATAACACATTGTTTGTTAGTCTCTTATTCTTTTAATACATGAATCACAAAATCTATAATTATTTAGAAGTGTTTTTCAATCCTCTTATATACTTTTAAAATATTCAATTCTGAAAACAATGAGTTATAATAATCCCTCTCTTTGTCTTCCAAAGTCTTTCTCTCTAGAAAATTCTCTTGTAACTAAAAAAGTGACAAACAAAAAAGATTTACATTGGCCTGAAAACCAACTTTCTCCCTAAACACGCCCAGCCATGCACCTGATTCACATTACAAAATAAGTGTTGCTTTCATTTGGGATCTTTGCCATTGACAAAAACTTTGTTACAAAAAAGTTATATTACTAAGGGTAAGCCGCTGGAGGATAACAAATAAATAAAATAGAAGAAACGAATACATTGAGAAAATTTGAATTACAAAATGTGTCACAATAATTATGCCACCAAAAATCACAATATGGTGTCATTGTACTTAATTGGAATGCAGCCAAGTTTTAAACCACAGTCTTGTAGTTGTTGCTTTATCCAAAAGACTTGTGCACAACAATTATCATCGACTACATATTCTCCCTCGACAGTACAAACGAAACACTGTGTTATTTTTTACTGTTTCATCAAACCAAATAGTTTTCTTATATCTGACAAGTACCACTTGTACTTTTCCTATCTAATTCGTATCCCTCGAAATCAACATCATAGAAGCCTACTAAGCTACATTCGCTACCTTTGGGAAACCAAAGACCGTGATGAGATTTTTTCTGTTAAGATACCTCAAAATCCTTTTAATGATCTTAAAGTGAGATTCCCAAAGTGACGCTTGAAATCTAACGCACATGCACATACTTAACATTATATATGGTCTACTTGTTGTTAAGTAAACCAAGTATCATATTATACCTCTATATTTGGTTATCCATATCTCCAATACCTTCCCATCTTTATCAATTAGAAGATTTGAAACCATTGACGCAAATATTGACTTTGAATTTTTATATAATACTTTTTTAGCAGTTCCAAGCAATACTTTATTTGGCTAATAAATATGCCTTTCTCCATTTTCTTGATTTGTAATACCAAAAAGTAGTTGAGCTTTCCCATAAGGGACATCTTAAATTCGCCCTACATGACACGAAAAAAAACTATCTACACAAAGACTTAGTAGTAAAACTAAATATGATATCATCCACATATATCAAAACTAAATAATATGTGATCCTTTGCATTTTATTAAAAGATTAGTGTCCATAGTGCCACGATTAAATACTTTCTTAAGTAATAAGCCACTAAGGCACTCATAAAGTTCTAGGAGTGTTTTTAAGACCATAGAGAGCCCTTTTGAGTTTAAAAACATAGTTAGGATTTTCATGGTCCTCAAAACCAAGTGGTTGAGAGGAGTAGACCTCTTCGTTTATAAAACCGCTAAGAAATACGAATATAACATATGTATGATACAACTTAAAATACAAGAAGCATGTGAATGCCAAAAGTCAAATCGCTTAGAGACTAGCTACGAGAGGATATGTCTCCTTATAGTCAATCTCTTTAGCTTAAATTTATCTTTTTACCACCATCTATGATTTTTTTTCTCATAAACTTTGTTTCAAAAAACCCATCTGGTGCCTATGGTTATTTTATTTTGGGGACATAGGACAAAATTCCATACATCATTTCTTTTAAATTGATTAAGTTCTTCCTGCATATCAAATAGCCAATGTTCATCATTCAAAGCAACAAAAATGTCTTTTGGTTTAAACTGTGAAATGATTGAGGAATAATTACAAAAATTATTAGCTTGGGAACATGTACTTACACCTTTTTTTAATGTAACTCAAAATATCTGCTAATAGATGGTCTTTCGTAACAATCCAATCTTAAGGAAGCTTTGTTGAGGTCTCTTATTTATCCCCCTCTTGTTCACTTTCCTCTTTATAATCTTTAATGTACGTAATTTTAAGAGGTTCTTATTTTAGATCACCATCTTTGACTAAATCTTTTGTCATCATACCTGAAACATAAAAACTAGAAGAACTACATGTCCCTGTCTCTTGGGCTCTGGTTTCATAAAATGTTGCATGCACAAAATCTTTGACAAAAACTTATATTATTTAAAACCCTATAGGATTTGCAGCAGAAAACGTAATTCTAAGAAACATTTGGTTTTCTATCTTTAAGTAACTCATATGGGCTCTTCTCTAGGACATTTCTTAGGACTATCCTATTTAAGATGTAGCATGCAATGTTAACCACCTCCGCCCAAAATTACTTAAGTAGACCCATCTCACTTATCATAGTATGTGCTAATTCTTCTAAAACGTGGTTTTCACATTCAATAACACCATTTTGTTGTGGAGTACACAAACATGGCAAGTTGTGGCTTATACCATTTTCTTCATAGAAAATTGGTTTTGGACAAGCTTGGCAAATCTAACAAAATGTGTATAAGATTCTTCCTTGTAGGCTAAGAATATGATCCATGTAAATCTAGTGTAGCCGTCCACTATAACAAATCCATAATAACTGCCTCCTAGACTTTTAGTCCTTTAGGGGACAAAAAGATATAGATGGAGAAAATCAAGAGGTTTGTTTGTTTAAAGAAAAAATTTCTGGTTTAAAAGACACTTTTGTTTGCTTTATCATTTGGTATGCATTACATAGCTTCAATTTCGAAAATTTTATTTTAGGTAAACCAATTAATATCCTTGGATACCATCTCATTAACCAAATCAATGTGGATATGGCCCAAACGCCTATTCCATAACCAAGATTCTTCATTTTGGGTGACTAAATATTTGGTACCACTATTAGATAAATAATTTAAGCTACGCATATAGAAGTTTTCAACTCGAGAAAGGAGTTCATTTGAATCTTCACCCTCTACGTTCATTTGAATCATCAGCTTAGAAATATGGTACTCTTCAACATCTTCATTCCTTACGTGCATTAGATTCTTCAGCTTTGACGTACAGTACTCTTTAATATCTTCATTCGTCTTTTCTTTGTATATATGCTCAAGTCAGTATGAGAGTACATTTTTCATATGCTTTAGGTTTAAATTTGCTTTAGGGTTAGATTTTGGTGTGTCATTCACATTATTATACGTTTATAAATTTCAGAAGTTATGATGGATCGTAGTTGGATGAAATTTGATAGACTATGTCCGATTTATGAAAAAGGAGTTCTTGAATTCCTTGAATATGCTGATAAACATCTTCTCGGCAATAACGATATCTTTTATTGTCCATGTGTTATTTGCGCGAATATCAATAAGGGTACAAAGAAAGAAATATTCCAGCACCTTTGTTGTGATGGTATATGTCAAAATTATATAATATGGATGTGGCATGGTGAGATGGATAAAGAGGAAAGTCGGGCGCCACAAAGTCAAAAAGTGGATGAAGATGAATATAGGGAGGATCAACTAGAGGATATTTTCTGTGATATTGGGGAACCTTCTTTTAAGAATGCTCATATTTATGATACCTTATGTAGTGATAAAGACACCCCTTTATATAAGGGATGCATACATTTTACACGATTATCGGCGGTGTTAAAGTTGTTTAATCTGAAGGCAAAAAATGGATGGTCAGATAAAAGTTTCATGGAATTACTTAATTGCTAAAGAAAATTTTACCGGAAGATAACAAATTGTCAGATCGTTGCTATGAGGCCAAGAAGATATTTGTCCAATGGGTCTGGAGTATATCAAAATACATGCTTGCCCTAATGATTTCATATTATACATGAAAGAGTATGAAGACTTGTATCAATGTCCAAAATATGGTGTGACGCATTACAAGCTGAAGGCCAACAATGGTGTTGACAATGACTATGACAATGTTAGTAGGAAGCATCCTCCTGCTAAAGTGTTATGGTACTTTCTAATAATTTCACGATTTAAGATACTTTTTTCTAATTCGAATGACGCAAAGAATCTTAGATGAAATGCAGATGAAAGGACTCGTGATGGAAACATTCACCATGTAGCTGATTCGTTGCAATGGAAGAAAATTGATTCTTTATTTTTGGATTTTGGAGTTGAGCCAAGACACCTTAGGCTTGGGCTTCCCACCGATGGAATGAACCTCGTTGCTAATCTGAGCACTAATCATCCTTCATGGTCTATTCTTATCACTTTTTACAACGTATCTCCTTGGTTGTGATTGAAGCGCAAGTATATACTATTAAGTATTATGATTTCTGGACCAAGCAACCTGATAACAACATAGATGTTTATCTAAGTCCATTAATTGGTGATTTACGACTCTTATGGGATGAAGGCGTTGAAATTTATGATGCATATTATGAGTAAAAGTTTAAGATGCGTGCAATGTTATTTTGCATAATCAATGACTTTTCTGCTTACGGTGACTTGGCTGGATATAGTGTCAAAGGATACAAAGCGTGTCCTATTTGTGAAGATAATACTTGTTATCACTAACTTGAGTTTGGAAAAAAGAGTTTTTACCTTGGGCTTCAAAAATTTCTAAATCCTGGTCATCGTTATCATAGATTGCAGAAGGCTTTTAATGGAGAGCAAGGGTTTGATGAGGCTCCTAAACCTTTAATCGAGTATGAAGTTTATCAACGGCAGGAACACATTAATGTTATCTTCGGGAAGAGACAAAAAGAAAAAGAGGCAGTTGCAAAAAATATATGGAAAAAGAGGTCCATCTTCTTTGATCTTCCATATTGGTCAAGTCTTGATGTTAGACATTGTCTTGATGTGATGCACGTGGAGAAAAATGTGTGTGATAGTTTGATTGGCACACTTCTAAATATTCTAGGAAAGACTAAAGATAGTAATAATTCTCGTCTTGATATGGAGGCGATAGGTATATGAAAACAGTTGGCTCCAATAGAGAAAAGAAAAATAACTTATTTGCCTCCTGCATGTCACACTCTATCTAAAACGGAAAATAAAATTTTCTGTGAGTGCTTGCAAGGTATTAAAGTTCCACAAGGTTACTCATCAAACATCAAGAAACTTGTATCAATGAAAGATCTCAAGTTAATTGGTTTAAAATCTCATGATTGTCATGTATTGGTGCAACAACTTCTACCAGTGGCTATCCGTAGGATCCTACCAAAGAATGTGAGAGTAACTATAACGCGATTGTGCTTATTTTTCAATGCCATATGTAATAAAGTTCTTAATTTTAAAAATTTAAATGAATTAGTAAAAGTGCTTAGAATCTAGAAGCCAATAAAGTTTATGATTGATAATAGGCTATCCCTAAATTTAACCAAGAATCCAACTTCTCATGGAAGAATCAAGAATACAGATACTAGGTTTATATTCATAAGGGAGCAAGTCATAAAGATAATGTTTGATGTTTCTTATTATCTGTAGCGGGGAAAATCTGAGATCTAAGCCATAGGATTGACTCAACTCGATATTTCGTTTGAAATCGCCACCGCGCTTAATTGTTTCCAAAGGAAAAGGGAAAAGAACGTAAAACCCAAAGTTTGTTTTTTAAAACAAAAAGAGAACTCAGGTTTGGGTGTTGATTATACAAGGGGAAGGTTTTAAGCACCCCTCATATCTGTGGTATTCCACTGGAACCTTTTTGAAAATCTGTGTCGTGTGTGCTAAAAAAGGGTTTGTTTTATTTTTTAAAATAAGCTCGGCAAGACATTACATCTTGTGCCTACATACCTCCTTGGTGCAATGGAGAAGTCAGAGCTAATGTAGTTCCGCTTAAAAGGGAAAACATTTTAAAAACGAATAAACATTTTATCATTGTCGAAGAGAAATACTCAGTCATTGATCTTGAGCATGAGAACAAACGAGTTCTTTGCATCGCAAAGGAAAGAAGGGCTCCAACTCGGATAGAAATCACGAGTATGCCACTAACTCTCTCACGCGGAAAAGATCTCATTATATCAATCAATTTCAAAATCGTGGGGTATCGCCACTCGTTTCTACAATTAGTCGTGTCTAAACTTTTGAAGAAAAGCCACTAAGGGCAAAAGATATTTTAAAAGAAAAGGTTTTGAAAAGATTGCAAACATAAGAAGGTTTTTGAAAAAGAGAGAAGATTTTGAAAATTAAAGAAGGGGAGGAGATGAAGAGACTATCCTATTGCGTAAAATAAAAGCTAAGGAAAAGAACGGTCTAACCGAAGAAGAAGCCAACACTTGACATTATGGGTCAAGGTAGATTTCCCATCCTTTGTACTATTAATACCAACACATTATCACTCGGGGATCCAGATGAACTTATTATCTTAGCACCACTTTGCATTAAGCACATTAAAATTCTGACGAAAATCGGGCAGAGTAACGGCTTTTTTCGGGTAAAATCCTTATCTCAATGCCTTGGAATTAAGCATCAAGGAATTTCAAGGAAATACCTGCATACACAAACAGACAACAATCCAATGCCAAACAGACAGAATAACCACAGAGTAATAACAGAATAAGGGTCCAGAGGCACTAAGTCCATAAGTCCGAATCTCCAAAATGCTCGGGATAGTAACCAATAGTCCGAAAGAGAGCCTTATGTGTTTTTTAGATTTTTGTTGATTATTAGTGTTTTAGCATAAAAATAAACTATGGTCCAATTGGACAAAAAGAAAATAGCGGAAACATAAACATAGTGTCCAAATGGACAAAGAGAAAATAGCGGAATGTAAATATGATGAAATGATAAAATAAAGCAATAAAGCAAAATATAAAGAGCAATATAATAAATTGCGGAAATTAAAGTTAGTTGTTAGATGTTAAAGATAACCATCTTGAAACTTGTCAAGTATGTTATCAAAGTTAGTAATAAAGATCGATGGTGAGTGAAGGATGTTCTCGGATTTAAATTCAATGGACATTTATCAGAAGCTTGATAAAATCATAGCGACTACACGATAAATTTCCATAAGTCTTAAATCAACCGCATACAATTCTCTTCCATATTTGATCTTTTTGAATCGGGACACGAAATATTGCGCTATGTTAAGCAGATCGCCAAGTGATTTATGTAGAAATCACCCTACAACGAGGCCGGTCAAAACTTTATGTGCTAATGCATGCGAGAGAAGCGATATGTAGATCACTCTCCGAAAGCAATACCACACGAAAAGAAAATAGGGAGCGATCTCGTCTTTACCAAGAATCCATAAGAATCCTCAAGGTATTAAGACTTTCATCGGTCAAAAGAAAAAGAAATAAAAGATGGAACCTCATTAAAAGCTCCTTTCATCCATAATTTCAATCACTTAATTTTGCGGATTTGGATTCTCATCCTATCGACGCCCTAAGTCCATTGAAATTAGAGAGAAATTAGGCCTCTAATTTGTGATTCAAAGAAAATATCAAAAGAAAGGAGTAGAAGAAGACTTAGAACCAAAAACAAGTCAAAAACCACAAAAACAAGCATTCTGCCTCGCTGGAAATCGATTTAACTCTGTAGGAAATCGATTTCCTGCCTGCAGATTTCAAATATGGCGCAAAAAACAGAGTGGAAATCAATTTCCCTCTGTAGGAAATCGATTTCCTGCGCACAGTTTTCAAAAAAACAGCATTATGAACTATAAAACTTGATTTAGGCAAACATACAAACACCTTATGATCACATATCAATTGGAGCACGAATTTTCCATCAATTCACCATCAAATAGGACCAATATAGCATCAAAGATGCATCACACACAAACACAAAAGAATCACGTTATGATAGATGAAAAAGGATGAAGAAAATTACCAAATCTTGAACAAAACTTAGATCCACTTCAAGAATCACCAACACAAATCTTAATCCCTCAACAATTGAAGAAAAAAAAGAGTGAAATGAATGGTGGTTTAGCTCAAAGTTTGTGAGGTTCAAGATGTGACTCACAAAATTTATGAAAGAAAAAGAGCTTTGGTGAATTTGGTAGGGATGAGGAGAGAAATTGCAAGGGGTTTGTTGGCTTTCCAAGCTTGAGAAATGAGAGAGTAGAGACCTCTATTTATAGGATGGGAGCAAGAGTAGTGGCAATTTGGTCTTTTTTGAATTTGGTAATTAATTTGTGTTTAATTGGTGTTTAAATGGTAAAATGAGACTAAAATGGGTTTAATGAAGGGAATTAATTTTGGTGAGGTGGAAAATTGGTAAAATGGCAAAAATGATCAAAGAAAAATAAGTGCCAAAATGATGTCATGTTTACCTCTTTATTTTTTTTGAATTTGCGCACAGGAAATTGATTTCCCATATGGGTAAATCGATTTCCACCTTTAAATTTTCAAAAATTGTTTTCTTGCACTGTTTTGATTTTTGCCCGATCTTTTACCTGTAAAATATAAACAAAAGAGACAAAATACATATTTTTGGAATTTTGGTTAGTATTAAACAAATAAAAAGCTAGAAATGCTCGATAATTCCCCTCAGAGATAATCACAGTATCAAGAGATAGAGCTTCACAATGGTGCTTTTGATTAATGATTTGATGCAATTGATGTATGATCTTAGGGCCAAAAATTGGGGTATGACAGATGCCCCTATTTAAGTTTCTTCGATCCGGAGATACGATGATTGCAAATCTTCGTTTTGACGAGATTGAAGAGACTTAAATATATAAAACACAAAATTTTTGAACCTAAGATGCAATGCAATGTTTAATGAATACATATGATGATGAAATAAAACACCACTGGGGAAAACAAATGTCTTGCGGGAAGAACTCCACTGGGGACGACAAGACTTCGTTGGAGAAGCGAGACTTTGCTGGGAAACGAAACTTCACTGGGGAAAACATTTCGCACCAGAGAGGTTAAAGCATCACCTTTCACTGGGGATGAGAAAAAAGGGGGGCATCCTCTTTCACTGGGGATGAGAAAATATGCATCCTCTTTCACTGGGGAATCAGAATACCAATCTTTCATTAACAGAGAACACACCATCGTTCCACTGATGATATGAATAGAAATACATCGACGTATCACTGACGATGAAGATATAACAAGATACACCAATGTTCCACTGAAGGTGAGGAGAGACGTACCGTCGTACCACTGACGATAACATATACCAACGTTCCACTGATGGTACTGAAGAGAAATACATCGACGTACCACTGAAGATGAAGATAAAACAAGATACACCAATGTTCCACTGAAGGTGAACTACCAACGTTCCACTGGAGGTAGAAAAGAGATGTACCGCCGTACCATTGACGATAACATATACCAACGTTCCATTGAAGGTATTAAAGAGAAATACATCGACGTACCACTGACGATGAAGATATAACAAGATACACCAACGTTCCACTGAAGGTGAACTACCAACATTCCACTGGAGGTAGAAAAGAGATGTACCGCAGTTCCATTAACGATAACATATACCAACGTTCCATTAAAGGTATTGAAGAGAAATACATCGACGTACCACTGACGATGAAGATATAACAAGATACACCAACGTTCCACTGAAGGTGAGGAGAGATGCACCGACGTACCACTAACGGTGGAAAGCAATCAATAATACTTTGCTTTTCTTATCAAAGGTTGAGGGTGCAAACATAAATGCACAATCTCAACATTCACCATCCAACGATCAAAATTTAATCCATGGCCAAATGGAAAGAAACGGCCAAATAAGACCAGATCAAGTGAGGGAATAACTCACTAGATTTCTGTTCGTAAGCATTTGAACAGAATAACTGAAACATATTATCCACATAGAAACAAATTAAGTGGTGATTTCAAGGAAAGTGAGTATTTTCTGCCTAAAGAGACTCTAAATGAAAGAGAAATCTGATTGACAGTAAACTTCATGATAGCAAATATGAATGCATGACTGTTTTTGATGCATGTTAATGATGCATATGCTGCCAAAACTTAGCACAAGGATTAACTCAAGAGATAGAGTACAAAAAATAACATAATCAAGCATGTCTCGAGCTGAGCACTCGAGGTATCATCCACAAACATGATCGAAAATTGCTACAACAAACTCTTGACAGCTTCAGAATAAATGCTACCCAACACTGTGGAAACATTGGAGCTGAGAGAACATAATAGCTGAGTTCTACATCATATTTGAACCAGGCCAAAGGTACACCAACTGGAATACATTCTCACTCTTTTGCACCTGAATACATCAACATATCCATTCCTTGTAATGCACTCATGAATCAAAACAAAACTTCTTTTATATTTTTCAAAAAAGATTTTGTTGAAATCAATTTTCTCTTTGTTTCAAAAAGTACTATCAACAATAAATGACATTTTGAGAGATATGAAAGAAATAAGATTGCCAATAAAGGGTAAAGGCTCAAACTTTATTAATGGAATGGTAGCCGGCAAAAGGCAAGACCCCATGGATGATTACAAAGTTTGGAAAGTGGTAATTTTGTGGAAAAAGGTACATTGAAATGTAATGACCCCATCCTCTCTCTCAACTTGGAATTCCTGAGCAAAGGCTTCCGTTGAAATGTGTTGAACTTCTCATGATAAACAGATGACTGCTGATGATCAAGTCTTGTCTGATGTAGTTACTTGCCATGAATCTCTAACTTTTGCCTGGACCGCCCTTTCGGGTTTTTAGTTCACCGGGTTTTTATTCTGTTTATGTCTTTAATTTTTGCCTGGACCGCCCTTTCGGGTTTTGAGTCCACCGAGACGCTCCTTTTTGCCTAAGCCGCCCTTTTGGGTTTTCAACTTAGCGAGCTGTTCTTTTATTATTTTTAGGCGAAGTATTTCTTGACTACATCAGCATTCACGGGACGTGGGAGCTCTTCTCCATCCATAGTTGCAAGAATTAATGCACCGCCAGAGAAGGCTTTCTTAACAACATATGGTCCTTCAAAATTAGGAGTCCACTTGCCCCTTGAATCGGAGGTGAAAGACAAGATCCTTTTGACCACGAGGTCGCCTTCTCTGAATACACGAGGTCGAACCTTCCTATCAAAAGCTTTCTTCATTCTTTTCTGGTATAATTCACCATGGCATAAAGTCGTCATTCTCTTTTCTTCTATCAAATTCAATTGATCAAACCTGTTCTGACACCATTCAGCTTCAGATAACTTGGTTTCCATTAAAACTCTCAATGATAGAATCTCAACCTCAACGGGGAGCACTGCTTCCATACCATAAACCATAGAAAAGAGGGTTGCCCCGGTTGAAGTACGAACATATGTACGGTACCCATGCAAAGCAAATGGGAGCATCTCTTGCCAGTCCTTGTACGTAACAACCATCTTTTGCACAATCTTCTTAATATTCTTATTTGCTGCTTCAACAGCTCCATTCATCTTTGGCCTATAAGGCGAAGAGTTGTGATGTTCAATTTTGAAACTTTCACACAGTTCTCTCATCATGCTATTATTCAGATTCGAGCCATTATCAGTGATGATCTTGCTCGGTACACCATATCTGCAGATGATGTTGTTCTTGATAAATCTAACCACAACTTGCTTTGTTACATTAGCATATGAAGAAGCTTCTACCCACTTGGTAAAATAATCAATTTCTACCATGATGAATCGATGTCCATTCGAAGCCTTGGGTTCAATCATGCCAATCATATCAATACCCCACATAGAGAAAGGCCATGGAGACGAAATAACATTGAGAAGTGTCAGAGGCACATGAATCTTGTCAGCGTACACTTGACACTTGTGACACTTCTTTACAAACTTGTAGCAATCAGATTCCATTGTCAGCCAATAGTAACCTGCTCTAATCATCTTTTTAGCCATCGAATGTCCATTGGCATGAGTACCAAAAGAACCTTCATGAATTTCCCGCATCAACATGTCTGCTTCGTGTCTATCCACGCATCTGAGCAGAACCATGTCATAATTTCTCTTATACAAAACATCCGCATTGATGAAGAAACTGCCAGCCAATCTCCTCAAAGTTTTCTTACCCTTATTTGATGCCCGAAGTGGGTACTCTTGGGTCTGAAGAAAATGCTTAATATCGAAGTACCAAGGCTTCTCATCTTCTCATTCCTCAACTGCAAATACATTAGCAGGTCTATCAAGACGCCTGATTGTAATCCGAGGCTCCTCATTATGGAAATTCACTTTGTACATGGAAGACAATATGGCTAAAGCATCAGCCATCTGATTCTCATCTCGAGGGATGTGGTGGAATTCATCTTTGTTGAAGAATGTCAATAGCCTTCTGGCGTAATCTTTGTAAGGGATTAAACCAGGATGACGAGTTTCCCATTCTCCTTTAATCTGATTAATCACAAGCGCAGAATCTCCATAAACATCAAGGATCTTAATCCTTAGATTAATGGCTTCTTCAAGTCCCATGATGCAAGCTTCATATTCAACAATATTATTTGTACAATCAAAACATATCCTTGCGGTGAAAGGAACATGTGAACCTTGCGGAGTGATAATAACAGCACCAATACCATGGCCATGAACATTAGAAGCTCCATCAAAAATTAAACCCCATTTGGATCCAGGATCTGGTCCTTCTTCTGGCAGCGGCTCATCCCAATCTTGAGCTCTCAAATACATTATATCTTCATCTGGGAAGTCCATTCTGATAGATTGACGGTCATCAATTGGTTGGTGAGCGAGATACTCTGCCAACACACTTCCTTTCACAGCTTTTTGAGCTCGGTATTCAATATCATATTCAGATAGCAGCATTTGCCAGCGAGCAATCCTTCTGGTTAATGCAGGTTTTTCAAATATGTACTTGATTGGATCCATTTTGGAAATCAGTAGGGTGGTGTGATTCAACATATATTGTCTCAGTCGGCGAGTAGCCCACACCAAAGCACAACAAGTTTTCTCAAGCAGCGAGTATCTTGTTTCGCACTCGGTAAACTTTTTGCTAAGTGTCATACCCCAATTTTTGACCCTAAGATCATACATCATTTCCATTCAATCATCAATCAAGAGCACCATTGTGGAGTTTTATCTTTGATACTGTGATTATCTCTGAGGGGAATTATCGAGCATTTATAGCCTTTTATTTGTTTATACTAACCAAAATCCAAAAATATGTATTTTGTCTCTTTTGTTTATATTTTACAGGTAAAAGATCGGGCAGAAATCAAAATAGTGCAAGAAAACGGATTTTTGAAGATTTCACTATGGAAATCGATTTACCCATGAGGGAAATCGATTTCCCTGGGGCAAAATTCAAAAAATATAAGGAGGGAAGCATGACATCATTTTGGCACCAATTTTCTTTGATCATTTTTGTCATTTTACCAATTTTCCACCTCACCAAAATTAATTCCCTTCATTAAACCTTTTTTTAACCCCATTTTACCATTTTTACCATTTAAATACCATTTAAACACCAATTAAACACAAATTAATTACCAAATGCAAAAAGACCAAATTGCCACTACTCTTGCTCCCATCCTATAAATAGAGGTCTCTACTCCCTCATTTCTCAAGCTTTTGATAGCCAAAAAAGTTCTTGCAAATTCATTTCTCAAGCTTTGAGAGCCAACAAACCCCTTGCAATTTATCTCCTCATCCCTACCAAATTCACCAAAGCTCTTTGTTCTTTCATAAAGTTTGTGAGTCACACCTAGAACCTCACAAACTTTGAGCTAAACCACCATCCATTTCACTTTTTTTCTTCAATTGTTGAGAGATCAAGATTTATGTTGGTGATTCTTGAAGTAGATCTAAGTTTTGTTCAAGATTTGGTAATTTTCTTCATCTTTATTCATCCATCATAATGTGATTCTTTTGTGCTTGTGTGTGATGCATCTTTGATGCTATATTGGTCCTATTTGATGGTGAATTGATGGAAAATTCGTGCTCCAATTGATGTGTGATCATAAGGTGTTTGTATGTTTGCTTAAGTCAAGTTTTATGCCTCCTAATGCTGATTTTTTGAATGCTGCGTGCAGGAAATCGATTTCCCTCCGTAGGAAATCGATTTCCACCTTATTTTTTTTCAAAATTTGAACTCTGCACTCAGGAAATCGATTTTCTACAGAGGTAAATCGATTTCCTGCTGGCAGAATGTGGTTTTTTGCCTTTTTTATGCTTGTTTTGGCTTCCTACTTCCTCCACTTCATTAATATCATTGGATCAAGGATGTTGATAGGTTTGAAAGGACCAAATCCATAATATTAGATGAATGATATTAATGATAGTGTGAGTTTACTCTACTTTATGCATTTTATCTTCTTCTTCTTTTTTTTCTTTTGATCGATGAAAGTCTTAATACTTTGAGAATTCTTATGGATTCTTGGTAAAGACTAGATCGTTACCTATTTTCTTTTCGTGCGGTATTGCTTTCGGAGAATGATCTACATATCATTTCTCTCGCATGCATTAGCACATAAAGTTTTGACCGGCCTCGTTGTAGGGTGATTTCTACATAAATCACTTGGCGATCTGCTTAACATAGCGCAATATTTCGTGTCCCGAATAAAAAAGATCAAATATGGAAGAGAATTGTATGCGGTTGATTTAAGACTTACGGAAATTTATCGTGTAGTCGCTATGATTTTATCAAGCTTCTGATAAAGTTCCATTGAATTTAAATCCGAGAACATCCTTCACTCACCATCGATCTTTCTTACTAACTTTGATAACATACTTGACAAGTTTCAAGATGGTTATCTTTAACATCTAACAACTAACTTTAATTTCCGCACTTTATTATACCGCTCTTTATATTTCTCGCTTTATCGCTTTATTTTATCATTTCATCATATTTACATTCCGCTATTTTTCCTTTGTCTTTTTGGACATATGTTTATGTTTCTGCTATTTTCCCTTTGTCCACTTGGACCATACTTTACTTTTATGCTAAAACACTAATAAATAACGAAAATCTAAAAAACACATAAGGCTCTCTTTTGGACTATTGGTTACTATCCCTAGCATTTTGGACATTCGGACTTATGGACTTAGTATCTCTGGACCCTTATTCTGTTGTTACTCTGTTGTTATTCTGTCTGTCTGGCACTGGATTGTTGTCTGTTTGTGTGTGCAGGTATTTCCTTGAAAGCCCTTGATGGTTAATTCCAAGGCATCAATAAAAGGAATTTACCCGAAAACAGTCGTTACTCTGCCCGATTTTCGTCAGAATTTTAATGTGCTTAATGCAAAGTGGTGCTAAGATGATAAATTCATCTGGATCCCCAAGTGATAATGTTGGTTTAGTATTGATATTCCAAAGGATGGGAAATCTACCTTGACTCATAATGTCAAGTGTTGGCTTCTTCTCCGGTTAGACCGTTTCTTTCCTTAGCTTTTATTTACGCAATAGGATAGCCTCTTCATCTCCTCCCCTTCTTTAATTTTCAAAATCTTCTCCCTTTTTCCAAAACATTTTTATGTTTGCAACCCTTTTCAAAACCTTTTATTTAAAAAATATCTTTTGCCTTCAATGGCTTTTTCTTCAAAAAGTTTAGACACTATTAATTGTCGAAACGAGTGGTTATACCCCACGATTTTGAAATTGATTGATATAATGAGATCTTTTCCGCGTGAGAGAGCTAGTGGCATACTCGTTGATTTTATCCGAGTTGGAGCCCTTATTTCATTTGCGATGCAAAGAACTCTTTTGTTCTCATGCTCAAAATCAATGGCTGAGTATTTCTCTCCGACGACGATAAAGTGTTTATTCGTTTTTAAAATGTTTTCCCTTTAAACGGAACTACATTAGCTGTGACTTCTCCATTGCACCGAGGAGGTATGTAGGCACAAGACTTAACGTCTTGCCGAGCTTATTTTAAAAATAAAACAAACCCTTTTTTAGCACACACAACACAGATTTTCAAAAAGGTTCCTGTGGAGTACCATAGATATGAGGGGTGCTTAAAACCTTCCCCTTGTATAAACAACACCCGTACCTAAGATCTCTTTTTTTGTTTTAAAAACAAACTTTGGGTTTTATTCGTTCTTTTCCCTTTTCCTTTGGAAACAATAAAGCGCGGTGGCGACTTTCACTGAAATATTGAGTCAAGTCAATCCTATGGCTTTGATCTCAGATTTTCCCCGCTACAGAAAAAATGGCGACTTTGCTGGGGATCGAGTTTTAAGTGTGTTAAGCCTATTTTTATTTATCTGTGTGTTTTTATCTGTATATATTGTTGTGTGCTTTGTTTGTTTATTTTCTTTTTTTTTCTTTTTGGTGCTCGATGGTTCCTCTGTGATGAGATAAAGTCCTAACCCGGACTTTGGTGAGTAACTTGAGATAGGAGGTGGTAAGACCAATAGTCGCATGTCAGGAGCAATCCTTAACATGAGCGTCATATAATGGAACCCCAATCAGTGGAGGCTTCATGGAAGGTAGTATATGTTGTTACGAACTATCGTAAGAACGCTATTACTTTCAATAGTGAGTGTCCGTAAAAGCTGAATGGCCTAGAACCTTTTTAACCCATCTAAGCCTTTTTAGGATGTAGCGTAGAAACAAGTTCGAGTACCAATTCGAGCTTGTTGTCATGCGATGCTACGCTCAGACGAGGTCTTTTTAGGCATATTATTGGCGCCCATGAGCAATTGTGCGAGCCGGTAGTATCCGATAGAAGATTGAAAACTCTGGGAACATTTGTAGAACCCGTTCGGCAGGTACGAAATTCCCTAGTACATACCTTTGTGGGTGGTTCTTAACTTTGACTCCATGCTCGCTACGTCGAACCTTTGAACTTTGTTCGTGCGACCATGTGTGATCTTGATTGTGATTGATGCATAAACCATACATCCATGAATTCATTTGATTTCCAAGGAACTCATAGGTCTTTCTTTGTAAACATCATAAGTTTCATCAAACTCAATGGATCTTGGGTGTCGATGGGCTGAAAACCTTAATCCACCAAAATGGATGATTGATCTTGATGATAACTTGATCAAAGCTTTGATCCAATATAGGATTTACCTCCTTCATGTTTTGATGTTTACAAATTAATAACTTGAATTCTTTGAAAATCAAATAAATAAAAAAACAAAAAAACAGCAATTGCATCATTTGCATACATGCATCCAGGTTGTCCAGAAAACTTATCCTTGTCTGTCTTCATCTTCAGAGTTTGTCTGTCTACTGTCAAGCTGATTCCTCGACACATTAAACTAGAAGCATGTAACTGAAAAGTATGGAAGAACTTCAACAAGACCAAGAGTTGCTAAGAGCAGAGGTCAGCGAGTTGAAAATTCAGATGAATCAAATTATGGAAATCCTGCAAGTCTTGTTGAAGAAAGAATGCAACATTCCTCCGATTGTCACAAAGCAAGTGACTACTCCTTTAGCCTTTTCCGTTGCTACTCCAACTCAAGGGCAACCATCTGTTATGTCATGTAATTCATATCTTGGAGTAGAGAAGGAAACGCCTGTTTGCTTTCCTCGATCAGTGCTTCATAGGACTCTACATCAACATTCATTGTCTGTTCCTTCTCAAGGTAACAAAAAGCAAAAACAAGATCAAAATCGTGATAGGACTCGCTTTGATCCTATCCCCATGACTTATACGGAACTGTATCCTACTTTGGTCCAAAAAGGGTTGATTACAACAAGAGCTATGCCTCCTCCTCGAAATCCTCTCCCTTATGGTTTCAAATCTGATCTTCATTGTCCTTTCCATCAAGGTGCAGCAGGCCATGATTTAGAAGGTTGTTATGCTTTGAAGACTAGAGTTCAAGAGTTGGTGAGATCAAAGATGCTCTCTTTCAGAGATATGGGTCCTAATGTTGTCACTAATCCTTTGCCAGATCAAAGTGGCTGAAGATAAGTCAAAGCCCGATTTTCCTAAAGCCAAGTGTTTCAGACGAGATAGCTCATCTTTGTTGCTGATTAGTCACTAGGCCTTGTTTCTGTACTGTTCGTATTTCCTTTATTGTGCTATTTACTTTTAGACTTTGTTTGTTTCTGAATGGTAATTTTAATGAAATGAGCATTGCATATTTTGAATTCATTCACATATATTATGTTTATACCTTCGTTTACAAAACTTTTTCTTCCATTTGCTTTCTCTATCAAACTTGTGTTTTATGCAAAGATTGGAGGGAGGATGATGACAACGAAATACCCAAGTTGTTGAATTGTATGCTTTTGAATAAAACTTTGCTGATGATGTACAGGCATTGTTTCAATTCCCAAACACTGGAGAAATAAGGAAGTTAATCCCTCGTCAACCCCTTTGAGCCTTCGAAGTTGGTGTTTCTTTCTGTACAAAAAACCCGCATCTTTAACCTGGGGCAGGGTAGTTCTCAGTTAATTTGGATGTGCATTCTATTTTAAGAGAATCATGCAGTACACCTTTCAACAAAGGTTTCAATCGCAAGCTTCCTCCGCATACATCAAAGAAATGTTGGAGATGTCAATCAAAAGCCAATGATGGTTCATCAATCATTAAGCAAGGCAGTCACTATCTTTCAAAAAAATATGTATCAAAAAGATATATACAACGAAAAGCCTACTAAGTCAAAAACCAAAAAACGACTTAGGCAAAAATAAGGCATCCCGCTGACTGTAAGTTCAAAAATAAACAGTTCAGGCAAAAGTTAGGGATATCAAAAGAAAAAGATGAAAAAAGAGAAGTCAATAAATTCCTCAAACAACAAAATGTTGTGATATCAAAAGGAAGAAGTGACTTCCATCTCAAAAGTTCTCTTTGCTTGTGAGCTATCATCATTACAAAGGTGCAATTCCAGAAGCCTCTTGGAACCTGAATGCATAAGCTGAATTAACTGAGTTTTAGGACTGGAGATCATCACGAAGGGGGTAGGTACAATCAAATTTTGAGCCTTATATCCTTTGTTTCTGAAACCGTGAACCTGGCCACGTTACAACCTTTGAAAGACCTAATTGAAGCAAGGTTTGTTTGAAAGCATACTACAACAAGGTTGCGTAAGCTGACTCCCATGAGATTTGCCAATCATTTGTTTTGATATCATATCTTTGCTTTATCTTTCACTTTGAATGTCTTAACCTTTATGTTTTGACCAGTGATTCCATTTGCTTTACATCAATAACATCATTCCAATAATGATTTTGATTTCAAAAATATTCTTTGAGCATTGCATTAAAATTACCATTCTTGAATGAACATTTTATTTGCAAGTAAGCATTCATCTTTCAGGAAGTTCAAACAGTCGAGAAACTTGATCAGTGATCCAATCAGGGGCAGGTTATTTCAAGATCCCGTTGTTCAGATGTTCAGTCAAGATTTGTTGATCAGAATATCCTTTCAAGACTTATACTGGGGCAAGCCATCCCAACATGCATTTCAAGAATTGAAGCCATGATCAGTTCATCCCCAATACAGTTCAACTGAAGCCATGATCGGTTAACTTACAACAATCACTCAATCAGGGGCAATCTTCTTCAGCAATCCCCAAGCAGTTTTATCAGCCCTTCTCAAAGGATCATCGTTTTGATACAGTTACCGGTGTAATAGAAGTGTGTTTAAGCATCTTCTTCCCAAGCAGAGTTGGCAGAGTTCTCGTGTTGAGGAATCGAGTTCCTATCGTGCCTCACAAAAGAGTCTCCCTCAGTTGTCACAAATAATTGCATTGCATTGATCATATATCATGCATAGAAAAATTCAACATCATGCATTGAAACAAATTTCATACTCATTTGCATTTTCCGAGGTCCTGTTGCTATCAACATCTTCACCTTGAGATCAAAGTCCAACTTACTCGGCGCCTATCCAAAACAGATACTTGTTTGTCTTGTCCGTCTATTGTTGTTCCTTGATGTATCCTTTCTTCATTTAGGGCCATTCCTGGATGTTATGATTTCTCTCTCTTCTTTCAGTGTCATTCCTGAAAGATTTACACCATGTTTTATCTTGGTTCCCTTAAATCATGTTTTATCTTGATTGTCTCTGATCATGCTTTATCCCGATCGCCACCATGTTTTATCTTGGTTCCCTTCAATCATGTTTTATCTTGATTGCCTCTGATCATGCTTTATCCTGATCGCTTACACCATGTTTTATCTTGGTTCCCTTCAATCATGTTTTATCTTGATTGTCTCTGATCATGCTTTATCCTGATCGCTTACACCATGTTTTATCTCGGTTCCCTTCAATCATGTTTTATCTTGATTGTCTCTGATCATGCTTTATCCCGATCGCCACCATGTTTTATCTTGGTTACCTTCAATCATGTTTTACCTTGATTGTCATTTGATGTTATCCAATCATGTTTTACCTTGATTATCCCTTAATGACATCCAATCATGTTTTACCTTGATGGACCTGTGATGATTATCTAATCATGTTTTACCTTGATTGTCATTCGATGCTGCCCAATCACGTTTTACCTTGATTGTCATTTGATGTTGCCCAATCACGTTTTACCTTGGTTGTCATTTGATGTTGTCCAATCATGTTTTACCTTGATATTTATTTGATGTAGCCACATTCATGTAGGCCTCATATATTCTCTTCTCGAAGTTCAATCATGTTTTATCTTGAAAGCTTCTGTCGACTGTTTCTTTCTTTTGTGAAGTCCGATTCTATTCCTAGATGACGTATACCTTTTCCCCCAGTGGAATCCTTTCTTATCTCCCCAGTGGTGTTATACTCCTCTCTATTCTATAATCATACTTGATGCATCCATTAGCATCGCATTATACCTTAGGTTCAAAAATTGTGTGTTTTATATTTAAGTCTCTTCAATTACGTCGAGCTGAGGATTTTAACCCTCACATCTCCGTTAGAAGAAACTTAAATAGGGGCATCTGTCATACCCTAATTTTTGACCCTAAGATCATACATCATTTGCATTCAATCATCAATCAAGAGCACCATTGTGGAGTGTTATCTTTGATACTGTGATTATCTCTGAGGAGAATTATCGAGCATTTATAGCCTTTTATTTGTTTATACTAACCAAAATCCAAAAATATGTATTTTATCTCTTTTGTTTATATTTTACAGGTAAAAGATCGGGCAGAAATCAAAATAGTGCAAGAAAACGGATTTTTGAAGATTTCACTATGGAAATCGATTTACCCATGAGGGAAATCGATTTCCCTGGGGCAAAATTCAAAAAATATAAGGAGGGAAGCATGACATCATTTTGGCACCAATTTTCTTTGATCATTTTTGTCATTTTACCAATTTTCCACCTCACCAAAATTAATTCCCTTCATTAAACCTTTTTTTAACCCCATTTTACCATTTTTACCATTTAAATACCATTTAAACACCAATTAAACACAAATTAATTACCAAATCCAAAAAGACCAAATTGCCACTACTCTTGCTCCCATCCTATAAATAGAGGTCTCTACTCCCTCATTTCTCAAGCTTTTGATAGCCAAAAAAGTTCTTGCAAATTCATTTCTCAAGCTTTGAGAGCCAACAAACCCCTTGCAATTTCTCTCCTCATCCCTACCAAATTCACCAAAGCTCTTTGTTCTTTCATAAAGTTTGTGAGTCACACCTAGAACCTCACAAACTTTGAGCTAAACCACCATCCATTTCACTCTTTTTTCTTCAATTGTTGAGAGATCAAGATTTGTGTTGGTGATTCTTGAAGTAGATCTAAGTTTTGTTCAAGATTTGGTAATTTTCTTCATCTTTATTCATCCATCATAATGTGATTCTTTTGTGCTTGTGTGTGATGCATCTTTGATGCTATATTGGTCCTATTTGATGGTGAATTGATGGAAAATTCGTGCTCCAATTGATGTGTGATCATAAGGTGTTCGTATGTTTGCTTAAGTCAAGTTTTATGCCTCCTAATGCTGATTTTTTGAATGTTGCGTGCAGGAAATCGATTTCCCTCTGTAGGAAATCGATTTCCACCTTATTTTTTTTCAAAATTTGAACTCTGCACTCAGGAAATCGATTTCCTACAGAGGTAAATCGATTTCCTGCTGGCAGAATGTGGTTTTTTGCCTTTTTTATGCTTGTTTTGGCTTCCTACTTCCTCCACTTCATTAATATCATTGGATCTAGGATGTTGATAGGTTTGAAAGGACCAAATCCATAATATTAGATGAATGATATTAATGATAGTGTGAGTTGACTCTAATTTATGCATTTTATCTTCTTCTTCTTCTTCTTTTTTCTTTTGATCGATGAAAGTCTTAATACTTTGAAAATTCTTATGGATTCTTGGTAAAGACTAGATCGTTACCTATTTTCTTTTCGTGCGGTGTTGCTTTCGGAGAACGATCTACATATCATTTCTCTCGCATGCATTAGCACATAAAGTTTTGACCGGCCTCGTTGTAGGGTGATTTCTACATAAATCACTAGGCGATCTGCTTAACATAGCGCAATATTTCGTGTCCCGAATAAAAAAGATCAAATATGGAAGAGAATTGTATGCGGTTGATTTAAGACTTATGGAAATTTATCGTGTAGTCGCTATGATTTTATCAAGCTTCTGATAAAGTTCCATTGAATTTAAATCCGAGAACATCCTTCACTCACCATCGATCTTTCTTACTAACTTTGATAACATACTTGACAAGTTTCAAGATGGTTATCTTTAACATCTAACAACTAACTTTAATTTCCGCACTTTATTATACCGCTCTTTATATTTCTCGCTTTATCGCTTTATTTTATCATTTCATTATATTTACATTCCGCTATTTTTCCTTTGTCTATTTGGACATATGTTTATGTTTCTGCTATTTTCCCTTTGTCCACTTGGACCATACTTTACTTTTATGCTAAAACACTAATAAATAACGAAAATCTAAAAAACTCATAAGGCTCTCTTTTGGACTATTGGTTACTATCCCTAGCATTTTAGAGATTCAGACTTATGGACTTAGTATCTCTGGACCCTTATTCTGTTGTTACTCTGTTGTTATTTTGTCTGTCTGGCATTGGATTGTTGTCTGTTTGTGTGTGCAGGTATTTCCTTGAAAGCCCTTGATGGTTAATTCCAAGGCATCGATAAAAGGATTTTACCCGAAAACAGCCGTTACTCTGCCCGATTTTCGTCAGAATTTTAATGTGCTTAATGCAAAGTGGTGCTAAGATAATAAATTCATCTGGATCCCCAAGTGATAATGTTGGTTTAGTATTGATATTCCAAAGGATGGGAAATCTACCTTGACTCATAATGTCAAGTGTTGGCTTCTTCTTCGGT
Organism: Vicia villosa; assembly: GCF_029867415.1. Classification (NCBI taxonomy): domain Eukaryota; kingdom Viridiplantae; phylum Streptophyta; class Magnoliopsida; order Fabales; family Fabaceae; genus Vicia; species Vicia villosa. The sequence goes on along the minus strand of NW_026704969.1, from coordinate 757,529 downwards.
TAGACCGTTTCTTTCCTTAGCTTTTATTTACGCAATAGGATAGCCTCTTCATCTCCTCCCCTTCTTTAATTTTCAAAATCTTCTCCCTTTTTCCAAAACATTCTTATGTTTGCAACCCTTTTCAAAACCTTTTCTTTAAAAAATATCTTTTGCCTTCAATGGCTTTTTCTTCAAAAAGTTTAGACACTGTTAATTGTCAAAACGAGTGGTTATACCCCACGATTTTGAAATTGATTGATATAATGAGATCTTTTCCGCGTGAGAGAGCTAGTGGCATACTCGTTGATTTTATCCGAGTTGGAGCCCTTCTTTCATTTGCGATGCAAAGAACTCGTTTGTTCTCATGCTCAAGATCAATGGCTGAGTATTTCTCTCTGACGACGATAAAGTGTTTATTCGTTTTTAAAATGTTTTCCCTTTAAGCGGAACTACATTAGCTCTGACTTCTCCATTGCACCGAGGAGGTATGTAGGTACAAGACTTAACGTCTTGCCGAGCTTATTTTAAAAATAAAACAAACCCTTTTTTAGCACACACAACACAGATTTTCAAAAAGGTTCCTGTGGAGTACCACAGATATGAGGGGTGCTTAAAACCTTCCCCTTGTATAAACAACACCCGTACCTAAGATCTCTTTTTTATTGTTTTAAAAACAAACTTTGAGTTTTATTCGTTCTTTTCCCTTTTCCTTTGGAAACAATAAAGCGCGGTGGCGACTTTCACTGAAATATTAAGTCGAGTCAATCCTATGGCTTTGATCTCAGATTTTCCCCGCTACAGAAAAAATGGCGACTTCACTGGGGATCGAGTTTTAAGTGTGTTAAGCCTATTTTTGTTTATCTGTGTGTTTTTATCTGTATATATTGTTGTGTGCTTTGTTTGTTTATTTTCTTTTTTTTTTTCTTTTTGGTGCTCGATGGTTCCTCTGTGATGAGATAAAGTCCTAACCCGGACTTTGGTGATTAACTTGAGATAGGAGGTGGTAAGACCAATAGTCGCATGTCAGGAGCAATCCTCAACATGAGCGTCATATGGTGGAACCCCAATCAGTGGAGGCCTCATGGAAGGTAGTATATGTTGTTACGAACTATCGTAAGAACGCTATTACTTTCAATAGTGAGTGTCCGTAGAAGCTGAATGGCCTAGAACCTTTTTAACCCATCTAAGCCTTTTTAGGATGTAGCGCAGAAACAAGTTCGAGTACCAATTCGAGCTTGTTGTCATGCGATGCTACGCTCAGACGAGGTCTTTTTAGGCATATTATTGGCGCCCATGAGCAAATATGCAAGCCGGTAGTATCCGATAGAAGATTGAAAACTCTTGGAACCTTTGTAGAACCCGTTCGGCAGGTACAAAATTCTCTAGTACATACCTTTGTGGGTGGTTCTTAACTTTGACTCCATGCTCGCTACGTCGAACCTTTGAACTTTGTTCGTGCGACCATGTGTGATCTTGATTGTGATTGATGCATAAACCATATATCCATGCATTCATTTGATTTTCAAGGAACTCATAGGTCTTTCTTTGTAAACATCATAAGTTTCATCAAACTCAATGGATCTTGGGTGTCGATGGGGTGAAAACCTTAATCCACCAAAATGGATGATTGATCTTGATGATAACTTGATCAAAGCTTTGATCCAATATAGGATTTACCTCCTTCATGTTCTGATGTTTACAAATTAATAACTTGAATTCTTTGAAAATCAAATAAATAAAAAAACAAAAAAACAGCAATTGCATCATTTGCATACATGCATCCAGGTTGTCCAGAAAACTTATCCTTGTCTGTCTTCATCTTCAGAGTTTGTCTGTCTACTGTTAAGCTGATTCCTCGACACATTGAACTAGAAGCATGTATCTGAAAAGTATGGAAGAACTTCAACAAGACCAAGAGTTGCTAAGAGCAGAGGTCAGCGAGTTGAAAATTCAGATGAATCAAATTATGGAAATCCTGCAAGTCTTGTTGAAGAAAGAATGCAACATTCCTCCGATTATCACAAAGCAAGTGAATACTCCTTTAGCCTTTTCCGTTGCTACTCCAACTCAAGGGCAACCATCTGTTATGTCATGTAATTCATATCTTGGAGTAGAGAAGGAAACGCCTGTTTGCTTTCCTCGATCAGTGCTTCGTAGGACTCTACATCAACATTCATTGTCTGTTCCTTCTCAAGGTAACAAAAAGCAAAAACAAGATCAAAATCGTGATAGGACTCGCTTTGATCCTATCCCCATGACTTATACGGAACTGTATCCTGCTTTGGTCCAGAAAGGGTTGATTACAACAAGAGTTGTGCCTCCTCCTCGAAATCCTCTCCCTTATGGTTTCAGATCTGATCTTCATTGTCCTTTCCATCAAGGTGCAGCAGGCCATGATTTAGAAGGTTGTTATGCTTTGAAGACTAGATTTCAAGAGTTGGTGAGATCAAAGATGCTCTCTTTCAGAGATATGGGTCCTAATGTTGTCACTAATCCTTTGCCAGATCAAAGTGGCTGAAGATAATTCAAAGCCCGATTTTCCTAAAGCCAAGTGTTTCAGACGAGATAGCTCATCTTTGTTGCTGATTAGTCACTAGGCCTTGTTTCTGTACTGTTCGTATTTCCTTTATTGTGCTATTTACTTTTAGACTTTGTTTGTTTCTGAATGGTAATTTTAATGAAATGAGCATTGCATATTTTGAATTCATTCACATATATTATGTTTATACCTTCGTTTACAAAACTTTTTCTTCCATTTGCTTTCTCTATCAAACTTGTGTTTTATGCAAAGATTGGAGGGAGGATGATGACAACGAAATACCCAAGTTGTTGAACTGTATGCTTTCGAATAAAACTTTGCTGATGATGTACAGGCATTGTTTCAATTCCCAAACACTGGAGAAATAAGGAAGTTAATCCCTCGTCAACCCCTTTGTGCCTTCGAAGTTGGTGTTTCTTTCTGTACAAAAAACCCGCATCTTTAACCTGGGGCAGGGTAGTTCTCAGTTAATTTGGCTGTGCATTCTATTTTAAGAGAATCATGCAGTACACCTTTCAACAAAGGTTTCAATCGCAAGCTTCCTCCGCATACATCAAAGAAATGTTGGAGATGTCAATCAAAAGCCAATGATGGTTCATCAATCATTAAGCAAGGCAGTCACTATCTTTCAAAAAAATATGTATCAAAAAGATATATACAACGAAAAGCCTGCTAAGTCAAAAACCAAAAAACGACTTAGGCAAAAATAAGGCATCCCGCTGACTGTAAGTTCAAAAATAAACAGTTCAGGCAAAAGTTAGGGATATCAAAAGAAAAAGATGAAAAAAGAGAAGTCAATAAATTCCTCAAACAACAAAATGTTGTGATATCAAAAGGAAGAAGTGACTGCCATCTCAAAAGTTCTCTTTGCTTGTGAGTTATCATCATTACAAAGGTGCAATTCCAGAAGCCTCTTGGAACCTGAATGCATAAGCTGAATTAACTGAGTTTTAGGACTGGAGATCATCACGAAGGGGGTAGGTACAATCAAATTTTGAGCCTTATATCCTTTGTTTTTGAAACCGTGAACCTGGCCACGTTACAACCTTTGAAAGACCTAATTGAAGCAAGGTTTGTTTGAAAGCATACTACAACAAGGTTGCGTAAGCTGACTCCCATGAGATTTTCCAATCATTTGTTTTGATATCATATCTTTGCTTTATCTTTCACTTTGAATGTCTTAACCTTTATGTTTTGACCAGTGATTCCATTTGCTTTACATCAATAACATCATTCCAATAATGATTTTGATTTCAAAAATATTCTTTGAACATTGCATTAAAATTACCATTCTTGTATGAAAATTTTATTTGCAAGTAAGCACTCATCTTTCAGGAAGTTCAAACAGTCGAGAAACTTGATCAGTGATCCAATCAGGGGCAGGTTATTTCAAGATCCCGTTGTTCAGATGTTCAGTCAAGATTTGTTGATCAGAATATCCTTTCAAGACTTATACTGGGGCAAGCCATCCCAACAAGCATTTCAAGAATTGAAGCCATGATCAGTTCATCCCCAATACAGTTCAACTGAAGCCATGATCGGTTAACTTACAACAATCACTCAATCATGGGCAATCTTCTTCAGCAATCCCCAAGCAGTTTTATCAGCCCTTCTCAAAGGATCATCGTTTTGATACAGTTACCGGTGTAATAGAAGTGTGTTTAAGCATCTTCTTCCCAAGCAGAGTTGACAGAGTTCTCGTGTTGAGGAATCGAGTTCCTATCTTGCCTCACAAAAGAGTCTCCCTCAGTTGTCACAAACAATTGCATTGCATTGATCATATATCATGCATAGAAAAATTCAACATCATGCATTGAAACAAATTTCATACTCATTTGCATTTTCCGAGGTCCTGTTGCTATCAACATCTTCACCTTGAGATCAAAGTCCAACTTACTCGGCGCCTATCCAAAACAGATACTTGTTTGTCTTGTCCGTCTATTGTTGTTCCTTGATGTATCCTTTCTTCATTTAGGGCCATTCCTGGATGTTATGATTTCTCTCTCTTCTTTCAGTGTCATTCCTGAAAGATTTACACCATGTTTTATCTTGGTTCCCTTAAATCATGTTTTATCTTGATTGTCTCTGATCATGCTTTATCCCGATCGCCACCATGTTTTATCTTGGTTCCCTTCAATCATGTTTTATCTTGATTGCCTCTGATCATGCTTTATCCTGATCGCTTACACCATGTTTTATCTTGGTTCCCTTCAATCATGTTTTATCTAGATTGTCTCTGATCATGCTTTATCCTGATCGCTTACACCATGTTTTATCTCGGTTCCCTTCAATCATGTTTTATCTTAATTGTCTCTGATCATGCTTTATCCCGATCGCCACCATGTTTTATCTTGGTTACCTTCAATCATGTTTTACCTTGATTGTCATTTGATGTTATCCAATCATGTTTTACCTTGATTATCCCTTAATGACATCCAATCATGTTTTACCTTGATGGACCTGTGATGATTATCTAATCATGTTTTACCTTGATTGTCATTCGATGTTGCCCAATCACGTTTTACCTTGATTGTCATTCGATGTTGCCCAATCACGTTTTACCTTGGTTGTCATTTGATGTTGTCCAATCATGTTTTACCTTGATATTCTTTTGATGTAGCCACATTCATGTAGGCCTCAGATATTCTCTTCTCGAAGTTCAATCATGTTTTATCTTGAAAGCTTCTGTCGACTGTTTCTTTCTTTTGTGAAGTCCGATTCTATTCCTAGATGACGTATACCTTTTCCCCCAGTGGAATCCTTTCTTATCTCCCCAGTGGTGTTATACTCCTCTCTATTCTATAATCATACTTGATGCATCCATTAGCATCGCATTATACCTTAGGTTCAAAAATTGTGTTTTTTATATTTAAGTCTCTTCAATTACGTCGAGCTGAGGATTTTAACCCTCACATCTCCGGATAGAAGAAACTTAAATAGGGGCATCTGTCATACCCCAATTTTTGACCCTAAGATCATACATCATTTGCATTCAATCATCAATCAAGAGCACCATTGTGGAGTACTATCTTTGATACTGTGATTATCTCTGAGGGGAATTATCGAGCATTTATAGCCTTTTATTTGTTTATACTAACCAAAATCCAAAAATATGTATTTTGTCTCTTTTGTTTATATTTTACAGGTAAAAGATCGGGCAGAAATCAAAACAGTGCAAGAAAACGGATTTTTGAAGATTTCACTATGGAAATCGATTTACCCATGAGGGAAATCGATTTCCCTGGGGCAAAATTCAAAAAATATAAGGAGGGAAGCATGACATCATTTTGGCACCAATTTTCTTTGATCATTTTTGTCATTTTACCAATTTTCCACCTCACCAAAATTAATTCCCTTCATTAAACCTTTTTTTAACCCCATTTTACCATTTTTACCATTTAAATACCATTTAAATACCATTTAAACACCAATTAAACACAAATTAATTACCAAATCCAAAAAGACCAAATTGCCACTACTCTTGCTCCCATCCTATAAATAGAGGTCTCTACTCTCTCATTTCTCAAGCTTTTGATAGCCAAAAAAGTTCTTGCAAATTCATTTCTCAAGCTTTGAGAGCCAACAAACCCCTTGCAATTTCTCTCCTCATCCCTACCAAATTCACCAAAGCTCTTTGTTCTTTCATAAAGTTTGTGAGTCACACCTAGAACCTCACAAACTTTGAGCTAAACCACCATCCATTTCACTCTTTTTTCTTCAATTGTTGAGAGATCAAGATTTGTGTTGGTGATTCTTGAAGTAGATCTAAGTTTTGTTCAAGATTTGGTAATTTTCTTCATCTTTATTCATCCATCATAATGTGATTCTTTTGTGCTTGTGTGTGATGCATCTTTGATGCTATATTGGTCCTATTTGATGGTGAATTGATGGAAAATTCGTGCTCCAATTGATGTGTGATCATAAGGTATTTGTATGTTTGCTTAAGTCAAGTTTTATGCCTCCTAATGCTGATTTTTTGAATGCTGCGTGCAGGAAATCGATTTACCTCTGTAGGAAATCGATTTCCACCTTATTTTTTTTCAAAATTTGAACTCTGCACTCAGGAAATCGATTTCCTACATAGGTAAATCGATTTTCTGCTGGCAGAATGTGGTTTTTTGCCTTTTTTATGCTTGTTTTGGCTTCCTACTTCCTCCACTTCATTAATATCATTGGATCTAGGATGTTGATAGGTTTGAAAGGACCAAATCCATAATATTAGATGAATGATATTAATGATAGTGTGAGTTGACTCTAATTTATGCATTTTATCTTCTTCTTCTTCTTTTTTTTTCTTTTGATCGATGAAAGTCTTAATACTTTGAAAATTCTTATGGATTCTTGGTAAAGACTAGATCGTTACCTATTTTCTTTTCGTGCGGTATTGCTTTCGGAGAACGATCTACATATCAATTCTCTCGCATGCATTAGCACATAAAGTTTTGACCGGCCTCGTTGTAGGGTGATTTCTACATAAATCACTTGGCGATCTGCTTAACATAGCGCAATATTTCGTGTCCCGAATAAAAAAGATCAAATATGGAAGAGAATTGTATGCGGTTGATTTAAGACTTATGGAAATTTATCGTGTAGTCGCTATGATTTTATCAAGCTTCTGATAAAGTTCCATTGAATTTAAATCCGAGAACATCCTTCACTCACCATCGATCTTTCTTACTAACTTTGATAACATACTTGACAAGTTTCAAGATGGTTATCTTTAACATCTAACAACTAACTTTAATTTCCGCACTTTATTATACCGCTGTTTATATTTCTCGCTTTATCGCTTTATTTTATCATTTCATCATATTTACATTCCGCTATTTTTCCTTTGTCTATTTGGACATATGTTTATGTTTCTGCTATTTTCCCTTTGTCCACTTGGACCATACTTTACTTTTATGCTAAAACACTGATAAATAACGAAAATCTAAAAAACACATAAGGCTCTCTTTTGGACTATTGGTTACTATCCCTAGCATTTTGGAGATTCGGACTTATGGACTTAGTATCTCTGGACCCTTATTCTATTGTTACTCTGTTGTTATTCTGTCTGTCTGGCATTGGATTGTTGTCTGTTTGTGTGTGCAGGCATTTCCTTGAAAGCCCTTGATGGTTAATTCCAAGGCATCGATAAAAGGATTTTACCCGAAAACAGCCGTTACTCTGCCCGATTTTCGTCAGAATTTTAATGTGCTTAATGCAAAGTGGTGCTAAGATAATAAATTCATCTGGATCCCCAAGTGATAATGTTGGTTTAGTATTGATATTCCAAAGGATGGGAAATCTACCTTGACTCATAATGTCAAGTGTTGGCTTCTTCTTCGGTTAGACCGTTTCTTTCCTTAGCTTTTATTTACGCAATAGGATAGCCTCTTCATCTCCTCCCTTTCTTTAATTTTCAAAATCTTCTCCCTTTTTCCAAAACATTCTTATGTTTGCAACCCTTTTCAAAACCTTTTCTTTAAAAAATATCTTTTGCCTTCAATGGCTTTTTCTTCAAAAAGTTTAGACACTGTTAATTGTCGAAACGAGTGGTTATACCCCACGATTTTGAAATTGATTGATATAATGAGATCTTTTCCGCGTGAGAGAGCTAGTGGCATACTCGTTGATTTTATCCGAGTTGGAGCCCTTCTTTCATTTGCGATGCAAAGAACTCGTTTGTTCTCATGCTCAAGATCAATGGCTGAGTATTTCTCTCCGACGACGATAAAGTGTTTATTCGTTTTTAAAATGTTTTCCCTTTAAGAGGAACTACATTAGCTCTGACTTCTCCATTGCACCGAGGAGGTATGTAGGCACAAGACTTAACGTCTTGCCGAGCTTATTTTAAAAATAAAACAAACCCTTTTTTAGCACACACAACACAGATTTTCAAAAAGGTTCCTGTGGAGTACCACAGATATGAGGGGTGCTTAAAACCTTCCCCTTGTATAAACAACACCCGTACCTAAGATCTCTTCTTTTTTTTTGTTTTAAAAACAAATTTGGGTTTTATTCGTTCTTTTCCCTTTTCCTTTGGAAACAATAAAGTGCGGTGGCGACTTTCACTTAAATATTGAGTCGAGTCAATCCTTTGGCTTTGATCTCAGATTTTCCCCGCTACACTAAGGTAGTATATTGCACACTCTTCTCGACCAGACTCGTCATGTTGACCCAACACACATCCCATTGAATTCTCAAGCACTGTGAGGTACATAATCAGAGGTCTTCCCTCAGCTGGAGGGAGCAAAATGGGGGGTTCAAGCAGATATTCTTTGATGTTGTTAAAATCTTTCTGACAATCTTCATTCCACACACATCCCTAATTTTTCTTTAACAACTTGAAGATTGGTTCACAGGTAGCAGTCATATTGGAAATGAACTTGGAGACATAATTCAAACGTCCGAGGAAACCTCTCACTTGTTTCTCAGTCTTTGGTCCTGGCATTTCCTGAATTGCTTTGACTTTATCATGATCCACTTCAATTCCCTTCTAACTGACAACGAAACCCAATAATTTTCGGGAACGGACACCAAAAGTGCATTTATTTGGATTTAAGCGGGGACGATACTTTCTCAAACACTGAAACAACTTTAAAAGATCTTCCATGTGCCCCTCCTCTGACTGAGACTTGGCAATCATGTCATCCACATAAACCTCAATTTCTTTGTGCATCATATCATGGAAAAGAGTGGTCATGGCCCTCTGATATGTCGCGCCAACATTCTTCAACCCAAAAGGCATTACTTTGTAGCAGAATGTCCCCCATGGCGTAATAAAGTTTGTCTTTTCCATGTCTTCGGGTGCCATCTTAATCTGGTTGTATCCTGAAAAACCATCCATGAAGGAGAAAACCTCGAACTTTGTCGTGCTATCTACCAACATATCAATGTGAGGTAGAGGAAAATCATCTTTCGGACTGGCTTTATTCAAATCACTATAATCAACACACATGCGAACTTTTCCATCTTTCTTTGGCACAGGCACGATATTGGCAATCCATTGAGGGTATACAGAAGTGACAAGGAAACTTGCGTCAATCTGCTTCAAGACCTCATTCTTAATCTTCTCCGCCATATCGGGATGACTTCTTCTTAGCTTTTGCTTGACAGGAGGACATTCTGGTTTCAATGGCAAACGATGCTCCACAATATCTGTGTCCAACCCAGGCATGTCTTGGTAGGACCACGCAAAAATGTCAACATACTCTTTAAGAAGCTCTACAATCCTCTTCTCAACATCTTGACCAAGCAGTGCCCCAATCTTGACTTCCTTTTTATCTTCCTCAGAACCTAAGTTGATGACTTCTAATGGCTCTTTGTACGGCTGAATGGTGTCTTCCTCATGCTCAAGCAGTCGGAAAATCTCATCAGGAATACATTCATCACTTTCTTCTTCCGCCTCATACACAGGACACTCGAAGTTGGGAGAGGATGCAGGGTCATTACTTTCAACGGTTTTATTGATTAATCTGCACAAGTGATTATTATTTCAGGAAAAAGGAAAGATATATGCAAACATGTAATAGTGCAGATTATGGCAAATGAAAACACATTTTTAAAGGTTTTTTGTGTTACCACTTTCCAGAAAAAGGAAAAAGGTAAAAAAAGCATATATATGCAGAAACAAAATGACTTTTATTGATGATTTTAATGTTTAAAACAAACAGAAAAAAGCCCCAACAACTTCACTTTCATCTTGGGAAGAATGAAAGGATTTTGAAAAACATAAAAGCAAATTACTTTGAAGCATGAGTACAATCAGGAACATCAATGATGATCCAGTTCTTGATCATCTTTCCACGGGTCACATAGTTTGGCACTTCTGGTTTTGGTTTATCTTCAATGATAGCGTCCACTTCTGGAGGAGTCGGATGTAGGAACCCAGCACTATGGAATATTTCCTGATAAGGACGAAAAGCAGACTCAGGCTTCATCACAGACTTGCCTGAGACAGAAAATCCCAAACCAGCTCTATTCTTGTTCTCTTGCAGACTCACCACTTGTCCCCATACTCCTGAATGTCCATTCTGAACCACCAGCTGAGCATCTTTGAAGAAGGCAATGGAAGCTTCATCCTTTTTGAATTCATCATTAACAGACAGGGCTTGGAATGCAGTTCCAATGACCACTTCATCAGCCTCTATGGCACGGAATGAAGAGAGATGACTAATCAGAAAGCTTGTTCTCCATTCACGACAACCATCTTTCCATCTTTCACAAATTTCAACTTCTGGTGAAGAGTCGAAGTAACTGCCCCAGCTTCATGGATCCATGGGCGTCCCAATAAGCAACTGTATGCAGGAAAGATATCCATCACTTGAAAAGTAATCTTGAAGACAAACGGTCCAATACTAACAGGCAAATCAACCTCTCCGACCACTGATTTCTTTGATCCATCGAAAGCTTTGACAATCACATTGCTAAATCTCATTGGTGTACCACCATAAGACAACTTAGCAAGAGTGGATTTTGGCATGACATTCAGCGATGAGCCAGTATCGATCAACACATTAGACATTGAGTCCTCTTTGCAACTGACAGAGATGTGCAAAGCCAGATTATGATTTCTTCCTTCCTCAGGCAAATCTTCATCACTGAAACTCAAATTGTTACATGCAGTAATATTACTCACAACCCCATTAAACTGATCCAACGTCATATCATGATCCACGAAGGCTTGATCAAGTATCTTCATCAAAGAATCCCTATGAGCAGGAGAACTCGTCAGTAATTCCATTATAGAGATTTTATACGGAGTGCGGTGCAACTGATCCACGATCTTATAATCACTCATCTTGATAAGCTTCAAAATCTCATCCATTTCCTTTCCTGAAGACGACCCATCATTAACTTTTGTCGTATCATTCACAGGCACTTGAGTAGGATTCCTCTGGACATCCACAACTGCTTGGGGCTGAGTAAAAACTCGCCCACTTCTAGTCATAGAAGACAGAGGCTTAATCTCGACTTCTTTTCCAGCTTCCAGCATGGGGGCATTGTATCTGTAGGGTATAGGTTTATCAGAGCTATAAGGTACAGATCCAAGCAGACATATCACAAGAGGTTCTACAACAGCTTTTCCATAATAACCAATTTCTACACATTCCGAAATTTCAAAGCACGGCTCGATCATATTGACATCATTTTCATCTCTGTCCCTCAGAATCTCAATGATCCTTTGATCTATCATCTCTTGTAAGTCTCTTCTCACAACGTAACATCCTCGAGGATTGACTGAACAAATCCTACAAGCAGCATGATTATGCTCATAATGACTGTATTCACACAGAGTGGCATGCATCTCCACCAATGATCCTCTGATGTGTTCCACACGATAAATCTTATACTTTCCAGGGCATCCATGCACCATGTTCACAGCAGACGCTTCATGAGTCGGCAATGGATTATTCTACACATTTGGGCCAATATCACGGAAGGAAAGCATACCAGAACGGACCAGTCTCTGAACTTCATTCTTTAGAGGACAGCAATTCTCTAAGTCATGCCCAGGAGCATTCTGATGAAAAGCACAAGTGGCATCAGCTTTATACCACCAAGGGAGTTTCTCTGGAACGGGAGGCGGTAACCTTGGTTGAACCAACTTCTTATGAATTAGAGCAGGATACAGTTTAGTGTATGTCATGGGGATTGGATCAAAATTAACTCGAGGATACGGATTCCGCCTCGCTGGTTGTTGATTAATAGGAGCTACAGGCACTGAATTCACAATAGGAGTCACTGATGCCACTTGTTGAGGTTGATTTCTGGATCGACCATTCCTCCCATGAGAAACAACGTTAGCATCCGATTCCTTCTTCTTATGGAAAGAAGAACCACACTTCTTCGCACCACCAGACGGATTGTCATTCTGAACCAGGCGACCTTCTCGCACAGCTTCTTCCAGTATAACACCCATACCCACCATTTCAGTGAAGTCTACAGGAGCACTCGCAATCATCTTCTCATAATAAAACGGGCCAAGAGTCTTTAGGAAAATCTTAGTCATCTCTTTTTCTTCCATTGGAGGAATCACTTGGGCGGCTACCTCACGCCATCTCTGAGCATATTCCTTAAAGGATTCCTTTTCTTTCGGCATCACAGCTCGTAGTTGATCTCGATCAGGAGCCATGTCCACGTTATACTTATATTGTTTCACAAACGCCTCAGCTAAGTCATTAAAAGTGCGAATATGGGTGCTATCAAGGCCCATATACCACTTTGAAGCAGCTCCAGTCAAACTATCTTGGAAATAATGGATCAACAGACGTTGATCATCGGTGTGAGTGGACATCTTCCTTACATACATCACCAAATGTGCCTGAGGACAGGAATTTCCCTTATACTTCTCGAATTCAGGCAACTTGAACTTAGCAGGTACTTTCACATTGGGAACAAGGCAGAGGTCATGCACATTCTTTCCAAACAATTCTTTCCCACGCAGGGCTTTCATCTCTTTCTGCAGTTTTTCAAACTGATCTTGGAAGCCATCCATTCTGTCATGGATACCCAAACCTTCACTTGGCGCAGCATCATAAATGGGCTCTGGGACAAAAGGACCAGTATGAACAATATGAGACGTATTGACCATAATAGGAGTCAAAGGACGAGTCATCTCAGGAACAGATAGATAACCTTCAGGCATACCCCAGGGATATCCATTAGGCATACATTGCTGAGTAGCACCAACAGGAACAGCAGGAATTGTTGTAGCAGCAATTTCAGAAATCACAGTAGCTTGACTCTGAGCTTGGGCATTGGGAGGAGGAACCTGATTCTGATTCTGATTCTGAGTAGCCATCAATGTCTCAACCAGAGCAATGAGACGCTTCATACCAGATCTCAAAGTAACAACCTCTTCACGTAGCTCACGATTCTCTTGTTCAAGACCTTCCATCTTCTTCTTGCAGTTAGCTCGAGTATTATACCGGTGAGACAGCTTGATTCTGTATGAAGAACACTGAAAAAGACCTTGGGAATACTCTTGGAAGCAAGACCAAAATGCGGAATGATGCATGAAATGCAATGCAAATGATTTTTTATTGGTTTTCAAGGAACTTTAAGACATTAATTGTAAACATTAGCAAAAACAACATAAAACATAACAACATTCTTTCATTAGTAATGGAAAAGCTTACAAAAGGATTCAAAGATCCAAAATTACAAAACAACGGAAAAGCTAAAAACTAGAAGGGAACGCTTCTGACGAAGATCCAACTCCTCTCTGCAGCTTCCTACGGAGCTTCTCCAATTCATCTTCATAAAAGGCCTTCAAATGAGTCTTCTCGACCATCAGCTTATCAGCAACTTCCTTCCATGCAACCGAATCTTCCTGACTACTAGAGGAAAATAAATCCTCTTGTTGTCTCTTTCGCTTTTCACCATGTTGTTGAAGTAGCTTTTCCTGAAAACGGATCTGATCATCCTTTTCCAACAACCAACCATCTTGGATATAAAGCATTTCATCCTTTTCTTTCAAATGTATGTTCAACTCTTTATTCTCAATTTTCGAAGCATGAAACTTCTTCTCCCAATCATCTCTTTCCATTCTTATCTTAGCTATGAGCTCTAAGTGCTCTTCACTACTCTCGATGGGAATAGTGGAAGACAATGGTGGAGTAATGAGTAGAGAAGTCTCCTCAAGTAAATAAGGCATCTGAAAAGTATGAGCTCTAGTTTGAACCCAATCAGTATAGTCTTTGAAAGCAACACATTGCTTCTTTCCCAAATGTCTCTTCCTATCAACATGGTGCCAAGCACGCACAAACCGATTTCTCATATCCGAATCTCCATCCTGATTAAGATAGAAGATTCCTGACACAAGAATACTAGCAGGTCGCTCCTTCATGGGGTAACAAAATTGACTCCTTGCAAGAATGGGATTGTAGGTAATTCCTCCTTGTATACCAAGAAGAGGTACATTAGGGAATTCTCCACAACTATCAATAATCTCACCAATGTCATAAGCAGGATTATACCAATGGATATTCCCATTAGTAAGAGGCATGATCTTCTGAGACCATGAGAGACCATCAGGATTGCTCAAGAAATTCTTAGTCTGAGGTAAGTGCGAAATAAACCACTTATAGAGCAAAGGAGTGCAATAGTTGATAAGTCCACCTTTCTTATCAGTCCTATGGTGAATGGAATGATAAGTATCCCCAAGAAAAGTAGGCACAGGATTCCCAATCATGAAGATCCGAATAACATTAACATCGACAAAGTTATCAATGTTGGGAAAGAGTATCTAACTGATCAGTGGTTTTTACACATGTTTTTACCGTTATTTTTAGTTGTCTTTGAAGTATTTTAATTATTGTTTATTTTCCTTTTTCTGCATTTTATGCTTTAATTGTGTGTTTCAGTGTTTGTAGGCTCAGGTGAATGAAAGAGGGTAAATCAGTGCGAAAAAGTACAGAACTGAAGAAAAGCGCACAAACTGGTTAAACGCGTCTCCAGACGCGTGTGGAGCTTGAAAAAGGACCCCCTGCTGCTCAAACGCATCCTCACACGCGTGTGGGAGTAGAAAAGTGAAGTCTGCTGAGCAAACGCGTGCCCACACGCGTCCCATGACCTGCAAGGAGCCAGAAAGGCACACCTCTGCCTAGACGCGTGCCCAGACGCGTTTCAGACCATCACATGCGTTCCCAGACGCGTCCCAAATCACCAGATGCGTGCCCACACGCGTCCCAGAAGCCAGAATTGCAAAAGAAATGCCTCCCCCTGCCAGGACGCGTCCCAAGACGCGTGTCACAGCACCAAACGCGTGCCCACACGCGTGTGCACGAGAAAATTTGGGCTTTCTTGCTGAAAAGCCCAGTCAGTCAGAAATAAAAGGAGCAGAGTGCGTTTGGACAAGGGTTGGACAGTTTTGGGTGCGAAAATACATTGGAGAAGATGGAGAATTCAGATTCTAAGCAAGGAATGAAGATTTCCATGAGCATTCGCAATTGAAGATCTGATTCCCTTTGTTTATCTGTAATGTCTACAATTCAAACTATGATTTTTATTATTGTTATGAGTAGCTAAACCCCCCCATTGCTAGGGGGGTGACCCTGATTCTGATTGTGATGAATTTATTCAATTGATGCAATAACTATTTTACTTTTCGTATTTGTTAATTTGTTCTTCATCCGTTAATAATGCTTTATCCATCGGAAAAACGGATTCTGAATATGAATGAATAGTGTAGCTGGACGGCATATTATTTGTGGACATGATTAAGAACATATAATATTTATATCACCTAGGACTAGGGATATCATATTGTAACCGGAATTTCTTGTTATTGGAATGCTTGATCATAACCGTAATTATCTATGGACATAGTAATTAGGTTGTGAGGTCAAAGATCTTTTCACTAAGGCCTTAGGATTAGATACTCTAAAGAACCGGTAATTAACTATGAAAAGCATGTTATTGTATTGAGACAGAAAATTCGTTGCATGAAGAATCAATCACCATCCCTAGCAATCTACTCATCTCTGTTCATCGTTCTATTATTCTGTTTATTTACTTTATTTGCAAAACCAATCAAAACAACCTTTTGAACTTTTGTTTAATTGAAACACTGATAAAACTCTATATCGTCAAGCAGTCCTTGAGATTCGATACTTGGGATTTTCCCATTACTACTACATAGGCAAAAATAGTACACTTGCTATTTTCCTATCACTAACCATAGATAAGCAAGGCCAAAAATGTCTCAAAAGCAATCATACTTCCTTTACTAGCCAACATAGAAGCCTTTCCAATCAAGAACTTAGAAGTCAACCCCCAAATTCCTCCTTTTTTGGTCATGTTTGCTTTCACATCTGATATCGTCAACTGAAGAAGCTCTGCTATCTCATCAACCTTAGGCTCTTTCTCCAGACCATTAAACGGTATATCATTCATAACTGGCAAACCAATCCAATAAGAATACTCCTCCAAAGTGGGCATAAGCTGATAATCCGGAAAGGTGAAACAATGATAAACCGGGTCATAAAACTGCACAAGAGTCTCAAGAATCCCCTTTTCCACTTTGGTCTTCAAGATAGAGATCAATTTCTCATAACGGTTTTTGAAGTTGTCAAGATTAGGAACCAAAGTCGCTAGCTCTTTCAACTCTTTTACACTTGAATTCCTGAAGGTGTACTTCTTAATGCTTCTCTTTTGATCCATGGTGCCTGTGATGTTTACAAAAAATGTCTCTAAGTTCCTTGAAAACCATTTGTGAAGGACATTTTATGAATGCATGGTTTATGCATCAACCACAATCAAGAGCACACAAGATCACATCAAATCACACAAAATCACACAATCCAGGTTCAAAGGTTCGACGTCACGAGCATGGAGCCATGGGTCTACCCATCCCACAAGGTGTGTTCTAAGGAATTTTGTACCTGCCGATCGGGTTCTACAAAGGTTCCCAGAGTTTTCATTCTTCTATCGGACATTACCGGCACGCACAATTGCTCATGGGCGCCAATAATATGCCTAAAAAGACCTCGTCTGAGCGTAGTATCGCATGACAACAAGCTCAAATTGGTACTTGATCTTGTTTCTGCACTACATCCTAAAAAGGCTTAGATGGGTTAAAAGGGTTCTAGGCCATTCAGCTTCTACGGACACTCACTATTGAAAGTAATAGCGTTCTTACGATGGTTCGTAACAACATCTACCACCTTCCATGAGGCCTCCACTGATTGGGGTTCCACCATATGACGCTGATGGTAAGGATTTCTCCTGACATGCGACTATTGGTCTTACCACCTCCTATCTCAAGTTACTCACCAAAGTTCGGGTTAGAACTTTATCTCATCACAGAGGAACCATCGAGCACCAAAAGAAAAAAAAACAAACAAAGCACACAACAATATATACAATTAAAAACACACAGATAAACAAAAATAGGCTTAACACACTTAAAACTGGCTCCCCAGTGAAGTCGCCATTTTTCTGTAGCGGGGAAAATCTGAGATCTAAGTCATAGGATTGACTCGACTCAATATTTCGTTTGAAATCGCCACCGCGCTTTATTGTTTCCAAAGGAAAAGGGAAAAGAACGTAAAACCCAAAGTTTGTTTTTTACAACAAAAAGAGAACTCAGGTTTGGGTGTTGATTATACAAGGGGAAGGTTTTAAGCACCCCTCATATCTGTGGTATTCCACAGGAACCTTTTTGAAAATATGTGTCGTGTGTGCTAAAAAAGGGTTTGTTTTATTTTTTAAAATAAGCTCGGCAAGACATTACATCTTGTGCCTACATACCTCCTCGGTGCAATGGAGAAGTCAGAGCTAATGTAGTTCCGCTTAAAAGGGAAAACATTTTAAAAACGAATAAACACTTTATCGTTGTCGGAGAGAAATACTCAGCCATTGATCTTGAGCATGAGAACAAACGAGTTCTTTGCATCGCAAATGAAAGAAGGGCTCCAACTCGGATAGAAATCAACGAGTATGCCACTAGCTCTCTCACGCGGAAAAGATCTTATTATATCAATCAACTTCAAAATCGTGGGGTATCGCCACTTGTTTCAACAATTAGTCGTGTCTAAACTTTTGAAGAAAAGCCACTAAGGGCAAAAGATATTTTAAAAGAAAAGGTTTTGAAAAGATTCCAAACATAAGAAGGTTTTTGAAAAAGAGAGAAGATTTTGTAAATTAAAGAAGGGGGGAGATGAAGAGACTATCCTATTGCGTAAAATAAAAGCTAAGGAAAAGAACGGTCTAACCGAAGAAGAAGCCAACACTTGACATTATGGGTCAAGGTAGATTTCACATCCTTTGGACTATTAATACCAACATATTATCACTTGGGGATCCAGATGAACTTATTATCTTAGCACCACTTTGCATTAAGCACATTAAAATTCTGACGAAAATCGGGCAAAGTAACGGCTGTTTTCGGGTAAAATCCTTATCTCAATGCCTTGGAATTAATCATCAAGGACTTTCAAGGAAATACCTGCATACACAAATAGACAACAATCCAATGCCAAACAGACAGAATAACCACAGAGTAATAACAGAATAAGGGTCCAGAGGCACTAAGTCCATAAGTCCGAATCTCCAAAATGCTCGGGATAGTAACCAATAGTCCGAAAGAGAGCCTTATGTGTTTTTTAGATTTTTGTTGATTATTAGTGTTTTAGCATAAAAATAAAGTATGGTCCAAGTGGACAAAAAGAAAATAGCGGAAACATAAACATAGTGTCCAAATGGACAAAGAGAAAATAGGGGAATGTAAATATGATGAAATGATAAAATAAAGCAATAAAGCAAAATATAAAGAGCAATATAATAAATTGCGGAAATTAAAGTTAGTTGTTAGATGTTAAAGATAACCATCTTGAAACTTGTCAAGTATGTTATCAAAGTTAGTAATAAAGATCGATGGTGAGTGAAGGATGTTCTCGGATTTAAATTCAATGGACATTTATCAGAAGCTTGATAAAATCATAGCGACTACACGATAAATCTCCATAAGTCTTAAATCAACTGCATACAATTCTCTTCCATATTTGATCTTTTTTGAATCGGGACACGAAATATTGCGCTATGTTAAGCATATCACCAAGTGATTTATGTAGAAATCACCCTACAATGAGGTCGGTCAAAACTTTATGTGCTAATGCATGTGAGAGAAGCGATATGTAGATCACTCTCCGAAAGCAATACCGCACGAAAAGAAAATAGGGAGCGATCTCGTCTTTACCAAGAATCCTCAAGGTATTAAGACTTTCATCGATCAAAAGAAAAAGAAATAAAAGATGGAACCTCATTAAAAGCTTCTTTCATCCATAATTTCAATCACTTAATTTTGCAGATTTGGATTCTCATCCTATCGACGCCCTAAGTCCATTGAAATTAGATAGAAATTAGGCCTCTAATTTGTGATTCAAAGAAAATATCAAAAGAAATGAGTAGAAGAAGAGTTAGAACCAAAAACAAGTCAAAAACTACAAAAACAAGCATTCTGTCTCGCAGGAAATCGATTTACCTCTGTAGGAAATCGATTTCCTGCCTGCAGATTTCAAATCTGGCGCAAAAAATAGCATTATGAACTATAAACTTGATTTAGGCAAACATACAAACACCTTATGATCACATATCAATTGGAGCACGAATTTTCCATCAATTCACCATCAAATAGGACCAATATAGCATCAAAGATGCATCACACACAAACACAAAAGAATCACATTATGATAGATGAAAAAGGATGAAGAAAATTACCAAATCTTGAACAAAACTTAGATCCACTTCAAGAATCACCAACACAAATCTTGATCTCTCAACAATTGAAGAAAAAAAAGAGTGAAATGAATGGTGGTTTAGCTCAAAGTTTGTGAGGTTCAAGATGTGACTCACAAACTTTATGAAAGAAAAAGAGCTTTGGTGAATTTGGTAGGGATGAGGAGAGAAATTGCAAGGGGTTTGTTGGCTTTCCAAGCTTGAGAAATGAGAGAGTAGAGACCTCTATTTATAGGATGGGAGCAAGAGTAGTGGCAATTTGGTCTTTTTTGAATTTGGTAATTAATTTGTGTTTAATTGGTGTTTAAATGGTAAAATGAGACTAAAATGGGTTTAATGAAGGGAATTAATTTTGGTGAGGTGGAAAATTGGTAAAATGGCAAAAATGATCAAAGAAAAATAAGTGCCAAAATGATGTCATGTTTCCCTCTTTATTTTTTTTGAATTTACGCACAGGAAATCGATTTCCCATATGGGTAAATTGATTTCCACCTTTAAATTTTCAAAAATTGTTTTCTTGCACTGTTTTGATTTTTGCCCGATCTTTTACCTGTAAAATATAAACAAAAGAGACAAAATACATATTTTTGGGATTTTTGTTAGTATTAAACAAATAAAAAGCTAGAAATGCTCGATAATTCCCCTCAGAGATAATCACAATATCAAGAGATAGAGCTTCACAATGGTGCTTTTGATTAATGATTTGATGAAATTGATGTATGATCTTAGGGTCAAAAATTGGGGTATGACATTATCCAATAGAACTTGGACTAGCTAATGGATTTACATCGGTTTTGAAGATTGATAGAATTCTGTTTCTAAGAAACAATTAGGATTGTATAAATTTTATTGATTAAAAGGGGTCTTTTAAGTGTTATTCATAACCAATTATATCATAGATGGATAAATGATCAGTGATTAGTGGTTTAACAACTAAATAATTAAATTAATTAATTAGTTGGATTGGTTACTTAACTAATAAGTTATATAAAATTGTTAAATACTTTTAGTTTTTAAAAAATTCCAATAAACACATTTCAGTTTTTACATTGGTTATTTAATAGTGCTTGTATAACAAAAAATAAAGAATTGTGCTTATTGAAGTATAATTGCATATTCAATGTTTGTTGTTAATTTTTTTTTATGTCTTGTGTTGGAATTTAATTAGTTTAGCCCAATATGGGTTTAGTACATATCACATCTTCTCCTTGTAATGAAGTAACAACATAGAGAATCATTCATTATAACCGTTTTTCCAATTTGAGTATAAAGTTTGTTATAACTGTTTTTCTCTCTCTTCTTCCATCTTCTCTTGTTCATCTTATTCAATACTCTGGACCTCAAACTTCTGAAGGTCAAACTTCTAAATATGGTGTTTCTGGAGGGAGTCCAGAAGCTAACACTGCTCTAAGTTCGGTAGAAGATTCAGAACAAGTTCAGAGACCATAAATAATGAGACAACTACCTAGAAGGTTTGCAAAGTTCTACATGTTACGCGATACTGAAATAGACTATGTGAAGTCATTCAGTGTGCCATGTTAGTAGACGATGAACCTATGAATACAAAAGAAGCACTCGAGAAGAAATTTTGGCTGAAGGAGAATAAGAACTCAAGAACTTGAGGCAATATAAATTATAAGACATGGGAGTTGACTGGGCTTTCAAAGGAGAAGCAAGAAATCAGCGTTAGACGGGTCTTCAAGGGGAAGTTGAAACTAGATGGATTAATTGGCAAACACAAATCAAAGGTAGTAGTCAGAGGTTTTCTTCAGAAACCTAGGCTAGATTATTTTGAGGTATTTGCACCTGTAGCTAGACATGAAATAATCAGATTGGTGATTGCTATAGCTGCTAATAGGAATTGGTATGTGATACATTTGGAAGTTAAATCTAAATTTCTTAAAAATCCTTTAGAATAAGAAGTTTATGTGTCACAACCTTCTGGATTTGTGAAAAAGAATCAGGGAGGGATGGTGTACAAGTTGCATAAAGTCTTGTATGGACTGAAGCAAGCTCCTAGAGCTTGGAATTTGAAGATTGATTCATTTTTCAAGAAGCAGGGGTTTGAGAAATGTGAGCTGGAATATGGTGTTTATGTTCAACATACTTTTGGAGGCAATATGATTCTGATGTGTCTTTATATTGATGACATATTACTGACAGGGAGCTGTTATAATGAGATAGTCAAGTTCAAGAAGGTGCTGATGAACGAATTTGAGATGATTGACCTGGGAAAGTTGGTATACTTTCTAAGCATGGAGGTTTTGTACTATGAGAAGGGTATCATTATGCATCAATTGAAGTATAAACTTGATATTTTGAAGAGATTCAAGCTGATAAATTGCAAGTCTGCAGTCACACCTACTGAGACGAATCACAAGCTAGATCTGATGTCGAGGATGATGATGTAGATGCTATAACTTTTAAATAATTGGTAGGTTCGCTAAGATATATATGTAATATCAGGCCTAGCATCTATTACGCAGTTGGAATGGTGAGTAGGTTTATTAACAGATCAAAGTGATCACATTATCAAGCTGCAGTTAGGATTCTGAGGTATATTAAGGGGACTCTGAAGTTTGGAGTTTTGTTCCCTTCTGGAGCTGAATGTGAGTCAGAAGTGATATGCTATTCAGACTCTGACTCATGTAGTGACAGAATTGACAGAAGAAGTACTTCTGGATAATTTTTCAAGTATTTGGGAAGTTCCATTTCTTAGTGCTCCAAGAAGCAACCTGTTGTTGCATTGTCAACTTTTGAAGTTTAATACATTGTAGGTGCTTTGTTTGTGTGTCAATCTGTTTGACTGATGAATTTGTTGCAGGATATGAAGATCAATGTGAGCAAGCCTGTGAAGTTAATGATTAACAAGAAATCTGCTAAAAGTCTTGCTGAGAATCCAGTGTTGCATGGGTGAAGCAAGCATATTGACACAAAGTTATATTTTCTATGGAATCAAGTCCAAAATGAAGTGCTAGAAGTTGTGCACTATAGCAACCAGAAGCAACTTGCAGATGTTATGACGAAAGTTGGCAAGACTGAATACTTCATCAATTTGAGGAATGAAATTGGTGTTATTGATTTTAGCTCTGAATGTGAATTAAGGGATGTTGTTGAAGTGCAATTACAAATTTAGTGTATGCTATTAATTTATTTTAGGTCTTGGGTTGAGCTTTAATTAATTTGGCCCAATATGAGTTTAGTATATATTACATTTTGCCTTGTAATGAAGTAACAAGAAAGAGAATCATTCGTTATAACCGATTTTTCAATTTGAGTAGAAATTTGTTATAACCATTTTTTTCTTTCATCTTCATTTTGTTCATCTTATTTATTGTGCTCGAATAGCGTTAATTTTATAATTTTTTTTCTTATTCTAAGTAGAATTCTAGCATATTTTCACATTTTATTTTTAGATATAGTTTGATGGCACACAAGTGAACATTAAATCCATTATTTTTATAATTAAATCAAGTGAGATATGATAGAAATTATACAATCAATAGTGAAGAAAAATGTGTGCATATAGCACACACTATTTTACTTCATCATAGAATTAGTTTATTTTCAAGGTCGGTCTCAAGGTTCGTTTCAACACAATAAATAACAATCCCAAAAAGCTTAAACTCATTGAAATAACTCTCCAAATAAAGTTACTTTATCAGTGTTAAAGATTCAAAAAACATACACGATGTTTGGCTTACGTGCTTCAAAAAAAAATATTTATTTTAACAAATATCTCCCTAAGGGTTTTGACATAGAGTCATACATTGACCAAGTACCTACCCAACATGACGTAGTCACGATCAATAATAGGAAGAAACCTACTCTGAAACTTCTAGAAATATAATACTGTTCAAACATCAACTATGTATGACTATTAATAAAATTAATATAAAGAAATGATATCCTATATCAAAATCTTACACATATATTTTATTCGATTTTTTCTTTACCCACCTCTATATGGGGGTCATCTCCAGCGAAATTCCCAACTTACTCCTACTTCGGAGATTCATCTCCGAAGTAATTTTTTTTAGATTTTTTTAGACTTCGGAAATGCATTTCCGAAAACACCAAAAAATTGGTGTTTTCGGAGATGCATTTCCGAAATGCATGAAAATTCAGTTATTTTTCACAATCAGGTAATATTTCGGAAAAGTGTTCATATACCATCAAAATCAAACCCAAAACAAACCCAAACCCTCTCCAAAACTTCCATCAAAATCAACTCATTTTTCGTCTCTTAATTATTCACCATTACAGGACAAAAATTGTAATCGCATTGATAGTAAATTGGGAAGTCTCTTAATTATTCACCATTACAGGACAAAAATTGTAATCGCATTGATAGTAAATTGGGAAGTCTCTTAAATGATAGTAAATGTAGAACGAGTTGTAATCAACCTGATTTGAAATTTTGAAGTGCCTTTTCTTTCTCCCCCACCACTCTCAGACGGTTACCTTCTAAGAAATGTGGTAACACTTTCCTACTTAAAGGCCTGCTCTCTCACCCATTTTTCTTCCAATCACATCCAAAATCATTTTCGATCTTTACTCTTTTCCTCTACTCACACATTCTCTCTCTCTTGTAACCGCTTTCATCACAATGTCTCGCCGCGGTCGAGGAAACCATCCCGAAAATTGCCGGAGTCAACCATCTCCTGCACATTCTCAACAATCATCCGTCAATGCTGCAGGATCAGGCCGTGGTAGTGGTGGCCGTGGCTCTCGCGGTGGACGTACCGCCGGTTCTTCCTCCTTCGGACATCCACCTCCTCCGGACATCCACCTCCTCCGTCATATGCTTCGCCATCGGTCACCCCTACTCCTAATCCTACATATGTTGCAGCTCTGGTTATTCGTCCACCTGTTGCAGCGCCATTCGTTCCATCTGTTGCAGCGCCCGTTGTTACTCCATCTGTTGCTGCGCCGGATGCTTCCTCGAGTTCGGCTCCGATTTCCCTTGAGAGCCTGACTGCCGAAGTTAAACAGAAGGCTACTCTAGGGTCGGCTCCGTCGTCTCAGAAGGCGGTTAGGTTCCCTAACCGACCTGGTTACGGTCAATTGGGAAAGAAAATTCAAGTTTGTGCTAATCATAATGAGTTGCGAGTGGCTGGTAAGGATCTACACCACTATGATGTAAGTATAGTTTGCTTGTTTATTACGTTGGTAAGTTACAATGTGGTATGAATTTCTAGAGGATCAGGACTTTCTAACCTGTTGCAGCGTCTCCTCCATCGTCTTTCTAACCTCATTCTTTTATCATCAGGATCAGGACTTTTCAAATTCCCACTCATATGAGAATCAATCGGGTTAAACTTGACTAAAGCACGCCTCATTGACTGTGCCCATGTACATTCTGTCCCAGACCTTATTTCGGAAGTTCATTTCCGAATTCTTCAAAGGGGGGTGAATTCGGAGATGAACTTCCGAATACACCAATTTTCTGAAAAACAACTTTATTTCGGAAATACATTTCCGAACTCAGTGTTTTTCATTAAAAAATACATTTTCGGAAATACATTTCCGAAAACACCTTTTTTTCCAATAAAAGCACTTTTTCGGAGATGTATTTCCGAAACAGGGGGTATTTTGGTAAATTCACCAGAGGTGACCAAGAAGGTTAGGAGGTGGGTAAAGAAATTCTCATTTTATTCACTGATACGTAAACAGTAAAATACTATACTAATAAATTATTTTTTATAAAAAATATAAAAATTATTTTTTAAAATTTTTAATCTTTTTTTTATTTTGACTAAGGGGTTACAAATAAATAAAAAGATACGTGATTAATCAATTTCATAATTTTATTAATTAACATTTTAAATATCATTAATCAATTTCGTAACTATTAAAAATATGAACGTTTATTTACCAACTTCATAACTTCACTAACCAATATTTTATTTTGAGTGAAGATCTATTTTGGTCCCTCACAAATATTACACGAGTCAAATTAGTCCCTCACAAAAAAATTGACCCAACTTAATCCCTTACAAAATTTAACCGGATCATATTAGTCCTTCTGCTAATATTTTTCTCAAATCGGTTTTTTCCAACTTCTAAACCGGTTCTTTTCGTACTTTTAAAACGTGACTGGACTGACACGTTAGATTTTTTTATTTTTTGTTTTTTAAATACTAAATTAATTTTTATATTTAATTTCATTTTTAAACAGTTATCAATGAATAATATCAAAAAAGCCAAAATTATTTCTTACAAAGTAATTTTTAAATAAGTAATTTTCATGATTTCTACTAATATTAACAAATTTTATACATAAATTTTTATCTATGAGGTCTCAAATCCAACTCCCTTCAAGTTAAATGATTTTCACTTTACCACTAGACAAATCAATTTCTATCGTTAATAAAGTGACTATCATTTACAACTAGAAAACTCAATTTCTATTGTTAATTAAGTGATTACAACAAAACAAATCAACTTCTATTGTTAGTAAAGTGACTATCATTTACAACTAGATAACTCAATTTTTATTGTTAATTAAGTGATTATCATTTACAACTAGACAAATCAATTTCTACGGTTAGTAAAGTGACTATCAATAACAACTAGACAAATCAATTTCTATTGTTAGTAAAGTGACTATCATTTACAAATAGACAAATCAATTTCTATTTTATTAAATTGACTTTCATTTAATCTGAAGAGACTTAGATTCGAGATCATATTGATACAAATTTTGTATTTTTTATTTTAAATTTAGAATTGTTTAAGATTAACCACATGAGTCTGAGTTCAACTCCTTATAAGAAATAATTTTGGCTATTTTATATTATTAATTTATAATTGTTTAAAAATGAAATTAAAATAAAAATTTAAAAAATGAAAATAAAATAAAATCCAACGTGACAATCCAGTCACGGTTTAAAACTAGGAAAAAACTGGATTGAAAAAAATATTAACAGAAGGACTTATATGATCCGGTTAAATTTTATAAGGGATTAAATTGGGTCTATTTTATTGTGAAGGACTAATTTGACTCGTGTAATATTTGTGAGGGACTAAAATGGGTCTTCACTTTTTTATTTTTTATTAATTAATTTTAGTTTACTATTAAAAATTATTTTTAATATTTGTACGTTTATTAATCTACTTCATAATTTTATTGACTAACTTTTTAGTTTCATTAACTAACTTTATTTTTTTATTAAATTATTTTTAATATCTACAACTTTATTAATAAATTTTTTATACTTCATTAAATAACTTTATTTCACCATTAAAAATTATTATTTACATATTATCTACGAGCAATGTTTATTGGCACTGTTCATATTATTGTTCATAAATATATTTTTTTATTTTAAAAAAATTATATTCACCCCTATAAATATAGTGTACATTATTTAATATAAATATTTGATGTATAGTTGGTGTATAATTTAGTGTAAGAATAGCAAACCCCTCCTATTATTATTCTTAGCACAAGATAATGCACAAGAAATTATTTTAAAAAATCCAAATATGTGACTGATGTGGCGTGGTGATTAAGTTTGACAAAAATGTTTCATATTTTCAATTGAGAAAAGACTAAATTTATAGAATATTGAGAGTTTGTTATTTTCTAGAAGAAGACTTTCTGAATACAGACACTCTTTGCGCGTCTATCTCGTTTTCTAGCTAGACATAAAATTCAACTCTTTCGGAAAAATCATATTTTTCAGTAAATATATAAGCAATGAAAAATTTGATTACATATGCATGCATGCCGACGTTAGTAGTACAAAAAATCAATCAAGTTGTTCCAAATGAAAGGGTAGCTATTGATCCCATCGTTTGATTTGGTAGGATATAGACATATAGTTGCTGGTTTTCTTTGGGATCTTGTGGTGTTTATTTCTTCCTTTTCTTCCTCTTTCAAATTTGTTGTATATGATTTTGAATAACCCTTTAATCCGTTCTAATATAATCTTTTTTTTAGTCATATGAGGTGATATCAAATATTTTGTATTTTTCTTGGGATGGGTTAGTAGTAGAGAATCTTCGTGTAGGATCAATTTTTATGATTGGTATAAATTATCATTACTTTGTAACAATTCTACCTAGTGTGTTCTCGATGTAAGGATTGCACCCGTAGTGCAATATCTTATATTCAATTGCTTATTAAAAAAAGATAATCTTCCTTAATGTTAAGAAAAAAACTTACTATAGATTTAGGAGCGAAGGTTTTTGAGACTCAACAAAATATGCTCAAATCATATTTCTTAAAATGTGGGAGTCTTAACTAAATAAAATAAAATAAAAAAATCAATAAATAATTTTTTGAAATTTGTTTACAAATTTCTTTTACTTAAAATAACATACTATTTAAAGCGCGTTAAACAGAAATTTGAAAAAAAAAACCGTAGTCAAAATTTGAATTTTGTGAAGTTTTGAGTAATAAAATGTGAGACACAATGTTAAAACAATGAGTAAGACAAGATGATATAAAATAATTGATGAAAACAATAAAACAAAAAATAAATAAGAGCCCTAAAGAATTGGTAATCCAATTCAATTCAATTCTCACATATGTCTGGAGAGTTGTAGCTAAAGGAAAAGAAATTTACTAATTATAAGTAGTCAATAGTACACGACAGTCTCATCTCAACTCTTCTAGTTTAGTGTATTTTTTTAGATTTTTTCTTTACCCACCTCCCTATGGGGGTCACCCCCAGCGAAAATCCCAAAATACCCCTGCTTCGGAAATGAACTTCCGAAGCGCTTTTTTTTTAAAAAAAATTTCCTTAATTCGGAAGTGCATCTCCGAAAACACCTCATGGGGGGTGTCTTCGGAGATGAACTTCCGAAAACACCTCATGGGGGGTGAATTCGGAAGTTCATTTCCGAATTATGCAGAAACTGTGTTTTTTTTTTATGTTTTTTTCTAAAACAGTCTCGCATTTTAATTAAACCTAAACGCCAAATAAAATAAGCAATAGATAAACTGAAAATACTAATATGATAAATAAACAAAAAAAAAATACTAATCTGATGAAAATAATATATACAAACCGAAAAAAATAAAAATAGTGTGCTAAAGATACAATCCGATAACAAAAAATATATAAACCCGACCACTACTGGGTGTGCCTAAACCTCTCGCTCTGAGACCTCCTCTGCCGCCTGTATGTCGCCGCACGGTCCGCATCAGTGACGATCATCTCCATCACGGCGACTGCCTCTGGACCGCCCCGCTCCACGATACCTCGACCCAACGCGTCCCGCCCAAGCATCGATATCCGCTAGCAGATCGGCATGAGATCAATGGCGTGATCATCCTCGGCCTGCTGGTTCTCCAGGATCTCCTCGTGTGCTGGCCTAGGAGCGCCGGGAATGTCGGGTCTCAGAAGAGGATGTGACACCCGGTATAACCATGTGACGTATCCCTCCTCACTGTGCCAGTCCTGGGTGACCCGAGTGAGACGGTACTCCAGCGGTACCACATGATCCTCCCAATGCTCCCATATGGCAGTGAGCTGCACTCGGGTCACAGTGTCGGGAGCAGCCTCAAAGGGTGACCTGGGTATCCGCTGCACGAATCCGAACTGACGCATGCACCGCTCAGGGAGATATCGAACCATGATGTCGGTCCCGCAAGCCAACCAGCCAGAATAAAGTGCAATGCCGTCAAAGGGGACAATCTGAGCGTAGTCGATGAACGGCCTCCAGGTGACGTCGTCGTGCAGAGTGCGGTCCAGGTATCCACGGTATGGTCCCACCGCATCGTTCCCCCTCTGGAGATCGTATCTGGCGGCCCTGGGCAAGGCGTCCACGTACGCAGGATCGAGGTGGTAGCCGTGGATGCGGGAGAAGTAGGAGATGATCCAGCTCTGAAACAGAAACAAGATAATGTATTAAAATTAAATACGAAACATATATAAATAAAAAAATACGATAATGTATTAAAATAAAACGTACCGTAAGCAGTGTGCAGGATCCGACCAACTGCCTCGTCCTCCAGTTGGAGGCCTCATTCAGCTTCTGGTAGAGATATGCCAGAGTAGCTGACCCCCAGTTTCACTGGTGAACGGTATCCAGGTCCATGAAATAGCGGAGGTAGGCCACGTCGACGTACCTGGCACTCTTGTCCACAAAGCATGCAGCGCCTACCACATGCATGTACCAGCACCGGAGAGCGCAGCCGCGGTGGTACTCCCTGAATAGGTCGTTACCCTCCTGCTCGGCCTCGGCCGCCGCGTCCAGGTGGAACTCAAAATAGAGGCTCAGTGTGTTGAACCGGACATGACACCCAGAAGTCGAGACGCACTCCAGGTGAGCAACCTCGTGCGGCATGCCCAAATAGTGCATCATCCACTCAATGGCCTCGACCCTCTAGATCCTGGAGTGGTCCAACAGCCACCCCCTGATGGGCAGGTGGAGAAGACACTGGACGTCATGCAAGGTGATCGTCAACTCCCCCACCGGCAAGTGGAAAGAAGACGTCTCCTTGTGCCAGCGCTCCACAAATGCCCCCTGCATGCCGGTGCTGATGGTGGTGTACCCGATCATGCAGAGCCCGCTAAGCCCTGAACCTCGCACATGGTCGTTAAACCATTGAGCTGATGGTTTAAACAGACCGAAAATCTTCCTGGAGTGGTTCACCATTTTCAATGGCTCTCTCTCCTGTTACAAAAAAAACAAATAAGCGAGAAATAAACGGTAAAATTATAAAAAATGGTGACAAATAAACGGCTAAGTTAAAAAAAATACCTCTCCCTCCCAGATCCGCCGAGCGACGTGATCCTGGTAGTGAATCAGCAGGGAAGTGTCAAAAGGCCCTCCCGGATAGCTATCCACCTCCTGCTCCTCCTGCTCCTCCTCCTCCCCGACTGGAGGGTCAACATCCGGTATCACCTCCTCCTCATCCTCATCCTCCTCCTATCGCTGGCGGGAAGAAGATACCCGAGCCAGCCTACTCCTAGAGCCTGAAGCAGATGAACTCTCCACCAAGTCCTGTGGAAAGTGCACACGGCGTCCCCGGCCCCGCCCGCGTGTCGACGCCAGCTGCGCCGCCGCCCGCTCGCGTCTAGCCGACGCAGTCTAGGACTCCCTGCCCTGTCTGATGCGTGCTGGCTGGTTGCCTGACATGTTCCTGTAAACAATCGAAATCGATTAATACGCGAGACAAATGAAAAAACAAAAAAAAATGCACTTCTGATACAGTTCGGAAGTTCATTTCCGAAACTGGGATGGAGGTGTTTTCGGAAATGAACTTCCGAAACACCCCTGCGCAGAGCTTTTCTGCAACCTACAATGGCAGACCCCAAAATCAAACTTTAAACCTATGTCTACACATTCTAAACATCCTAAATACCAGTACAAACCTAACCTAATACATATTTTCCTATTTGTAAACACCCTAATATCAATTTTAAGCATAGATCTAAAACTCAAAATGCTTACCGATTGAAGAGGTTGGAGTGCTTTTTAATGTAGTATAGGAAGCTTGTTGGAGCCTTTGATGTTGCCTTGGAACTGGTTTGCACAAAAATCTCTTTGGGGTTGAGTTTGAAAAAGATTAGGGTAAAAGGTTTGGGGGAGGGGCTGTTTTGCTTAATCTGCAAAACGCGCAGTATTTCGGAAATGAACTTCCGAAATGGTGTTTTCGGAAATGCATTTCCGAAATAAGTTAAATTTTTCAAAAAAAAAGACGCTTTCGGAGATGCATCTCCGAAAACACCTTTTTCTTACATTTCGGAAATGCATTTCCGAAGTCAGGGGTAGTTTGGATTTTTCACCAGAGGTGGGCTAGAGAGTTGGGAGGTTGGCAAAGAAATTTTCTTTTTTTATTACTATTCGTAAATTTTAACTCAAGCTCCCTTAAATTTGAAATCCCCACACTTTCACTCAAACACTTTCCCAAATGTTTAAAAGAACAAATTATTTAGAATGTGATCAACTTCACAAATCTAAGTGGAAAAGAATGACAATGATAGAGTTTTTCATTTAAAAAAATACAATACAAAGACTCAACTCAACAAAAATGTTATACCGAGTTAGAATTATCTCTACAAATATATAGAGATTAAAATCCAAGAAAAATTCTATTAGGTTACAACCAAATCCAATATTCAGCAAACCAAATATTTTAATTGAACCAAATCCAATTGATTCTTCTTCTTGCAGAATCTGTTTGAAATAAATATTCCCACACTGATTTAGTTTTAAAAATCTTTTCGGAACGAAGTATTTGCAAAACTATACAAAATAATGTGATGAAAATAAATCTGAACAAAATCTTTTAATAAATGCCACAAATAACTTACTCGAACACAAGACTTTCTAATTAGCGTGCATTAAAAAGTTGTGAAAACCAGAAATGAGATGTCTCAATATTATTCAAAAATATCATTCACACAGATTTGCCTTGCAATAATCATCATTTACTTCATCTGTTTTATCATACACATAACATCCATTTACATTCATTATATGATTTCATTCATATATTAGTATATCTATGTCATATAGATTATCCAATCAGAATTTTTCATCCAAAAATGATTTTATCCGTTAAGCATGTGTGTCAAAGTATTGTTGTTTGCATAAATCTTTGGCCACAATATAAATGATTGTATCCAGCTTAAGGATGTGATCGAAGAGTTCATCAAGAAGAGACGACTATCTGAGTATACGAAAGATGGGAAGATGAGCATATAATATTAGCCAAAGAATAAAGGGTATTCTCCCAAGAAGATAATTGAGGTCGTCGTTGTTGAAGAGACAAGTAAGGTTGCTGGCAGGGAAAAAGAACATTAAGGCAATCGCCTGTACATCACCCCCATAATCAGTGGAGCTCCAAGGTCCAACAATAAAAAAGAATATTTCCAATGTAATGGTCGTCAGCAAGAAAGAGGGGATTACCTCGGCCGCCCACCCAGAAAGGTATATATTCTCGTTCTGATATAGTGAGTAGGCAGGGAAATCTTTAACGAGATAACACAACAAGAAAAAGGGCTCCGGCAATGTGATATTACCACATGAAAATTACGTCGTTAAAAAGGGATGTTGCCACGTGAAAATCACGTCACAAACCATTTAAAATAAAGAAGTTAAAACCAGTTTGTCACATGATAGCATTTTGAAATTTGCGAAAAAGACATTGTGACATGAAAAACACGTCACTATTTTATTTTGAAAATTAAAAAATTTGGGTGGGAAATTTTGATTCGTGGACTACCAACTTTTAAATTGTGAATAGTCTTTCACGTCGCCATATGATAATCGTTCTGAGACGGTGACATGTGAGCATTACGATAATTAAAATCATGTTACTTACCTAACGACTCTTTTAATTAGTGATATGAATTCCGCACCGGTAAATGGCTCAATAAAAAAACTTACTATAGATTTAGGGATGGCGGATTTTGAGACTCAACAAAATATGCTCAAATCAAATTTCATAAAATGTGAGACTCTTAACTAAATAAAATAAAAATAATGATTAGTAAATAATTTTAGAAATTTGTTTATAGATTTCCTTTACTTAAAATAACATTCTACTTAAAGTGCGTTAAACACAAATTAGGGAATAATTCGTAGTTAAAATTTGAATTCTATGAAGTTTCACTAGTGCAGAAAGTACTTTTTACATCGGGCGAAAAGTACTTTTTACATCGGTCATGGGCCCGATGTAAAGCCAGGCGATGTAATAAGTCTGAGACATTTTACATCAGACCAAGGCTCGATGTGAAAATTATCATACCACACCAGTTGAGTTCATAGGTCTGATGTGAAAAACAATGCAATTTTTTTATAAAAAAAAATATACGCAACCTATTACATCGGTTTTAAGCTTGGCCCGATGTAATAGATTACTATACCACATCGGTTTAGTTCATAGGTCTGATGTGGAAAATATTGTAATTTTTTATAAAAAAAATATAAGCCACATTTTACATTGGATTTAAGCCTAGGCCGATGTAATAGAGCGCTTTTTACATCGATTTTATCAAAGCCCGATGTAAAAGGTTTTCTGTTTTTTAGCATATTATGGCTGTTTTTCCTATTTTTCCATTTTAAAATGTAATTTTTTTTGTACCTAATTTTCCATATAAGATTCAAATACCACACAGACCAAAGAGGTCGCTATATATTTTGCACATTTTTACTCACAGCACACAGAGCACATTTAATTGCACCAAATAGCTAAGATATATATATATATATATATATATATATATATATATATATATATATTCGTTAAAATATACAAAAATATTAATCTAGGATACACAAGTGTTCAAAATGATAAGAAAGGTTTACACACGGTTTACTACTACAAAATAATAACATAACAAATATCCAACCATTTAAGTCCTTTCGCGCACTTGAAAAACCAACACGCATCCATGAGAAACATAAAGTTATTCTTTATATAACTCAAAGAAAGATTTTGCCCAACGGAGTCACAAATCATACAAATCTTCTTGTGTCAATTCTGTAGGATCATTAAATACCTACAATACGTAAATAACAATATAGAGTTATTCTTTGAAAATTCACATTAAGTTGCAAAATGCAAAGTAAATAACAAATTAGAGTTATTTTATTACCTGCATCCAAGATTCAGTTATATTGGCAGAGACAATATCCAACATATTTTTCATCACATAGTATCCACAATCATTAGTGTTATGTTGTTTCCTTGTCTATAAATGAAAGACATAATTAATGAATAATTATCATAAAATTAAATATAGAATTATAATTTACATCACACTTACATTGAGCCTAAGCCATGTAATAGCCTTTTTTTTCTATTGTCATTTGCAAATTGATGAACCTCAAAAGCACTGATTCAAAAAAAAAAATCCATATAAAGTCACATAAAATATGAAATTACTTTTGTAACAAGTTATGCATATATATGATATATACTATATTACAACAAAATTCACATAAAAGATAAACTTACGTTGAAATAATTTTCTTCGTGACTTTATCAATATCCTGATGAAGTGAACAAAAGAAGACCACAGTATTCTCTCTTGGACACAAGACTATTAATTGCCAATGTTGTCTGTACATGTGTATGGAAATACAAAAGTCACATAAAATATCTATGTCATCAAAATTAAAAAATAGAAAACAGAATTTCATAAAAACTTACCCATGAATAAGTGGTAGTAAGTGGCAAACTTTGTTTTGCGACATTAACTTATCTTGTACGTATTTTTTAACATCTACTATAGATTTCGGCACATCATCATAATACATACACATAGCAGGATCCATAAATCCATACACTTCTGATGTGGAATTATCAATACATACACGATGAATATACCTGAACAATTTTAAAATAAACATTAGATTCGAAGTGATGGGAGATATAACCTATTGAAAGTAATAAAAAAATAAAATGTACTTACGTGCTCCAAACTTGCAGAGTAGACACGTCAAGCCAATGAAAACCCATCAATAACTCTCGGATACACTTAGCTGACATATAAAAATTAATGGCAGAGTTACAATGACTTAAATTCATTTCCAAGTGTTGGTCAGCCATTTTCACAACCATGAGTAACAATCTCTGAACATCGTCAACTTCCACATCTTTTGTGCTTCCTTTTGCAGCTGAACAACTTCCTTTTCCGCTTGCTTCGACTACTTCCATTTTTTCAATGCATTTAGTATTATCTGTGTTTTGCGAAAAACCCATAGACTTAAGTGTCTCCATAAAAGATTGTTCCAACGCCTTACGCTCTTCAACCCACTTTTGATCAAAATCAGCTCTAAGTCTTGCTTCCAATTTTGATGAAAGTTGTTCAAGTTGTTCATTTACATCTATATGTTGTCCTTGACGTGAAGACAACCTTCCAAAGTAAGTGCTTTGTTTATGGTGCTTTCCAACACAACGAACACGGCCGCCATGCTCAAATGTTCCAATGGCTGGTGTTAAGATATCGTTACATCCATGTGGAACAAAGACACCTTTTTCAGCTTCTTCAACTAGAGAATCATACAAAATGCAAAAACCAAAACTAAATTCAATAGTTTTTAAATAATCACCAATATAATGATACTTGAAGTAATTTCCAAGTTTTACTGACAATTTTCTCCGCAACAGCTTGTGTAGACTTTGATGTGTATTCTCCTCCTTTCTTTTGTCGTGATCTCTTCCATAACTCATGGCGTGACGGTGGAGATGGACTACCATTATCATCTAATGTAGAATCATCTCTTGATGATATCCTTTCATTTCTAATTGTCTCCTCGAGCAAGCGATACCCTCCACGAGATAATACATGTGGGTATACATTCCTAGCCACATTTTCCCTACCCTTTCGACTTTTTTCCTATTAATTATAAAATCAAACAGTTATCACTAAACATAATAAAAATGTTATTAAAAAAATTCAAATATAACTCCTACTAACCTTAAATGCGGGGGTATCCCGAGACTTTAGAAACTCTTCCCATACTTCTTTTTTAATAAAATTATACCTGACATGCGCAGGAGCGAGATCTTTTTTGGGATTATTAACATATTCGTCTGTGAGTTGTGTCTTAAAACCTCTCCATCTCTCTCATGCATATTTAATCCATTCCTTCTTCAACGGATCCTTGATTTTACCATCCTTGTCTTTAACACACCAATCTGGAATAGTGAAATGAGTCTACACGTACAGTATATGGCATATGTTGTTAGTATATATGTGATTATAAAATATAATAAAGTGTTGAATTTAAAATACCTGAACAACAACCCATATAGCGTCTTTTATCCCATTATCTATGTCTTTCCACTCGTCTTTCAAAATACAACATCTTCGCCGAGCAAGAAATGCTATGTAACTCTTAAATTTTGCAGCATTTTTACCAACACAAGTACATTCATAAGTTCTTTGATCAAACTCGACCTTTATCTTTTCACCCGTTTGATGAACTTTGTCAATTTGTGTCATCAAAGTTGCACCTCTAACTTTTTTTTATTAGGATTACCAGATGAAGAGAACTTGTCGGTTGAATCAGCCATGTATCTGTTTAAACAAAATAAAAATAATTAGAAATCAAATTAAACACAAGATAAAAACAAATAGACATAAAATTAAGCACAAAATAAAAACGATTAGACATAAAATTAGGCACAAATTAAACAATTAGAAATCAAAGAAATGCCGAATTAATTTATAAAAAACACCTTACTAGCTAGTTCTCCCATATCCCTTCTTCACGATCTATGTGAATAGCATGCACATCATCCTCTGCATTTTCTTCAATGAAGGTAGGCACATTTGTTGAGAAGGTAGGCACATTCAAAACGAACTCAAAACCAAAATTCAATGCGATTATACTTCAATGTCCATGCCAACATTGTCGCGATATATAACTGTTATTAACACAAAGCATCAAATCATACCACAAACATTCTTAGATTTAAACCAAAATTCTTATATTTAAAACAATGCATCAGTAAGAATTTCAACTTTCTATTTAATTAAAAAAAACGAGCAAAAACATCACACACATGAAGATCGTAATTTAACCGGGAGTAATAATCATGAATTTGTTATTTTCATACATACCCACACATATCCTTCATCACATTTCCAACAGAATCATATTCAGTAATAAGTAAGGACTCAACTAATCAAATGGAAACAAAAATATATACTCAGATTCATGAAACAAAGTCTGGGCAAACAAAAATATGTACCTGGAATGGGAATGGTGGCTGGCTGGAAAACGTTGAAGACGCGTTGACGGCGATCTTGGTTCGCGCGCGGTCCGGTCGAGCGACGTTGACGGTCGTTTGGTCGAGAGCGCAGCAGGCAGGCGGTGGTTGGTTTGGTCAAGGACGGCGGAGGGAGGTCGGAGGGAGGTTCGGTCGAGGACGACAAAGGGAGGACGACGCAGTGGAAAAACGCAGTGGAAGAAACGTTTCGAATGCAAAAAAGAAATGTTTTGTGAGAAAGGAGGCTAGGGTTTAGTTGAAAATAGTGGAAAAAGTGGGATACTTTTCCCAACGGGTTTTACATGGGCCGATGGAAAAGCCCTTTCAAAAAGACTTTTCCCATCGGATATTAATTGGGCCGATGGAAAAGCCCATTCAAAAAGACTTTTCCCATCGGTTGCTATAATAACCGATGTAAAAGCCTTTATAAAATATTTCATTTTATTTACGGTAATGCCACCGTGTAATGGTTTTTTAATTTTTGAGTTATTTTTCCCATCAGCTCCATTAAATGTCTGATGTAAATTCCCAAAATTAAAATTTTTTCACATCAATTTGTTTTAAAACCTGATGTAAAATTCTTTGACATATACTTTTCCCATCAGTTTTCTTTATACCTTATGTAAAATCTTGTAACCAAATGTAATATTTTTAGTTTAATTTTGAGTAATAAAATGTCAGACAAAATGTTGAAACAATGTGTAAGGAAAGATGATTTAAAATAAATGATGAAAACAATAAAACAAAAAATAAATAAGAGTCATAAAGAATTGGTAATCCAGTTTGATCCAATTGTCACCTACGTTTGGAGAGTTGTAGCTAAAGAAAAATAAATTCACTAATTATAAGTAGTCAATAGTACACGTTAGTCTCATATCAACTCTCCTAGTTTAATGTATTTTTCTATTACTATTCGTAAATTCAACCCAGACTCCCCTGATTCTGAAATCCCCTCATTTCCACCCAAACACTATCCCAAGTATTTGCAAGAACCAATTATTAGAATGTGATCAACTTCACAAATACGTACTAAAGGCTCTATCCTTCCTAGGTAGAAAAGAATGAAAATGATAGAGTTTTACATAAAAACACAATAAAAAGACCCAACTCAACAAAAATGTTACACCAGGTAAGAATTATCTCTTCAAGTGCGGCTTTAAATAAGTAGAACGATCTCTTTATCTAGAGATTAAAATCCAAGGAAAAGGCTATTAGGGTACAACCAATAATTGACTGAATCCAATTTTCAGCAAATCAGATCTTATGAATGAACCAAATCCGATTAAATCTTCTTCTTGCAGAAACTGTTTTAAATAAATCTTTCTACACGTATTCAGTTTAAAAAATATTTTCAGAATGATTTCTATGCAAAACTATCTAAAATAATTTGATCGAAATAAATTTGAACAAAATCTTTTAATAAATTCCACAAATAACTTCATCGAACACAAGACTTTCTATTTAGCGTGCATTAGTAAAAATCAGTAAAAACCAGAAACGGGATGTCTCAATATTATTAAAAAATTATAATTTATATAGATTTGCCATGCAATAATCATTATTTGTTTCATCTGTTTTGTCATACACATAATATACATAAACATTCATTATATTATTTCATTCATACATTAGTATATCTATGTCTTATAGATTATCCAATCATAATTTTCATCCAAAAAGGATGTTATCCATTAATGGTTGTTGTTTGTGTGTGTGTCAAAATATAGTGGGACTCATTATATTTTATAAAATGTGGGACTCTTAACTAAATAATTTAAAAAGAATGATCAATAAATAATGGCGCGAAATACCCCTTTTGGTCCCTTAAGTATATTCCTTGGTTCACTTTGGTCTCTCAATTATTTTTCGTGTCAAATTAGTCATTTAACTTTTTAATAGATGCATACAAGTCCGTTCCGTCTATTCCGTTAGTCAAAGTCTGTTAAAAGTCTATGTGGCAGTGATAAGTGGATTTGACCGACTCTTGTGATGGAATTAGGATCTGAAAAACCGACGCTAAAAGCTATTTCTAAATTTTGATTATTGTTGTTCATGTTCTTCCCCAAATTTTTAACAGTGAAACCCTAACCATTGAATCAGCCACAAATTTTATAAATTTTACTTGAAACAATTTACAAAATATTAAAACAATTTTACATTTCAACATTTAATTCAAATCAATATCAATTAATCAGCAAATTCAATTAACAACAAATTAAAATAAAAGGATTAGGTCTTTTTCAAATTAGTCAGAGAAAAATCAAAATGAAAGAGAAAAGGATTAGGGTTAAAGCATCGGGTTCTCTTGCACTTATCTCCTTCCCTCTTCTACGACGACGGCGCCAGCCTCTGAACCTTCATCTCTGATTCTGTTCTCAGCTTCTCTCATCACTCTCAAACAACAAGCAGACTGCAGTCCTCTTTCTCTTCCAAAAGTCAAGTATCGTTTCTTTAGAAAAAGTGCTGCTATCAATTCTGATAAACGAGACTTTGACTCCCATAGGATAATGATTCTACTCTTCTCTCAAAGTAGTTTTTGAACTACACATCAGAATCATTATCAGAAAGAAGAAGACAATTTAATCTCCTCCAAGCTTACTACTTCAGAACCAGAAGTAAATTATATGAGGATAAGATCAAAGAACTGCACAAGAAGGAAATAGTACAGTAGTACATCTCTCAACCATCTGTACGTATTATTCCTCAGAAGCTGTCTCCCACCAATTTCAACATATCAAGCTACAAGACAAAAGAAAATACTATCAAGTACTATCCACAACAAAAGCTTGATTCTATTCGTTTGGGAAGTAGCCGTTGGGATTCAAAAGACCTTTTTAACCTTCAACGTCTCTTTTGAAATGACATTCGAAAATTTTGCGTAGCTTTTAATGCCGCTGGCATCACTACACAAATAGATGTCACAGTCATGTTCTTACTGCTATAACGGTTGTTGTCGTTGCAATTGTTAATTGTGATTTGGTTTGAAATGGAATTCAACCAACACAGATTAAAATGAACATACTGATGAAGAAGATGACTATGCTAACAAGATGATATCAAGAAGCATATGTCATAATAAGAAGCTGAAGCACATACCAATTAAAATGTTGCTGGGCAACTTAGATGTTGCTAGAGCCTAAGTTGTTTATGCTGAAGCTGATCAGACGAAGATTCTTCAAGATGCCATTCAACTATCACCAGATGCATCTTTGAAGAAATCAGAAGAAGCAAGGAGTTGCTGCTCAGATCTTGCTCAACAAGAAGATGAAGAAGAAAACCACTACAAGATGCTACTAAACATTCAATCAAATACATCTTTGTAGAGCTATGTAATGAACACTAGAGATGTTTCTCGTATAGTGTTTTAGGTCTAAGATTCTTCTTGTAAATTGTTTTGACATAGGAGTTGTTGCTCAGATATATGTTAAACAATATGTACTTAATGTATTTGTGTAATCTACTTAAAAGAAGCACTCATTTAAACACAAGTTCATCAACTGAATGTTGATTGTTCCTTGAGCGACCGAGTGAAGGTCAGAGGCTTGAGAAGACAGTGACCGCGGTCATTTAGGGAAATCCTCTTAGAAGACCGAGTGAAGGTCAGAAGTCTAAAGGGGTCAATGAATGTTATATCTGTGGATCAGATCACTGAACAGTTCATTGTTTGTCAGTCACAAGTGGTTCTTGTGCAAGGGTGTTAGTCCCAGACGAAGGTTTGTGCAGGTAACAATGAATGTTATATCTGTGGATCAGATCACTAAACAGTTCATTGTTGGTTAGTCACAAGGGGTACTTGTGCAAAGGGTTGTTAGTCCCATGGGTGCTTATGCATGGAACCATGAATGTTATATTTGTTAACTCAGAGCACTGAACATCTCATTGGTTGTTAGTCACCGGTTGTTGCCAATGCAAGCCTGTGAGTCACGGGGTTGTCTGTGTAACGTTAGTCACCGGCGGTTGTCCGTGCAATTGTAATCACATTGGTTATAGTGGATTAAGACCATGTTTAAGGCAAAATCACCCCGGAAAGGTGGAATGGATTAGCTTGAGATTTTCTAAAGTGAAACAGGATATATCTGGTGTTCATTTACTTATTTAATGTTTAATGTTTTCTAGTTATCAGAAGCTCAAAGAAGTCTTAACTTTCTAAGAAGGCAAACTGCTTCTAAGAAACGATAAGCTTATGATAAGTGAGAGCTTATAGCTTCTGATGAATAACAACCTCGTAAGCTTCCGCGCGAGAGTTTTTAAAGAGAAAGAGAATTATTGAAAACCCAATTCAAACCCCTCCCCCTTCTTGTGTTTTTCTCCACCTTTAATATCATTTATAACAATTATACTTTTTTGAGTGACAATTTAATTTTACACCAATAAAATCATATCTAAAATATCATTTTAATTATTTCATTTACATAAAATATGAAAAATAGATTAAACACATCCGCGCAACGCACAAGTCATATTCTAGTTATACACTAGTTCGTCATTGAAATTTTATACACACTCCCGTCATTATTATAAGTAAATTTAATTTTTTTTAATATATTTGATAATTAATATATCTAGTTTATATATGGACTCAATACGTTAATTGTCAAATGTAAAAAAAAAAAAAAAAAAAAAATTATAATAGTGATAAGAGAGTGTATGTGTTTAAATTTTTTTTTTTTCATTAATATTTTTATGAATTTTTATTTTATTTGAAATTTCAAAGTTAAGATTTAACGCATCTTAGCGTATTTAGCATTGTCATGTGTGAAATGCATCGTATAAGATGAATTTTAAGCTACCGATTATTGTTGATTCTTTTTAGCTTATTTATTGCATTGAACTGTTTATTATATTTTTCCCGTTTTTTATCTCTCTTCCTTTTTTATTTTGTCAAAGAGAAGGTTTCATGAGATTTCACTATGCTCAAGCAAATGGATGTTAAATCCATGGGAGAGTCGTGCGCTATGAGTTAACTACAAGTCTACAGTATTTAAAATTTTGCCATTAAACAAAAGGTAGATTGAAATCACATAAGCGTAACATGTTTAATTTCTTTTTTTAATGTCTTTGTCTTGGTTAAATTTATCATATAATTGAGTTCTTCGTGTAAACCTCACACTCATATTAAGTCAAAATAATGATATTTTTCATGCATAAAATATAAGTTCGACTAAAATCAATCTTAAATATATTTACTCAAAAAAGTTGATAAACCGAATCAACT
Source organism: Vicia villosa (assembly GCF_029867415.1). Taxonomy (NCBI): domain Eukaryota; kingdom Viridiplantae; phylum Streptophyta; class Magnoliopsida; order Fabales; family Fabaceae; genus Vicia; species Vicia villosa. The sequence goes on along the minus strand of NW_026704969.1, from coordinate 714,881 downwards.
GAGTTTGAACTCATGAATCAATTCAAGATTTTGTACATAATCCGACTCAAATGTGTTTTTGCAAATTTTATTTTAGTCACGAAATATGTGTTATGAATTATAACATGATTGAAATTTTCATGTCTTGCCTCATTATGTAATTCGATTCAAAAAATTTTAATCTTCTCACAAGAGTAGACTCGTGAATCGAATCATGACAAACAATTTCAAGCTATATATCTTTATCATTTGACTTTATAACCAATTTATAATCACTTTCCATGCTAAGTTATATAAAATGTCATCACTTCAATCTAACTCATGATCCCACATTTTGCATGAAGAGTAACACAAACCAAGGTTTTACAAAATGTTCGAAGTCGTATAAAGATTTTCTTGATTTCGGTGGGTACATGTGTCGTAATATTAATTGCGACTATCACGGTGTGAATGAACAATAATTTCTTCTTTAACAGGTATTTGTTTATACTGTTTGTCGCAGCTGTTTTTGCATTCGCAGACCATCAAGATGTCCTCTCTATCTCAAAGAAGACCGCCACAACCCATAGGTTTTCCATTTCAATCATAATTGAGCTTGACATTTTTTTCTCTAGATAAACTATCATAGAACTCTGCCTTGCTTTGTTGTCGTTGGAGGAATCATTAGCTTCTTATTTCAAATCACTACGTTGACTCGTGACCTTAAACGACAAAAAAAGTTGACTTGCAAAGTCTCTTACAAATTTCAAGAAAAGGAAAAAGAGTGAGAGGTGTGGTGGTAAAGAAAAGCGGCACCGGATACCTTTCACACCATTCATTCTTTTCACTTTGGCATTAAATTTTGGTCTATCATGTTATATGGATAAGTTTGTCAAATCTCATCAATTAAGCCAGAAACTAGATTGACTCATTCAACAAAGATACTAATAGTCCACACCAGCTCTGTGGAATATGGAATAATATGATTGTCACTTGTCATTTTAGATTGTTTTGCTTAGTTGCCTTGGCCTCACGTAATTCACGATAGTTCTTGGCTTAAGGTTCATAAGATATGGATAACATATACTAAATATTTTTCTTATATAGGAACGAGTCGGATAATAAAAATATTAATACATACTTTCTTTTATATAAGAACGAGTCGGATAATAAGAATATTAGTACATACTTTTCCTTATATAAAAACGAGTCGGATAATGAAAATACTAATGCATACGCAAACGCAAATCTACCGGTTTGACAAGGATTGAGATATGAGATGGAAAATTTTTCAAGGTTCTATAAAAAATTTGACAAATAACATACATTCATCTATCTCAACCAACACATATATCAAATTATGAGTTAAGTCAATTGTTTCAACCTATAGATATTCTATATTAAATATCTAATCATTCAACAAAAATTTATATATTTTGCTTTTTAAATTATTTCTTCTTTTTCCTTAGGTATAAATTATCAAAAATGTTATTTTAACACCAATTTTTACACTCGCACTATATTTTATTGTTTACCAATAACGTGAACAATGAAATATTACAATAATAAATCATTTTTAAAAAAATATAAATTTTTTTATTTTTTACTTTTAGATTTAAGAATTTTGATATAAAATTGTATGATTAGTCAAATTAATCAATATTTTATATTTTATTGACTAATTTTATTTTATTACTAAAAATTAATTTTAATATTTTGAGATTTATTAACCAACTTCATAATTTTATTAACCAACATTTTATATTTTGGTAACCAACTTTGATTATACTACTAAAAATTATTTTTAGTATATGAACATTTATTAAACGATTTCATAATTTCATTAACCAATATTTTACATTTCATTAACCAACTTTATTTTACTATTAAAAACTATTTTTAATATCTGGGCGTTTATTAACCCACTTCATAACTTTATTAACTAATATTTTATTTTTCAATAACCAATTTTATTTATTACTAAGAATTATTTTTAATATCTGAGTGTCCATATCTAAAAATTATTTCATTAAGCAACTTTTATTTAGAACTAAAAGTAACTATTTATGTAACTATTCACGAACATTGTTACACCGATCACGGTGAACAGTAGCCAAGGGTAAGAATTTGATGTCATTCTTAGTGTCAAAGGTGTTGGACTTTGTGTCCAAAATTATACATACAAGTTAGACTATTTACAATGGTTTTCAAATTCAACACCCTACTTTTTCACTTTTTATACTTCACATCATCTTCTCTCTCTTCCACTTAATAATTCAACACACATTCAACTTTTACTCACTACAATAGTTTTGTTTAATAAAATTCAACACCCTATCCCACTACTTTTATTTCATATTCTTATTTTCATTTATATTTTTGTTTTATGATTATATATTAAAATTAATTATATATTAATATTATTATCAATTGAAATTATGAAAAATGATGAATTGTAATATTATTAATTATATATTAATATTATTATCAATTGAAATTATGAAAAATTATGAAAAAAGTGGAATTTTTTGGTGTGTCCAAATCAAATGAACCAAGTATCTATTTATAGACAAAAAAAAAATGATGAATTTTGGTGAAAATAAAAATAAATAAAAAATTTATTTACTATAAAATAAATGACATTAAATAATTATCATGAAATAAAAATATAAACACTCACAACAACCAATAATAATTTGCCAAAAATATTATGTGGCCTCCACTAATTTCTCATTCAACATGTTGAATGTTTTCAACACTAAATAATCCACATCACTTTCAATATATGATTTAACACACCATTGTACCAATTCAACTATTGAAAAAAAATTCAACACCTCCATTGTAAATAGTCTTATAAGCCCTTCATGATCAATTTTTCAATAAGCTTTCAAATTGAAAATATTATTCATTTTGTTCACTATCGGCTGGACAAACATATTTAAAGATATAGGATAAACATTGAAATATGATATTTTTAAGTGAAATCAATTTCACTAATTAGACATTCTATTATCTGTCAAAATAAAATTACAAAATAAATTAAATATGATAAAGTAAACGTTTCTGACAAAGAAATAAATAAAATTTATAAGTCATAACGAATATAAAACTAAAAAAGAAAGTCTGAAATGAAATGATTTTTCAAAATAAACTATTACTTTCTAATGGGCTCAATTGAACTCTTGGGCCTAAATAGTTTGCCCAAACAGGTAGTTCTAATTTATTTTTTTTTAGTACTTCTTTAAATGAATAAATAATAAGTGAATTTTTCATTGCACCCATATAAGGTGAAAAATATTTCTGAAAATCCTAAAATAATTTTCGGATATGCATTTTCGAAGGCACCCTTTTTTTTATTTTCAAATATTTCGGATATGCATATCCCAAAATACCCATATTTGAACTACAAATAAATATTTCGGATATGCATATCCGAAAATACCATGAAGCAGTTTCGGATATGCATATCCGAAATATTCTCTGATTCTTTATTTTTAAAAACAACAACATTACATTGTTATAATAGGAGCATTGTAGCTTCTAAAACTAATACCTTCTATTATCCGACAAATATTTAATGAAAATAAAAAAGACTTAGATTATAGTAAAAAAAAACGATATCATAATATATAAATAGTTGTTCGGGTAAGTGCAAAACGTCAAAATATTACAACACCATAGCAACCGCCTCAGAACCGCCATGCTTAATGATCCCCCACTTCAATGCCTCCTGCCAAATCGAGTATATTCGCTGGCATATCGGCAAGAGCTCAGTGGCATGGTCATCCTCAGCCTACTAGTTCTCTAAGAGCTCCTCGTGCGCTGGCCTAGGTGGACATCGCGGAGCATCGGGTCTCATGATAGGATGTGACACCTGATAAAACCATGTCACGTACCCATCTACATAGTGCCAGCTCTGGGTGGCCCGCATACGCCGATACTCCTCCAGTACTAGATGATGCACCCAATCCTCAAATATAGCAGTGAGATCTTGACAGGCAACGGTGTCGGGAGCAACCTCAAATTGGAGATCTCAATACCATATGTACACGCCCAAACTGTCTCATGCACCGCTCCGGCAGATATCTGACCATGGTGTTTGCCCCACATGCCAACCATCCGGAATATAATACGATGCGGTCGAATGGGATAACATCACTGTAATCACTAAAGGGTGTCCTTTGGATGTCATCTTGAGTAGTACGATCGAGGTATACATGATATGACCCCACTTTCTGATTCCCCATTTGGAGGATATATCATGCAGCCCTAGGGATGGCGTCAGTGTAAAAGGGGTCAAGATCGTAGCCGTGGATGCGATGGAAGTAAGAGATGATCCAACTCTGAAACACAAATACGATAATATGTTAAAAATAAATGTGATATAATTAAAAAGAAATGTACCATAAAGAGTGTGCAAGAGCCAGTCAACTGTCTAGTCCTCTAATTGGAGGCTTCATTCAGCTTCTGGTATAGGTATACCCGAATAGCCCCCCCCCCCCCCCAGTTCCACTCGTGAACTGTAGTCATATCAATAAAGTACCAGAGATAAGTCATGTCCACGTAGGTTGCACTTTTGTCCACAAAGAGGGCAGTTCCTACTACGAACATGAACTAACACTGTTGAGTGCAACCACAGTGATACTCAACAAAAAGTCCATCACCCTCATCCTCGGACTCCACTGCCGCCACCAAGTGGTTCTCATAAATCTCTTTCAGGATGAAGAACCGAATATGCGCTCCATTAGTTTCTCTGCACTCATAATCCACTATATTTGAGTCCATACTCAGGTAATCCACCATCCACTCTATGGCCTCAACCCTATGAATCCGGGAATGGTCCAATAACGTCCCTCTGATCAGCAGGTGGAGCAGACAGGAAACATCATAGAGGGTGGTTGTCAACTCCCCAACAGGGAAGTGGAAAGACGAGGTCTCCTTGTACCACCTTTCAGCATATGCCCTTGCATGCCGTGGCTTATGGTACTACATCCGGTCATGCATAACCCGCCAAGTTCGGAACCCGCTACAACATTATTTTTGGTTCTACTAATGCTACTCTTTGCAAGGAATTTTCTGAGTTAATGCAGGTTGAGTTTCAAATGGGCATTATGCAAAAGCTGAAGTTCTTTCTTGGGATTCAAATCAATTAATGCAAGGATGGTGTCTATATTCATCAAACAAAAAGGAAAGTTTCACTAAAGTCTGCCAAAAACTGTACATAGGTGAGATTGGCTCTTTACTTTACTGAACAACTCCTAGACCATATATTTTTTACAATGTCTGTTTGTGTGCAAGATTTCAATCAGACTCACTTAACTGATGTTAAGAGAATCTTTAGGTATCTGGAAAGAACAACAAATTTGGAAGTTCTTTATGAGAAATCCCTATATTACAATCTAGTTGGATTATGTGATGTTGACTATGCTGGGAATAGAATTGAGAGAAAATCCAATAGTGAAAGATGTCAATTCATAGGTGAAAACCTTATATTCCGGGCTAGTAAGATACATGCAACCATTGCTTTGTCAACATCAAAAGAAGAATATGAGATGTGTGGAAGTAGTATCCCAATTTTCTGTGATAATACTGCAGCTATCAACTTGACAAATAATTCTATTCAACATTCTAGAATGAAGCAAATAAATATAAAACATCGTTTTATTAGAGATTATGTTCCGATAGGTTTGATAGATATACAGTTCATTGATATTGATCATCAATGGGCCAGTATATTTACCAAGGCTCATGCAATTGAAAGATTTGATTTTATTAAAAAGAATTTGAACATGCATTTTGTAAAAGAATATTGCTTTCTTTTGAATGGAGGATCAGAGTCTGTTGATGATCAGAAGATACTATGATCAAAATCTCTAAACTAGCTTCTGATGGGTAGTATACTTTGAGACAACTCAACCTCTGATGCTCTGAATCTGATTAGTTGTCTAAGATAGCATATAAGTAGAAAGTGTTTTCAACTTCTTTTTATGACATATTATCACTTATATAGCAGATATTTGAAGGTTCCTCTAGCATGAGGTTTATATCTGTTGAGTATTAACTTTTAGTTGTTTTATATTTGACTTTGAACTAGTTAGTCTTCTAAAGTGAGAAGACTCTCTGGGTCAGAAGGTCCTAAGTCAAAATTATTCTAGGAATTTTTTGTATTATGGACTCTATGCTATTGATGGAGATATTCTTTGGGAATTTATTTTCTTTGGTAAAATAAAATCATGTTTTGGCGTCCTCTTAGTAATATTTTTTTGGTGATTTAGATAAATTTCAAATGTTTTTGTGATTTAAATGTTTTGATAAAAATCATTTTTCAAAAGATTTATATTTTTTATTAATGACAAATGAGGTGCAATGGATATGATCTTAACTCATTTTTATCTAGATTCGATAAAATCCCAAACATTTAAATCTGTGGATTTGTCTCATATCTCCTTAGGGGAGTAAGATAATAAGTATTTAAGATATGAATCTGACAGTTAAGTTCTGATGAGTTAAATATATTGGGCTTTAAAGTTCAATTTAATTAACCTGGATAGAACTTAGGGAGGCCTTACAAACCTCACCCTTAGGACTATAAGTCTCAAGGGGAGCTTACAAACCCCAAACCATGGAGTCAACTTGTTAATTAAATCAACAATCATTGTTCTTGAATACTTGTATTTGTAATCATAAAAAAGGGGAGATTGTTAGAACAAAATTGGTTTGTACCATATCCCTAAAGTTTTGATGATGATAAAGTATTTAAAGAACAATTGGATATACTAACCTATTTCAAGTGTGTAGGACCGTAGACTAAAAAATTGTGTTACAAGTTAAGTTCTAACATCAAAATGGAACATTAAAGAGAAGTTAAATGAACCCCAATTTGAAGGATTAGAACCTAAAGAGCAATCTCTGAATAGGCCAACTTCTGAAGACCAAAGTCTGAAGAAAGTTAAACTCTGAAGGCTCAGATTCTGAAGAGGTCAACTTGCGAAGATCAGACTCTTAAGAAAGTCAACCTTTGAAGATCCAGACTCTGAAGACTTGGACTCAGAAGTTAGTCAAAGGGCTAGGATCAAGAAATTCTTATAGGTCAATGTCATACCCAAAAATTTGCCCATCTCATCTTACCTTCAATGCTCATACAAAGGTTCAAGGCTTAAGGGTTAATCTAAGGCTCACTCTCCTAATCAAAGACCTCCCAAACTAGGGTTTTGCATTCTTTTAAGAAAATTGATGAATCAAGGTCTCCAATGGATTTCATATGGCTTATTAGGTTTCAAACTATTTCTATGACAAAATTCAAGCTTCAATTCCCAAGATTACTCAGTCAATTTCTCAGATAGTCAACAATCGACTAGTTTGACATAAAAGTCAATTGTGGTCAAAGTACAGTCAAAATTCCTGATTTTTTGTCAACATCCTTATTTTGAAGTATCATTCATCATTTGATCAAGGTTTGGTCATGATTCATCGAGGAAAGTTCAGAAATCAACAAAAGCTCAAAGTTTCTAAATTAGAGATTTTGACCTAAAAGTCAACCGAACTTTGACCAGCCATAACTTTAACATGGAACATCATAAATTTTCCATCCAAAGCTCATTTTGAAGGAAATTGAATTCTCTACAATTTTTTCTCTCACATGGAAAGGCTAAAAATGCTTCATTTGATAGATATGGATCAAACAATTATAGGTCATTTTTGAAAGTCAACCAAAAGCAGTTTTTTGTCAAAGCCTATATCATCAAGATAAAATCTACAAATGAAAAAATGGCTCGAAAGTGGATTGTGGAGGACATCTTGAGCTTTCCAAAAAGTCCTATAAATCCTCCATATCTTAAAAATTGAGGGAGATATGCCTTGTCAAAGTTGGACAATTTTGAGAGGAAAATGTGAAATAAAAGGCTCCAAAATGAATCTTTTTGCAAAGGAACCTAATCTTACTTGGCCCAATATTCATCCTTATGATATCCACGGACCTAAATTCAATTTCCACGATTTATTGATTAATATTGGATTTTTTTATTGAATATAATTCATGAAAAATACAATATAAATCAAATATTTGAAAAAAATAAGAAAATATTTGGTTTGCTTTTGGTTTCAATCAATTCCAATCATTAAAATATCACACAAATACATTCAAATTCGTGTAAGGAAGATTGGATTAAGAAAGATCAAGATTGGCCAAAATTGGAAACTTTCATAAATCAAATTTTTTTCAAATGTCCAATCTTTGATTCACCAAGATTCAATTCAATTTTATTGACCTAATCTATTCTCATATAAGTATACAACTGGTCCAAGGCATTAGGGGACGAATTTGGGAGCCAAGAACTAGAGTTTACATACTACAAAATCTCAAGAAAGCTAGGGCATATAAAGATACGAATTGCAAAAGGTTTCAGTCCCTCCCACTCGTCCTATTCACGTCCTGAGGCTTCATAGAACAGGATCCAACCATGGGTGAAGCTTGAGACGTCCCAGAACATCACCTACAAGATTCGCCGGTTTGCTTGTATTTTAAAATTTTGAAACTGTTGATATATGTCACGTAAATCAATTTGATGCGCCTGTATGTGTTTATAATCATGCTTAGGACCTTTAAGAACCGTTTTTTTGGACGTTTGATGCAGGTATGTTAATATACCATGGTTAGGGCACAAGGATAGTGAAGTTTCGTTCTTACAAATACGAGCCATTTTAATCAAAACTAATGGCACCATTGGATTCCTAGTATGGCAATTAGTGGATCTGGGCACGACTTGTGGTTTTCTAACACGTGTTGTTTGAGTTTTGATGTTTGCATAAAATCAAAGAAATATCCGCAGGTAATTCCATGGGAGATTCCGCAGCAATTTCTTTAGGAGATGAGATTGAAGAAGATGAACAGTAACTCTGAAACATGGACCATCACGCGTGGCCTTTTCACGTGTTTCTATTGGAGAGTCAGCAATACTCGTCTCTCTCTCCACATGTGCTCGTCCATCAATGGCTAGTCAACGATTTCAGAGTTCTCTCTCTGCTTGCGATTGGCCCATATGACACACAGGGACCCACTTTGACAACACTTTTGAATTAACCATTATGTTCACGTTATACTATTAATTGTTTATTGTTAATTTTCTTTCAGCAAATACAAAATAGCACAGCTAGATGGAAACGCTTCTTGTTGAAGGAGGAAACCTGGGTTCGAAACCCCACAGGACCCCTTAATTTTTAATGAAAGTATGCTATGGTTTGCTTACAGATTCGCTACCACCTTCAAACGTACGCGCACCATGCACCCTCCATCTCTACCGTCTGATCGTTGCGAAGATAAATCTCACGCATCCAGCGCACCCGCCCACCATACACCCTCAAGCCAGCGCCATAGAGAATCCAACGCCCTGTTGCATTCTTCCCTTTTTCTTTTCTTTCTTTCTTTTTTCAATTTTTTTTATTTCTTTATTCTTCTTTGCCAAATTTTTTTTATTTATTTAGAAATTAGTTTTTTACTTAATTAAAAATAACCTTTTGGTAGATAATTAAGTAGTATTAGTTTTTTATCATAAAGTAGAATTTAGGGTTAATTGGTTAATTAGATTAATTTTAGGATTAGTTTTAATTAGGTCAAAATTTAATTTAATTAATCTCAGATTTAACCAATAACTAAATTTTTTAGACTTAGGCTAATTTAATCAAATTCGGATTTTCAGGCTAATTAGGTTTATTTAGTCAATTGACTTTCCTTGTCATTTCCCTTTAGTGCAGTTAGGCTTAGTAATTACTAGTAGGTGTTGCCCATTAGCCATAGGCTAAGGGTTTACCCTTAGGTTTTTTTAGCCATAAGATTTTTAACCCTGATTTTTCTAAACTCATATTTTATTTGCGATTTCTCTTCTCACCTCCACTCTATGATTGTCGCATGTGTGTTTTAATTTTTATTTTAATCTCTGTCATTTAAATTCTGTCTTTATTTAAATATGCCATTTATTTAATTATTTAATTATTTAATTTTCGTCATTTAAAATTCTAGAAATTATGTATAGGTCGCAAAGTTTTTTTTGATGTAATAGTAATTAGGACCTTTTATTTTCCGTATTTATTTTCCGCACAATATAATTGTTATTTAACTGTTGTGGCTAGTAATCCTAGGGAGTGCAAGCCTTATTAAAATGAATTAGACCACTTATTTACAAGATAAAATATCTGAACTGAACCACATGATTGTGCCACAAACACACCTTTAGGGTAACCCTTCTTATGTTGCCTGTTGCCTTTAATTACAATTCTAAAATAGTCAAGTCTCTCGAATATGAGAATACCTAAAGCAAATGTTTCCCTCAATTCATAAATCATCATAAGATCATATGTCCCTTCAAAGTTGCCTACGATAAAATATGATCTTGTCCCTCGATGTTGCCTCGGTAAATGATGATTGTCCCAATTGCTAAGGTATCCTCGCTGGTTGCCTAAAGAATAATGACTATTCTATCCTTCCCTAAAGATTACCTACCCTCTATATGGTAGGGACAATTTTATGTTGAACGATACTTCCTCGATGATCCTTTACATCCAATTAAAGGACTTCCTACCCTCATATGGTATGGATAGCCCATTTCAAAACTGAAAAGCTAAAAGAACAATTTTTCTAACTTAGGGTAGGTGCTCCTGATTGCTTGCTCTATTCAAATTCAAATTCAAAATTCCAATCTCTTTTTCCCATTTATTTTCAAACATTTTCAAAACGAGGCTACGCTTATTTACAAGGTAAAGTCCCTAAACAAAGTCCTTTCCTATTCACACAGTACACTTCAAACATTTTGAAAGCAAAGTGAGCTAGGCAATTAAGATCCCATGGATAACCATGGATACAAAGGGTGTTTACACCTTCCCTTTGTATAACCTACCCCCCGAACTCAAAATCTTTCAAAGGTCTTTCCTGTTCTTTTTGCCTTTCCAAATTGGATAAAATAAAAGTCGGTGGCGACTCTTGCTCACCGCAACATTTTGTTTGCAAAATATTTTAAAAAGTCTGTTCTCCCACCGTGTTACAGAACTGGCGACTCTGCCGGGGAGTTCGAATAAAAAGAGGGGTTACCTTAAAGTTTAGGATCACTTAAATGTTTTCAATTGTTTGTTTTGCTTGCTTTATTTTAAAGGTTGCTTGGGAATTAAATGAAGGACGAATCCTATACCCAGATTCAAGAACACTTAAGATAGGAGCGGCATATTCATGGAGACCTCCCTTGTGCATGCTTGGGATTGGTCAATATAAGAGTTCGCGCTTGAGTTAGGCCTTCACTGGTTATTATGTACCTCTTTTGCATGAGAGAGGTTTACGTATGTACCTTTGGGTGCGTCGGAGCTCAAGGACCCTTAGTCACCTTTAACCCATCTTGACTTTTAGGAACGTAGTGGGAGGGCTATTCTTGATGCATGTCAAGTTATGGTCGCGACCCGATACTACAACTCAGATAGGTTTCTTCTTAAAGTATCATTGTGTGGTATGCATGTACCATGTTCGAGGGTGCTTTAGAGGGGCCGACAATTCTTAGTAAATGGTAGAACCCTGTTGCTGAAATCTCTTTATCCATAGAAGTACCTTTGGGGGAGGGTATCTCACCTGGTCAGACTCCATGCAAGCCTTTAAACCTAAGGACACTTGTGTGACTTGCTTGTGTGTGCTACTAACCCTTTGATTTCCTTGCAGGTTTTGTCTTAGGACTTGTTTGTCCTTACTATCTTACGCTTTGCCTAATGTACTGCATTCGCATAACATCATGACATCATAAGCATTGCATGTTAACTAACCCTTTCAAGGATCTTAGGAATTTGGGGCGCACAATTGCAGGTGCTAATTATCAAGGACTGAATTCCTATCAAGGGGCAAGAGGATTTATTTTCCTCTGGTCATATGCCTTTCGAATCAAAGACTCCATACCTGTCAAGGGGAAATAGGATTTATTTCCCTCTAGCCATGTACCTTCAAATTCAAAGGTATCCCGAATCAGAGGCTATGACCCACTGGATATGGTGAGCTTGATTCCCATAGAAGAACATCCAAGAATCAGAGTTCTTCAAATGGAGATACGACTAAATCATGTTTTTAAAGTCACAAACTAAATTTCCTAAAGATCCTTGAAAACATTGCATCTGCATATCATAACATTGCATCACAGGTTTCTACCACAAATTTCTCATCTTTTCTCGCTGTTTATTTCAGTAGAAATGGATCTCGAACAATCAGTCAAAGACCTTCAGGCTCAGAACACCCAGTTCCAAGCTTTGATTTTGAACTTGTCCAAGGGGCAAGACAAGCTGAAAACCCTTCTGACCAAGAAGGAGAAGAAGTCCAGAATATTTGTGGGTGCCCTTAATTTGGGGAGAAGATTCCGAGGACCACTTAAGAAATCCAAAGAGGTGGAAATCGCTGAAGGGGATGACAATGAACAAAAGGACGATGCTAGTGACAAAACTGATGCGAAAAGCGACCATGATTCTACCAATCCCTTTGAGGAAGAAGGGGACTATTACTATGAGGAGGAATACCCTGAAGAGAAGTATAAGCAGTTGGAGGAACGTATGAAGGCTATGGAAATCCAGAAAGTACCTGGGCTAGATTTTGAGGAGCTAGGACTCATCTATGGAGTCGTCATCCCTCCAAAGTTCAAGACTCCAGCCTTTGCTAAATACGATGGAGTCTCTTGTCCTAAACTACACCTGAGGTCTTATGTGAGGAAGATTCAGCCTCATACTGCTAATAAGAAGCTCTGGATCCATTTATTTCAAGAAAGCCTATCAGGAACACAACTGAAATGGTACTATCAACTCGAGGGTACCAACATTCATACTTGGGAAGACTTGGTTGTTGCTTTCTACAAGCAATACCAATACAATGTTGATCTTGCACCGACCCGCATGCAACTGCAAAGTATGTCTATGGGTTCTAACGAAAGCTTCAAGTAGTATGCTCAAAAATGGAGAGACCTGTCTGGCAGAGTTCAACCTCCATTGGCTGACAGAGAGTTGGTTGATATGTTTATGAGCATGCTGGCTGGTCCTTTCTATAGTCATTTGCTGGGAAGTTCATCGTCTGGGTTCACTGAGCTAATACTGACTGGGGAACGTGTCGAGAATGGCATCCGAAGTGGTAAGATTCAAGTGGCTACACCCTCAGGTGTTACGAAGAATAATTTCAATTGGAAGTCAGAGGCCAATGTTGTGTATGGTCAGAAAAGGAATAACCATGACCATTCTGTTAGGGCAGTTTGGATCTCCACACCGGTGCCTCAACAAGGTCGTCAAAACAAGCAAGACACGCCTAGGCGTCAGTTCACATAGATCAATATGTCACTGGCTCAGGCATTACAACACCTGTTAAAGTAAGAGCTGATCACTTTAAAGGATCCCCCTAAGAATCCTAGTACTTCTGCTCGTGTCTATGGTCCCAATATGAGGTGTGCATATCACTCTGATAGCCCTAGTCACGATACAAATAGTTGCTAGACATTGAGGAACAAGATCCAAGATATGATCGAGGCTGGGGAAATTGAATTTGATCCTCCTGAGACTCCTAATATAATCACTACTCCCATGCCTAATCACAACAAGATTGCTAATGCTGTGGATGGTTAGAAGGAGGGACTTTCAGATCATTAGTTTTACTTTCATTTGCAATTTCTATTCTGTTTGTGTAAACATTCGACTTATGATAGACATTATCTGTTTTAATAATCATCATTAGTGCATTGCATATTTTTGTCTTGAATAAATCATTTCGTTATCACTCATTTAAACTGTGTTTTCACTTTGTTTTATTTTGTGATATTCGACTCCTGCTAAGTTGTTTTCCTTTTGAGGGAGGATGATGAAAACGATACCGCAACCTCATACAGTATGCTTTTGAACAGACTGTGCTGACGATGTACAGGCATTGTTTCAATTCGTAAACAGTGGAGATATAAGGATGTTAGTCCCTCGTCAACCCCTTTGAGCCTACGAAGTAGAAGTTGTCTTTCTCGTACAGATTAAAACCTTGACCATAACCTGGGGCAGAGTAGTTACTCAGTTAACTCAGTTATACTAGCTGTAGTTTACACAAATAATGATGGGTTCCCGCAACCATTAAGTTAGGCAGTCAATATCCACCAAAAAGAAAAAGCTGTTAAGTCAAAACCTATGAAGGAGACTTATCAAAAATTGAAACATCCCGCCGACTGTAATATCAAAATAAACAGCTCAGGCAAAAGTTAGGGATAACAAATTCAAAATAAGAGGTCACTACAAATCCTCGACAAAAAAAATATATTACAAAAAAGGATGATTGTCTGTCCAAATAAACTTCCAGTACTTTAACCATCATCAAATGTCAAAGTTACAACTTGAAGCTCTGCTAGAACTTAAATGCAAAGTTAACTGAGCATAGGATCGAAGAATATCACGAAGATTGGGATGGGTACAAATAAACTTTGAGCCACTATCCTTTGTTTCTTAAACCGTGAACCAAGCCACGTTACAACCCTTGAAAGTCCTAACTGAAGCATGGTTAGTTCGAAAGCATACTGTCATCAAAAAGGTATCCTGACTCCTTAAGGTTTACCACAAATACTTAGTTGATATTTCGTTTTTATAAACATCACGCTTTTACATCTTTCGTTTTAATGTTTTTCAAAAAAACAAGACAGACATATGCATTGCATCTCATGAATTCGTTATTAAACATATTTTGCTACATAATTTCAAATGTTAGCATCAGGAAGAATTTGCACAGGGTACAACTAATGACTAAAAGTCATCCCGACAGACGAAACCTGTAACACCCCTTACTAACCCCACGGCAATTTAATTAAATTCATTCAGAGTACATGAAAATAAGGGTGCCACAATTCATAATAAAATAAACATCATTCAATCATGTCATGCATTCACTGAGGCAATCATCATCGTTTAAAAACAGTTCATGTTAACACAGCGGAAATTAAATCAAACGGACTAAGTTCAACATCTTTAAAATTTATCCTTCAAAACATCAAAACATAACTAGAGTTATAAAACATAAACTCTAAACATCGCGTCCCCAGTGTTACAAATATCAGAGCATGACACCTGACGCTACTAAATAACTGACTCGTGAGCTAATCCTCACCGAGTCGAATAGCCGCTATCCTCAATCTAAAAATGACAACAAGTAAGGGTGAGTCTCATCATAATTAACAAATGTTATAAGGATATAAAGCAATAACACATCATAACTGCATCGTTCACCCAATTGTTTCATAAACAGACATTCAGACAAGTTTCATCATCACAAACAAATCAACCAACACATCATCAATATTTACAACACTGGAATACATCCAATCATGTTATAAAAGTATGCATATGTATGAACTGACACTATGCATGTGGTACCAACATCGTCAAATGGGAATAACCCATGACCGATCCAACATCATCAAGATACGGCCCTGCCAGCACAGATTCCATACAATGGGAATCACGCCCTTCACTGATCCAAGACATCATCATGGATACAGCATCATCAATGAATATGAATGAATGCAACATACATGAACATACTTATACCATCGTCAAGTCTAATGAGTAACATCATCAAAATACTCATTTCATCATACTTACCATCATCATCAAGCATGTTTATATGTATACACATCATTAATCTTCAAATAGATTATTTTACAAGGTTCGTTTAGCTCAAAACGACACATCAAACGGACCAACGGTTAAAAAGTTATGCATTTTTAAACTTTTCAAAAAAATGTTTTGTCACTAACAGCACGCGGCGCCAACTTGGTTCGCGGCGCCAACTTGGTTCGCGGCGCGAACTGAGCATCTCAAAAATCCTTGGCTCTCTGCCAAGCAATTCGTGGCGCAAACATATGCTCGCGGCACGAAACGAGAAAAAGGTACGCCTTCGCGGCGCCAACACTGGGACGCGACGCGAACTAAACGTGTCAAAACTCCCTGGCTTTCTGCCCAGCCGTTCGCGGCGCCAACCCTGGGACGCGGCGCCAACCGGTAATTTCAGAACCCCAAATCGTAGAAAAACAGCATTCTACATATTCCAATTGCCCTCAAATCATACCAGCACGAATTTCAGGAAATGGAACACACATACAACACAAAATGCACATCAGAATACACTAATTAAGCATCAATTAAGACCATAACACCGCACACATCATGGATTCAACAAAGGGATTAAACATCACACAATTTGACTCAATCCCTAAACCTAACATATGACTCAATTGATACGAATTCCACATCTATTTTATGCTATCAACCCCTAACCCGATAATAGATGCTAATCAGATAAGTCCCCCTTACCTTAGCCAAATTCTTGAATTCTTCCTCTTTCTCTGCTTCTGCACTTTCACGTTCTTGCTCTCTTCTCCTCTTTTGCTCTTTTCTCGTTCTATTTCCAATTTTCCTCTTTTCCTTCTTTTATGAAAACAACATAATTTTAGTAAAAGGCCTCGTGACTAACACCCCTCCTTTTACTAAACACTACCTCGGCCCAATTCTACTATTTTCCATAATTTTCAGAGAAATGCCAAATAATTCCAATAAAATAATTTAAATTCTAATTAAATTAATTTAAGGAAAATTACGGATGTTACAAAACCACTTCAGTAAAAATAACTCTTACACCTGACTCAATTAGAAGTCAACGAATACAAGGGGCATGGCATGCTTTATCCAATCAATCTGGGGCAATCGGGTCAAGATTCAAATAATCTATCAGGAACACCGAACAGTCAGGGGCATCATCCTAAGTTTATGAGTACTAGGGGCATCACCCATAATATATATCCTAGAAAGTCCTCACAAGGCGAATCTCTCCAAAGTCCCTACTAGCTGGGGCAAAGCTATGCAAGGCATATTTGACACTTCAATCAATACTCATTGGTGTATCCCAATCAACACAAGCCCAAGAATGGCAGTCACTATAAACACTGGGGGAAATGTTCAAGGCACCCATGTCTTCCCACGGAGCCGTTTTCACAAGATACTATCTCCACAGAGTATTCCTCAAATAGCTATCTTCAATCCCTCCTCCAACAGGGTCTATTTATCTCTCTTATCCCCAGTCAGGGTGCATCAAGGATCAATCAATCAAACTGTTCTCATCCCCAAGCAAGAACAGAAATCCCCAGTTGTACATCTTTAATACAAGATCAAGCATCAGGATCCCATTACTACAAAGTTTCAATCTCTCAGAAACCCTCTAAGCAGCATAAATCATAGTCATACATCATACATACATCCTATACATTGCATATAGTTCTAATTCATGCATAACATACAAAGTTCCTCATCTATTTTGAGGACTTCATCTCATTCATTACATGCATCATGAACATTGCATAAAACTATCAAGTAAATGTCATGTTACAGATACAAAGCAGAGGCAATCTCTAACAGACACTTCTCAACACACTGAGCTCAGATACAGCCTAACGTACGACTCATTCTGCTATTTCTCAATACAAAGGATTCAGTCTAGCGTACGACTCATCCTAGGATACAACCTGACGTACGGTGTATTCTGACAACTATTAACACAGGGGACCTGGTCTAACGTACGACCTATCCTACAACCTAACATATGGCTTATCCAGACATTTATCAATGCAATCGGACCCAGTCTAACGTATGACTCGTCCTAAAGTACAGCCTAGCGTACGACTTAATTATCCAGACATTTATCAATGCAAATTGGATCCGGTCTAACGTACGACCCATCCTTCAGGCTAACGTACGACTTTCCAGACATTTATCAATGCAATTGGATCCGGTCTAACGTACGACCCGTCCTTCAGCCTAGCGTACGGCTTTCCAGACATTTATCAATGCAATTGGACCTAGTCTAACGTATGACTCGTCCTAAAGTACAACCTAACGTACGGCTTACTTTGACATTCATCAATACAGTGGATTCAGTCTAACGTACGACTCATCCTAAGTATATCCTTTCAGATACAATATAACGCACGACTCATTCTGACTCTCAACCTATCAAGTCTGGTGGCATATTTAAGCCCACTTTATACTCCCAACATCCAGATGGCATCTTTTAAGCCCATCTCAATCAATTCTCTCAATAACTGGGTGGCATCTCTAGGCCCATCCCCGATAGTGCAAATTTTTGGGTACTCTAGTGTTCAATCCTCTTCCATCCTCAGATACCAAATGGGACATAAACCATTCTACATCCTCAGGTTTAAGAAGATTGAACAGGGGCAGCTGTTATACCCCAAAATTTTCCCATCTCATCTTACCTTCAAAGCTCATACAGAGGTTCAAGGCTTAAGGGTTAATCTAAGGCTCACTCTCCTATTCAAAGACCTCTTGAACTAGGGTTTTGCATTCTTTTAATAAAATTGATGAATCAAGGTCTCCAATAGATTTCATATGGTTTATTAGGTTTCAAACTATTTCGATGAAAAAATTCAAGCTTCAAATCCCAAGATTACTCAGTCAATTTCTCAGATAGTCAACAGTCGACTAGTTTGACCTAAAAGTCAACTGTGGTCAAAGTACAGTCAAAATTCCTGATTTTTGGTCAACATCCTTATTTTGAAGTATAATTCATCATTTGATCAAGGGTTGATCATGATTCATCGAGGAAAGTTCAGAAATCAACAAAAGCTCAAAGTTTCTAAATTAGGGTTTTTGACCTAAAAGTCAACTGAACTTTGCCTATGATAAAAAATGATCTTGTCCCTCGATGTTGCCTCGGTAAATGATGATTGTCCTAATTTCTAAGGTATTCTCGCTTGTTGCCTAAAGAATAATGACTATTCTATCCTTCCCTAAAGACTACCTACCCTCTATATGGTAGGGACAGTTTTATGGCGAACGATACTTCCTCGATGACCCTTTACATCCAATGAAAGGACTTCCTACCCTCCAATGGTATGGATAGCCCCTTTTAAAACTGAAAAGCTAAAACAACAATTTTCTAACTTAGGGTAGGTGCTCCTGATTGCTTGCTTTATTCAAATTCAAATTCAAAATTCCAATCTCTTTTTCCCATTTATTTTCAAACATTTTCAAAACGAGGCTACGCTTATTTACAAACTAAAGTCCTTAAACAAAGTCTTTTCCTATTCACACACTACACTTCGAACATTTCGAAAACAAAGTGAGCTAAGCAATTAAGAGTCCATGGATAACCATGGATACAAAGGGTGCTTAAACCTTCCCTTTGTATAACCTACCCCCGAACTCAAAATCTTTCAAAGGTCTTTCCTGTTCTTTTTTTTGCCTTTCCAAATTGGATAAAATAAAAGTCAGTGGCGACTCTTGCTCACCGCAACATTTTGTTTGCGAAATATTTTAAAAAGTCAGTTATCCCACCGTGTTACAGTCAGTCTCAGACTCTAAGAGAAATTTATCTTCTTTTAATCATGTGAAGATTCAATATCAAAGAGAGCAGGGATGGAACGGATATTTCCTTTTTAAGCTAAGGATTATCAAAAATGTTTCTACCAGACATTAACCATTTGAAGAAACATCCCAACGTCTCTGATGAAAGCTTCTCAAAGTCTTACTTGTGCAAGAATTCTTCTCCAACATATCTATTATGTTTCTCTATTTAAGGAACTAAGGACTTCAAGAAAAGAAAGATAGTGAACTATTGACAAACAAGAGTTGATACTCTGTCATATCAAAAGCACAAGTTCAACTTAGAATTTTTTAACTCTTGTACATTCTTAGAAATTATTAAGTCTTAAGAGTATTTTGTATTATATCTTGTTTAAACCTCTGATTGTATATTAAATATAACTCTTAAACATTCTCATTTGTAATATTTAGATTGTAAGAAGTCTATTGCTTGTATTCTTGAGCATGTGAAAGTCTCTTGCATGTGTGATTGAGCATTAAAACTCTCTTACTTAAGGGTTTGAGCATTCAAAGTCTCTTGCCCATGTGATTAAGCATTAGAACTCTCTTACTTAAGGGTTTGAGCATTCGAAGTCTCTTGCTTGTGTGCTTGATCATTTGAAGTCTCTTGTTTGTGTGCTCGAGCATTTGTAATCAGATTTGGTTATAGTGAAAATCCTTTAAAGGGGACTGAACTACTCCTAACTTGTGGGAGGAACCAAAATATATCGTTGTATCTCTCTTACTATGACTTTCTAACTCTGATCATAACTTATCCGCTATAAACTATCACTTCTGTATTAGATTCTAGATCTTTAGTTCAGAATCTAATAAGACAGTTTAATCAAAGAAAGAAAAAGAACATAATTTAACCCCTGATTCTTGTGTTTTTCTCACCTTCAAATATCTGTGCTTGACCTGGAAACAAGAGGTTGTTTCTTGGAGCTCCAAGACAATAGATTAAGGCCAAATAAGACACTAGATCTAGACGTAGATCTACGATCATCCAGATCTCTTACCCATGATCTGATTCAATGTAGCCTCATATATACTTCTTCTTATGGAGAACCATTAAAAAATAAATTGTTTATATCAACTTGTTGCTATTCTCATTTGTTGGTTAAAAAACCAAACTCTAATACCATGATAGAATTATGATTTTAAGCTTCATTGTATTATGCACTAATGCGTTTACTTGTTACAAAGCCGTGGCCCTAGTATTTATAGTAATCTATGCATGATCTCCTATGTACACATGCACTTGCATATGCATGGTGCTCTACATCAACTTCCATAGAGATACACATGATACAATATACTATAGACTACAAGTTACTCTTCTAATACCATACAATTGTTATTTTTTAGAGTTACTCTTCTAATACCATACAATTCTTATTTTCTAAAATTTGTTTTCTTTCTTATTAGTGTATTCACAATGGGGCAATTGTTATATTTCTAAAATTTTGATAGTAGAGGAGATAGTAAAAGACCAAAATGGGGAAAATCTTAATAGATAAAACAGCAATACATGGATTCAAACAAGTTTTCTTCTAGTACATAAACTACACTAATTTTCCACATAAGATACTTCTCATACACATGATGGTAAGGAGCTTATTTATATACAAAGCTAATTATCATCAGTTGATTAAAAATGACACAGAAAAATTACATATTCAATTAATACATTCGAAATTTTTCCTTAGTTTTCTCAAACACTTCTTCAGCAATAATGGCCTCTTTGCCATCAGCTCTTTTAATTTCCAAATGTGCTTTTTGATAAAATCCAGTTCCTCGCAATGCATCAGCTATAAAATCATCAAAACCAATCGCAATTGCTGCCTCTGCTTTTGCTCCATAAACCAACCTCTACAATTTTTTTTCGTGTTTATTAAATAATTATAAATAAAATACATCAGTTATTTAATAAATATAAAAATATAATATTTGTGTAAAATAGTGTCCAGAATAATATTAAATAAAAATATCATAAAGTTAATAAATTAAAGAAAAAAGAAAAGTATAGGAATTTAAAACCTTAACACGTGAAAGGTGAATAGCACCAAAGCACATTGGACATGGCTCACAAGAAGCATATATTTCACAATCAGAAAGTTCTATCTGCTTCAGTTTCTTACAAGCCTGCAAAATCATATCATTGTATATAAATTTTTTAATTAATTTGTGATTAATAATAATATCGCAATTTTCATAAATAAACATAAAATTAAAAGTCTCTAAAATATTTTAATAAAAATTAAAAAAAAATTGATAAAGGAATCCGAGTTATGAAAACATAAATACAATTTTATTCTTAACCATAAAAAATTCAAGTAACAGGGAAGTTTTAACTACTAAAAAATCATGCACAATCATGAATATTAGGGTTTAAACTGTAATAATGACGTTAAACTTAATAATATCGACTTCCCGAGACAATAAAATATACATTTTAATATAATTTAAAAATAGAATTGACCTATTTAAATAATCAAACCTCTCTTATTGCAGTGACTTCAGCATGAGCAGTAGGGTCATTGTTTCTGAGAACCATATTGTGACAACTAGCCACAACTTCATCATTCAAAACAATAACAGCACCAAAAGGACCTCCATCTTCACAATCTACACCTTTATATGCTTCTTCAACTGCCTTTTTTAAAAATTTGTGGTCTCTATCCTTTATAGCTATAATTAACCAAAATAATAATAATAAAAATAATAATAATAATAATAATAATAGTAATAATAATAATAATAATAATAATAAGTGATAAATGAAAATATTATTCAAAATAAAAATTAAAAGATTCTTAAACATTATTACCTTGCTTGTGGCCAGAAAAAGCAGAAGCTACAGCAACAGTTGCATCCTTAGTTTGCACCACTAAGATAAAGAGAAAAAAAGTATTATACATCCCTAAGTTTTATTCATATTTTTAAGAGATAATAATAATATAACATTTTTTTGATAACTTACTTTTCACAAAAATAAAATTTAATAACTTGCTAGTGTTCTTGATGTGAATACAAATATGTCTGAGTTAGTTGATTGAGCTATTTATAGGAATGGTGATGGGGAATAAGAACAATGGAACTTTTGAAAAAAATTAATGATGGAAAATGGTAAGGGATGAGAAAGGAAATGTGGTCCATTGATAATTTATTAATAAAATAAAGGGAAAAAAAACATATGAGATGATGATGTTATATCGTGCTGGCAAGAATTAGATGGAGAATATAAAAATGGACATAGAGGATAAATGGTCAAAAAAAGTACATGAATGTAGCTTCAACTATGACTCATCTCACATTGGCCATATATGGAATGGAATGCAGATCTTAAATCTTATTATCACTTGCAAATAGCATGTAGAAATGAGTAGTCTGAACATACATAACATATGAAGGAGTGAGTCTGAAATTTTAATGTGTTATAAAAAAAATAGGCGAGATATACATGTGAATATCAAAGGTGTGAGTCTAAAATTTTGATCTGTCTTATAAAAAAGTATAGACGATATATACATGCGAATATTGAAGGTGTGAGTCTAAAATTTTGATATGTTTTATAAAAAAAGTATAAGCGAGACAGACATGCGAATATTGAAGGTGTGAGGCTAAAATTTTGATCTGTCTTATAAAAAAGTACAGGCGAGATATACATGCGAATATTGAAAGTGTGAGTCTAAAATTTTGACCTGTCTTATAAAAAAGTATAAGCGAGACAGACATGTGAATATTGAAGATGTGAGTCTAAAATTTTGATCTGTCTTACAAAAAAGTATAGGCGAGACAAACATGCAAATATTAAATTTTTAAACATAAATATTATAAAATTATATTATAAAATTATATTATAAAATTATATGTAAAAATTCGCACTTACAAAAGCCAACAAAAACACAAAACAAACATATTACAGAGTATCAGTTTAAAATATTAAATTTGCTAAAAAAAAAGGTGTGGATAAATTGGACATGATTGACGAGCCGGTCTCATTTTACCACCTTAGATTTTATCATAATTATTACTTACAAAAGTATTTAATTTGCACCCATTTTTTCTTTCACATAAGATATTTGATTTATCATATGCAAAAAAATATAGTTAATATATTTAGTTCAATTAAGTATAATTATTTATTCAATTAAATTAATCATATCCTTTTGACATGATTAGCTATGCTGTCGAGTTGTGTATAAAAGATGGAATGTCTATGTATTATATTATATTATTGGTTAGTTAGCTATAAAGGATAGAATGTGTTTTTACTCGACATCGTGACTCACCAAACACATGGATTCTTGCGTACATATCCTTTGTATTCACACATCTTGATATGTTTCGAACAACTTATCACAATGGATTGAATTGGATAATGCTTCTTTTTAAGTTTTGAAACATATTCAAAATTAAATATTTTGTATAATGTAGATTATGGATATGAAAAATTAAAAGTTGAATTATTTTATTTTTTTAATGAAAATGGAAGGTTTTTTTTTTCCTTGCGTCATTTTAAACTATGTATTTTAAAATGACGCAAGATGATGTTTTACATAAAGAAGTGTTTAACCTTGGATTTGGTAAATTTCACTTCTTATTAAAGGTTATTAAAGGTTACTTGTGAGATCGACCAGAGAATCTCAGAGTAGTGTTTTTTGGATTTCAAAGGTTTTTGGTGAAAAGTCCTTCGGTTCTATGCCAGCGTCGACACGACGTCAACACGTTCAGGAGTTAATGGATATGTTTTTACCAATGTCCATGGTGAAAATTAAACCAACAACAGTAGATGGAGGCGTTCGACACGCCTGATCGTGAAAATTGAAGTTTTGCAAGAAAGTGATTTTGTGAAAATCAAACCAACAAAAGTAAAGAAACAAAACAACAAGAACTTAAGGTAAATGACATAACATTTAAAGTTTGCAGAAAAGTAGGTGGTTCAAACATACATAGCCCTTGCTTGACTCATTTCGCTCTTTAGCTTGGGTACTCTGAGTGTGTAGCGTGTAGGCGTTTGTAAATTGTGAACCCCTAAAACTATGTATAAAATGCTTTCTTTATAATGCTTAAAACTAACTGCTCCATGGAGGTTGTCGATCCCACGTTCCCTTATGTAACCTTCAACCCACAACTCCACGTTCTTTATCTGGTATTTCCCTCTAAAACCTTCTTTTAACCGTTTCTTTCAAATCTATGGGCTTTTTACTTCACATTTTGGTCGACCGACTGAGGTTCAACTTTATAACTTTGCTTGCGACAACCATTCTTTTCAAATTCCGTCTTTTGGTTTGATTTTCCTTGAAGTTGAAAATCTTAGCCAGCAAGAGGATATTCATAACTACTTATTTGATGGAGTCTCTTAGCCTGGTGAGTTGGTCTTCAAAAGGCCTAAATGCACTGAACTATATTTGGGAGGCCAGACCACGGGGAAGGCTCATCATGGAACTCGCCGAATTTATTACTAATGCTTTTGGCTTGTCCTTGTCCTGGGACAGCAAAGGAGCTCCTGTCTTTCATTTCTAAAGAGGACTACGCATATTTCTCGAGCAAGGCCTAAGTTGTTCGTCAAGAAGAGATGATGAAAATGGTCAACTTATCACTGAAATTACTAGGTCTGGTAATCTCTTTAAGGAAATTGGTGTTGAGGTGCGAGCGTCAAGTATCCTCACCAATTAGCTCATAAAGTGAAGGCGTTGACTCAGGGGATACGAGAAAGGGATATTGTGTCGACATTAGTTCATAAGGCATTATTTGATACTTACACTGCCATTGTTAATGTGAAAAGGGCTTTAGATTCTTCTCACAAGACGTTAAGGGAGATAGAGATTTCCTTAAATGAAGCTTAGGGAGGTTTGGAGAAGGCTTAAGATGACCATTGTGAGATGTGATACGAAAAAATTTTCCTTTCTAAAGAGTATGCGAAGGTAGTGGAATAGTGTCACTCTATAATGTATCACCCTTTTGAGAATGATTAACAGCAGGTGGAATTATTCCACCTCGAGATGCAAATATCGAGGGAGGGTTCATTTTGAGAATGAGATGATATATGGGGAGGCGGTAACCCATTAGTAAGAAGTCATGCTCTTAGGCGATAACCCTTGTTTACCGTTTAAGAATTGGGTTTAGCTTTCGTGATTGCATGTTTTATTGAATTTATTTCAAGGTATTTATCTTTGAGGATTATTGTTGTGACACCAAGGTTATATTCTTTGGTCTCTAGAAATTATCATAAGGTCATGCTCGAAATCTTTATTGGACTTCCTTGAGGAATGCCCATGGTCAAGGGTTTACTCTTGCCCCTGCCCTCATGTTTTGACTTGGTTCGAGACCAATGTATGGGATTTCACTAAAGGTGCGAGAAACACAAGAAAGGGGGGTTTGAATTGGGTTTCACCAAATATAATCTTTTCGCAATGCACAACACAAGGTTAACAAGTGAATAAAAATAGATGACCACATTTATTTCTATCATAGCTCATTGTTAACGAAGTTACTCCAGTCTACCCACCGAGGTGATTTTTCCTTCTCAATAAGGACTTAATCCACTATAACTAAATTGATTACAAACAACCACAATGACCGCAACCACTGTCTTCTTGAGACTCGTGACTAACATTAGTCTCTTAAGAAATCAACCTGTTTACCAGTGATTTCTGACAAACAACGCTAGTCTTCCAAACTCTATAATTTGGTAACTTACAGGATCGACTAGATTGATCCTAGGACATGTGTCTTAATGTTTTAGTCTTCTCTAAGTTCATTTTATAAGTGAACATGATTCTGATTTTTCAAGATAAACAGGATTTCTTTGTAAAGGAAACTAATATTATTTAAGTACAAAGACAAATCCTTCGACTACAAATACTGAGTAAAATATAAAGGATGAATTTAAAGGTTTGCAGGAATTGTAAAGTGCAGAAAAGTAAATGTTTGACAAAAATGTAAAGGGTTTTGGGTTAAAGTAAAGAAAAATAAATGACTAAAGACTAGTCTTAATGAAACTGTAAATAACTTTAAAGTAAAGAAAACAATGGTGTTTTCATACATACATAATCAACAAACTATTTTCTCTCGCTCTGGTACTTCGAGTATTTGAGTGATTTTTCGTACACAATGCAAAAGACACCAATCTTAACATCTAAGACTTCTATTTATAGTAATTCAACCCTAATGGTCTCTACACAGATGTGCGCCACATTTGATATTTCAAATGATAAGATCTTCTAATGAAACCACACGTCCTTCTGGCGAAAAGAAGCGAATTCGAATTTCAAACTTTCCCGCTCGAAACTTTTGAAATCATCCAACATAGCTGTCGAAGCATACTTCTCCATATTCTAAAAATATTTCAATCATGTTTTTGATCTTATACTTCACTTCGACATATTAAGTCTTCACAAGAATGAATCTAAAAAAGAAATAGCTTCTATGAAGCCACCCTTCATGCTAACTCATTTAGAATATGATATTTTTAAATCTTCTTCGATCAAGGGTCGAAATTTCCAACTAACAAATTGCCCCCAATAAATATATTTTTTGAATAAATGTAGAAATGGACATTTCTTGTAATTACCAAATTTTGACCAAAAGACCTTTCAGTAACCTTCAGGACATGACGTCATAAGCAATTTATGATTTGCTTTTTGAAAACGTTTATTCAACACGTGCGTGCAACAGTTACTCATCATGAGTATCAACTTCCAAGGTGATTGATTTGACGAACTCCCTACCTTCTCCTTCAAGATCCAAACACGTGTCCCACAACTCTAGTGAGGTGTAACTGCCCTTTGCCTTCACTCTTCACTATAAAAACCATCTTCTTCATTTTTTCCATTTTCTTTCAACAATATTTCATAAAACACTTTCTTCTTCACTCATGCTCCTCTTTCTTTTTCATAAAAAATTCCATTAAAGCTTCATCTTCTACAACAATGTCACCAAACAAACAGAAAAAATCCAAGAGCAAGGGAACAGGAACTTCCAAAGGTTTGTCTTCTCAAAACGTTCCAACTAGCAAGCTCGTTACTGCTGGGAATCAAGAGTTCATAATGCCTCCCAAACTTAATCAAAAACAAAAATAAATTTATGCTTCACAGGTACTAATCCCTTCTCTATTTTTCGGAAAAACCCTAGGATTCTTAGGACCTTTAATTGCTGCAGGACATTTATAGAAGTATGTAGAGTTCTTTCCAACTTATCATGTCACAAAACCCATAGCGAACAAAAATGATCCATCTAAAGAAAATCTTGAAGATTCAATTAAGAAACCTAGTAAATCCTCTTAGGATAAAACTGCTGAAGGTAACTTGAAACCCCAAGTAGAGAGAAAAGCTTTCCAATTAGATTACATCACTGCAAATTTTAGGCCTTTTTCGATCATGTCCAACTTTGGACAAGTCTTACTTATCCTGGCTTACTAAAGTTGAAAAGAAGAAGAGCCAAGCATGGAAAGATTTAGGGATTTTCGACTTAATCCAAATGCCGAAACTAGGCTTTAGTTATTGCCAGCCTTTGTTGCTAGCATCCCTTTATTTCTGGGATAGTACTTATAACATCTTCCATCTTCCTTGTGGGATGATAACCCCAACCTTCTTCGACATGGCTGCAATAACTGGACTTCCTCCTACTGGGAAAACCTTTGATCCTTACCTTAACTCTGACAACACTATTGACTTTAATGTCAAAATGCTTCTTTTAGTGCTTACATTAACCTTTACCATGTCGAAGGGGAGGACGTTTCTGATGTTGAACACATAGCTTTCTTGGCTCTATGGATATCAAAATTCATTTTTTGTTGTAATTCTTTACAAGTAGCTAGAAGATTTCTGACTTTAGCCAACCAGTTGCATGTTGGTCGAAAGGTCTGCATAAGTGAGCTGCTTCTAGCTAGTCTGTATGAAAGTCTAGGCTCTGCCACCACCAAACTCAAGGAGTATGAAGCTGGTACCAACTTACTTTTGTATGGACCTTATTGGCTTCTTCATTTATGGCTAAATTCAACATTTAAGCCTTTCCTTAGAACCTCTGGTACTATCAACGAAAAAGACCCTGAGATTGCCAACCGGAGTATCGAAGGAATTAGACTTCTACAACTGACTCCCAATGATTACATGGAGAATCTTCAGACATGTCTCACCAAATATACATTGATGTTTTCGAAGCGTCACAACTTCACTTCTACTATGGCCCCTTCGCCAGTCGCACTCATTGGCCAACCTAGTTCACTTCGTCAATTGAGGATGTTGTGAAGGATGTAAACACTCAAATCGAAGACATATGGCATGCATTCCTTCTACCCAGGTTGTTGGTTTCCAGAATCTTGCCAGTGAAGAGTTACGTTTTCCTGTTGGCCTATCAACCTAACTTTGTCTCTCGACAATTTGGATTATGCCAACTTATCCCTAAACCTCTTTTTACTCGAAAGCGTGAGATTTGCTTTGCAGGATTAGGTTATGATGTTTGAGATATTGCAAAACACCAACAATATCATGTTACTTTTGTTGAATTCAGTCTTATTCCTTTTCAACCCATTTTCTACACAACCAATGGTTTTTACACCTGGTGGACAAACTTCTATTCAAACAACATGTTCGATACTGCTCAAATCAAAGATCATCTAACGAAATCCTTCTCACTTGTGCAGGAAAATGCGTACAAAGGTAAGACAACACATTATGAAGAAATCAAAGCGTTCCAGGATTACTTTGAAGTTGTCTATGATCCCACTCAGCTTAGTCGAACAGTTCATGAGGAAACACATACTTTAAAAGAGAAATTCACCAAATCACTTCCAAAATTAAAAATTCCTCGATTTGTAAAACCTGAACTCAGGTATGATCTAGCTTTCGAACTTCAACCATCCAAGTTTTCAAAGCTGCCTAGTGATGATTTTTCCTTGGCATTTTCTCCATCTTACCCATATTGGTTTACTTGTGGAAATATTTTTAATGAATTGAAAAATGATTCCAAAAAACGTGCTAAGAGGGTAACTTCGACTAAGCATACTCTGGACAGTTTCAAAGGTTTCCTCCACTATGACTTGTCTGTAGTGAGAATTACATCTCTGACATGTGAAGGTGTGAAGTCGAAGGAATTCCTGGTTTTACTTCCTTTTCTTTCTTAAAACACAACTCTTTTTAACTAACTCTGCATGTATTTTCCTTTCAGCTATTGAGAGAAAGGCAGTTAAAAAGGAGAAGCATGTGTCTAATACTACTTCGACTATTGCATCAAAACCAACAACCTCTTCTAGCCATGGTGCCCCTTCTACAAAGGGTGTTTCTCCAGAGAAAGTGGAGAAGGGTTCAAAGGTATTAAACCACACTATTCTCTTTTATCTTTCGAATCTTCTTCTGACTATACTATGGTCGGTTTTTCAGGGTAGTGGCTTACCTCCCCCACACCTAAGAAACGAGAGGCACTTGATGAAGGTGCAACAATAGTCATTGAAGATGATGGCACAGAAATTCCTCCTACTCCCTGTTAGGTGCCAAATTGTGTTTATATTTAGTTTAATTAATGGCACCTTTCGACCGTTTTTATCGGATATTCGTACAATTCCCTGAAGTTTTAGATAATTATTTATGGTTTATAATATTAAGCTTTCATTTTATGTTAATATGTGTTTTAAATATGATTTTGTAGGTTTTAGCCAATTTTGGGGAAGTTTGGAGCTTGTTTTGAGCTTTGCAAGAGAGTGCCTGGCAGAAGTATGCGCGCGTCGCGCTGGGATGTGGGCGCGTCGCGCCCTGGGCAAGATATTTTGGAGCTTCCAGACAGAGAGTTGCGCGCGTCACGCGCATGGGCGGTTTATAATTTTAAGTGTATTGGCGCGAAGCGCGCTGGAGGGCGCGACGCGCCCTGGACAGATTTCAGAAATACTATATAAAGGAGTTTTCAGATATTTTATGATGTTGGTTGATTTTGAGAGCTAAAGAACACTTGTGCACTGTAGCAAACAAAGAATCGAAGATTGGAAGCTTTGATCGTCGATTAATCGCCTTTGATGCTTGTTGATCTTCATCCTTTACTTCTTGAGCAAGCTACCATTTTCATGGATAGCTAAATCTCTTTTGTATCAAGATAAGATGTAATCTTCCTAGCCTTTTGTAGGTTTTTCTTGTGAATATATGTGTATGAACAAGTGATGATCAATATAGATGGTTTAGTTTGTTTATTAAAGCCTTTTCTTTGGTATAAGTGTTTGAGACATCAATATTTGTATCTAGATCTAACTTTATCATCTATCAAACTATAAATTGCAGACATGGATTTAGCGTTTGATGTTTACTTAGTATCGGTTTTAAAACGTTATTTGTATTGTTTAAACGGTGGAGAAATCGTCGGTTAAACAATACGGTAAATCTAACTATATCGTTGCGGACACGGACGATATAGGCGTCGATACGTAATTATGTTGATCGTTACCATGTTCATATACGTATATTTATAAGGAGACATACAAATTTAGGTCGATGAAATCGAATCTTGATACATTTTCTTTAACTTAGAACTTTCATTAATTTACTCTTTGCTACTAAAAGAATTGAATGACCTTTTGCAAACCCAAATTTAAAGGAACATTAACTCAAGACAAAATAGGCTATAGAACGGCGGTGATATCGCAATAATCCCTGTGGATACGATAATAACGAAAAGTACACCACAATACTCTTTCAACAAAATGGCGCCGTTGCCGGGGATTGTTGTTTAGATATTGCAAGCATTGCAATAGTTTGTTTTGTATTGAGTCTTATAATTAATATCTTGTTTCTAAATTTATTTTCCTTGTGTTTGTTAATTTGCTTGGTTAGTTTTTCAGATTACAGTTTATGCGAGGACGTGTACCTGCAAATCAACTCCTTTTTGATCCTGAGATTGAGAGGACTGCTCGTAGAGAGAATAGCAAAACTCGTAGGAGGAGACAACTAGCTAGGGAAAGAAGACAACAACAAGAGGCATCTTCTTCTTCAACTCCGGTTGAGAACTTAGTTGAGGGAGAAATGGCAGGAGAGATTCCTAATGTTCCAGCTCGAGGGCCTTGTGTTAATAGCCCTCGACTCAATGCACAATTTGCTCGTGATCAAGCCAATGGAAGAAACTCCGAGATGAAAACGGGGTTACTTCAATTACTTTATCAGAATCCTTTCACAGGGGCAGATCACGAGGATCCATTTACTCATCTAACAAAGTTCTACGAGATCGCCGGAACAATTGGTGCTCCGGAAGACCAAGAAGAACAGGTGTTCAGGAGACTTTTTCCTCATTCCTTAATTGGAAAAGCTAAGGAATGGTACCTTGATCAACCTAATAATGTCATGACAAATTGGAACGAGTTAGAAGAGAAGTTCTTGGATCGGTTCTTTCCTCACAATAGGTTCATGGAAGCGAAAACTTCTATTGCGGTGTTCTCTCAAGGGTCGAATGAATCTCTCAATGAAGCATGGGAGAGGTTCAAGTCCATGGTTAGAAAGTGCAAAGGTCATGGGTTTGATGAGTTGTCTCAAATCCATATCTTTAGAAATGGACTCCAACCTCAACCAAAAACTCTTTTAGATGCTACCGCGGGTGGTTCGTTGATGTCAAAAACTGCTGCAGAAGCGATTGCTATCATTGATAGAATGGCTTTGAATGATCATCAAGGGCAACACAACCGTAGTGCATTGCAAAGAAAACCGGGAGTTCTTGAATTGAATACTAGTGATGCAATACTTGCTCAAAACAAGTTATTGACACAACAAGTAGAATTGCTCACTCAACAAATGTCAAAACTCCCTCAACAAATCAAAGAGATAAATGGGAGCCCTTCTAAAAATCAACATGTGATGTGTTGTGAATTGTGTAGGGGTGACCATCAAACAGGTTTTTGTCCTCCACCGGGTGAAGAGGTGAATTATGTGTCTAATCCTAATCAAGGATATGGTGGAAGACAACAACAACAACCTTACAACAATAACCAAGGTTACCAACAAAGAGGTAATCAAGGTTATCAACAAGGATGGAGGCCGGAAGCGGGCCCATCGAATCGTCAAAATCCTTACCAAGGCGGTTACAATCAACAACCTCAACAAACAAAGCTTTCTATCGAGGACACTCTTAGCCAATTCATGCAATTGCAAATTGCAAGCCAAAAGAGTACGGATGCCGCAATTAAGAACCTTGAAACTCAAGTCGGGCAATTGTCAAAGCAACTTGCCGATCAAAACAAAGGTCCTTTTCCGGCTACTACACAAGAAAATCCTCGTGAGCATTGTAAGTCAATTCTAACTCGTAGCGGTAGAAATATTGATATGGGTGTAGGAGAAATAGTTGAGGAGGAAATTGTTGAGAGTGAAAAAGATAGGGTGATTGAAGTAGAAAAAAATGTTGAGGGTGATTTAGTTGAAAATGAGAAAGAGAAAGAATTAGTGGAAAAAGAAACTCTTGAGAAAGTTGTAGAAAAAGAGAGAAAAAAATTGAGTGTGAGTGAAAAGGGAAAGAAGAAGGTGGATGATTCTATACAAGTGAAGAAATTACCTTACCCTCCCGGTCCGTCAAAGAAAGAAGATGCAAAGCACTATGCTCGGTTCTTGGATATTTTTAGCAAGTTGCAAATTAATGTTCCTTTTTCCGAAGCATTAGAGCAAATGCCGATGTATGCAAAATTCATCAAAGACATCATCACTAAGAAGAGAAGATTCTTGGATCAGGAGGTAGTAACGGTGAGCTCTTGTTGTAATGCGTTAATTCAACGCACTACTCCGATAAAATCGAATGATCCTGGGCGGGTAACCTTACCGGTGTCTATTGGAAATGTTCACATAGGCAAAGGTTTGGTCGATACCGGTTCTAGCATTAATTTGATCCCATTGTCTATGGTGAGAAGATTAGGAATCAACGATTTGAAGCCGACAAGAATGACGTTATCATTAGCAGATAAATCCACAGCTCATCCTCATGGAGTTGCGGAAGACTTGCTTGTCAAGGTTGACAAATTTTGGTATCCTGTTGATTTTATTGTCATAGACATGGAAGAAGATCCTGAGATTCCATTGATCTTAGGAAGGCCTTTTATGAAGACGGCCCGAATGATGATAGATATTGATGATGGCTTAATGAAATTAAGGTACCAAGATGAAGAATTATGTCTTGATCTCTTTGAAGCCATCAAGCATCCTAATGATGAGGATGATTGTTTTAGAATCGATGCTACCGAAAGGGCTATTATGAAAGTGGAGAATCAAATGCACTTGTCGAATCCTCTTGAGAAGACTTTAATGGAAGCTCTCGAAGTTCTCACCAAAGATCAAGAGAAGGAAATTGAAGATTGCTTGAGAAATTTAGAGGCTTGTGAGGAGATGAATCCATTTGAAACTCAAATTGAAGAGTTGAAGGATGAACCTAAAGTTGAAGAGCAAAAGGTGGAGTTGAATGTGTTACCATCTCACTTGAAATACGTGTTTCTCGGTGACAATTCTACTAAGCCGGTTATCATTAATAGTGGTTTGTCTAACAAGGAAGAGCATCGATTGAAGGAAGTGTTGACAAAGAATCAAGAAGCAATAGGATGGGTTTTATCCGACTTGAAGGGTATTAGTCCGGCCTATTGTATGCATAAGATTATGTTAGAAGATGATTTTCGGCCCGTGGCACAACCTCAAAGGCGATTGAATCCAACCATGAAAGAAGTTGTTAGAAAAGAGGTTGTGAAGTTATTAGAGGCGGGGATGATTTATCCCATCTCCGATAGTGAATGGGTGAGCCCGGTGCACGTGGTTCCTAAGAAGGGTGGATTGACAGTTGTGAGAAATGAGAAGAACGAGTTGATTCCTTCGAGAGCGGTGACCGGGTGGCGAATGTGTATTGATTATAGGAGGTTGAACCAAGCAACAAGAAAAGATCACTTTCCATTACCTTTTATGGATCAAATGTTAGAGAGGTTAGCCGGAAGAAATTTCTATTGTTTCTTGGATGGTTATTCGGGATACAATCAAATATCAGTGAATCCGGCGGACCACGAGAAAACTGCTTTTACATGTCCTTTTGGCGTTTTTGCATACCGAAGAATGCCATTTGGACTATGTAATGCTCCTGCAACATTTCAAAGGTGCATGCAAGCTATTTTCTCAGATTTGATCGAAAAAAGCATTGAGGTGTTCATGGATGATTTTTCTGTGTACGGGTCATCATTTGACTTGTGCTTGAAGAACCTTGATGTGGTGATGGAGAGATGCATTGAGACAAATTTGGTTCTCAACTGGGAGAAATGCATTTTCATGGTGACGGATGGGATTGTTCTTGGCCACAAGGTTTCTTCAAAGGGGCTTGAGGTCGATCCGGCAAAAATTGAAGTTATTGAAAAGCTTCCCCCTCCGGTGAATGTGAAAGGCATAAGGAGCTTCTTGGGACATGCTGGGTTCTATAGAAGATTCATCAAGGATTTCTCCAAGGTCGCAAAGCCTTTGAGTAATTTGCTCAACAAAGGTATGGAATTTAATTTTGATGAATCATGTCTAAAAGCTTTCCTAGAACTTAAAGCAAATTTGACCACCACACCCATAATTGTCGCTCCTAATTGGTCGCTTGAGTTTGAACTCATGTGCGATGCGAGTGACTATGCGGTTGGTGCGGTCTTAGGCCAAAGGAAGAACAAACAATTCCATGCTATACATTATGCGAGCAAAGTTTTAAATGAGGCACAGGTTAACTATGCCACTACCGAAAAAGAATTGCTCGCAATTGTATTTGCATTGGAAAAGTTTCGCTCTTACCTCATTGGTTCTAAAGTGGTGTGTTATACTGATAATGCCGCAATCAAATATCTTCTCACCAAGCCTGATTCAAAACAGAGGCTTATTCGGTGGATTCTTTTGCTTCAAGAGTTTGATCTTGAAGTGAAAGATAAGAAAGGTACAGAAAATTTGATTGCGGATCATTTGTCTCGGTTAGTGAATACCGAGGTGACAAACAATGAAAAAGAAGTGAGGGAAGAATTCCCCGATGAAAAACTGTACATGGTACAAGAAGTTAGACCCTGGTTCGCAGATATGGCTAATCACAAAGCATCTGGCTGGATACCGGAGGATCTAACTTGGAATCAAAGAAAAAAGTTTTTGAATGATGCTAATTTCTATGTTTGGGATGATCCTCACTTATTTAAGTTGAGTAGTGACAATCTTCTGAGAAGATGTGTCGCGGATGAGGAGGCAAAAAGCATTTTGTGGCATTGCCACAATTCGCCTTATGGTGGTCATTTTAATGGTTTGCGTACGGCCACAAAAGTCCTTCAATCGGGATTTTGGTGGCCTACTTTGTTCAAAGATGCTTACCACCATGTTGCCTCATGCGACAGTTGTCAAAGAACTGGTGGAATAGGGAAAAGAGAGGAAATGCCCCTCCAAAGTATTGTAGAAGTTGAGGTATTCGATTGTTGGGGCATTGATTTTGTTGGACCATTCCCTTCCTCAATGTCAAATGAATACATCTTGGTAGCTGTGGATTACGTGTCTAAGTGGGTGGAAGCGATTGCTTCACCCAAAGCAGATGGTAAGACCGTGATAAAGTTTTTGAAGAAAAATATATTTTCGCGGTTTGGCTCGCCAAGAGTATTAATTAGTGATGGTGGATCTCATTTTTGTAATGCTCCGCTTGAAAAAGTGTTGGAGCAATATGGAGTAAAGCACAAGGTAGCTACTCCATATCATCCACAAACTAATGGGCAAGTTGAGAGGACCAATCGAGAGATTAAGAGAATTCTTGAGAAAACTGTGTCTAGTTCTAGGAAGGATTGGTCAATGAAGTTAGATGAAACCTTGTGGGCGTATCGGACCGCTTTCAAAGCACCGATCGGTCTTACACCATTCCAAATGGTGTATGGTAAAAGTTGCCACCTTCCCGTAGAACTAGAGCATAAGGCATATTGGGCCTTAAAGCTTTTGAATTTTGACCACAAGTTGTGTGGAGAGAGAAGAAAAATCCAACTTAATGAGTTGGAAGAGATGAGATTGCTTGCCTATAAGTCTAATTCAATTTACAAAGAAAAGACCAAATTCTATCATGATAGTAAGGTTAGAATGAAGGACTTTAAGGTAGGGCAATTAGTTTTACTCTTCAATTCCCGGTTAAGACTTTTCCCGGGAAAGTTGAAGTCTAAATGGTCCGGACCGTTTTTGGTAAAAGAAGTGAGAAGCCAAGGGGCTATTGTGATAGAGGACCAAAAATCAAACCAAGAGTGGGTAGTAAATGGTCAGAGGTTGAAGGTGTATCGGGGAAGCGATTTTAATCGTGAAACTTGCGTTTTATCGTTTGGCGATCCTTGATTGCCTTTGACCGTCGAGCTGACCGACGTTAAACAAAGCGCTCTTGGGAGGCACCCCAAGTTGTATATATTCACTTGTATTTGTGTTATTTTTGCAGGTGGGATTTTTGAGTTGTCGTCGAGCCAAAAACGATCTACCGGTATTTTTGGGCGTGCTGAAACAATGCAGTTTTTCTGCTGTTTCTGGTGTAGCGCGCGTCGCACCCATTAGCGCGCGTCGCGCGCTATGTGTACTCAAGGACCCCTTCCAGGCAGAGATGAGGGCGCGTCGCGCCGGTTCTGCGCGCGTCGCGCGCTGTACATATTTTTGAAAAAAAAATAATTTTGTTTGGGCCCACCCATGCTGGGCCCGACCCGGTTTCGTGTTCAGAAGTAAGTTTTAGGGTTTTTGGAGGTCATAGCCTCCATTCCTCTTTGTGCCAAGAAACCAAACACACACACAACCAAATTTTTTTGATTCTTGCATTTATCCTCACTAACACTCGTCTCTCTACTGTCATCAATCATCTAAGGTATGTTCTTCTTCTCCTTTCTTTCCATTAAAATAGTTTTAGTTGTTAGGTTTTTAGATTTAGGAATATTTTGAATAATTTTGAAAAATTAGGGTAGAAACCACGCTTTGACTGTAAATATTGCTTGCTGGAACCCGTAGAAGTGAGGAGAAGTTGGTTCTCCTCTTCTGTTTTGCAGAAAAATGAAGGATTTTTCTGGGTTTCGCAGAGCGCGCGTCGCGCCCTGTCCAGCGCGCGTCGCGCCCTGGGTTCAACTTTGAAATTTTTTTTATGCATTCTGAGTATTTGTTTAGGCCTGTTTTGTGATTGATGATGAATGTGGACTGATGTGGGTTTTTAGTTGAGAGGTTATGCTAACTT
The DNA here is from genome assembly GCF_029867415.1 of Vicia villosa. NCBI lineage: Eukaryota > Viridiplantae > Streptophyta > Magnoliopsida > Fabales > Fabaceae > Vicia > Vicia villosa. The sequence continues at coordinate 677,351 of NW_026704969.1, read as the reverse complement.
TGTTTCAATTGTGCGTGTTTTGTTTGAATTACAATTGTGCAGGAATGGCACCTTTTTTGAAAAGGAAGAAGACTGGTTCTGGTGAGGGATCTTCCTCACAAGCTGGCAGGTTTGATCGGACGAAGTTTCTAGGTCCGGAGCAAGAGGCGAGGTACCATGAGCTTGAAAGCCGCGTTGTGTGGAGTGAACGCACGGTGATTCCTATTGACCACGGCCTCTTCCAAAGGGCGTGGACTGCTTTGTCTGAAACATGCTGGGACAAGTTGTTCACTCCACCACAATTCTATCAGGTGGAGATTGTCAGAGAGTTTTATGCAAATGCCTTGCCTCCGAGCAGTTGGTCAGGTACTGAAGCTTACCCGTTTAAAACATGGGTGAGAGGTAAGGCCATTGATTTTAGCAAAGAGGCAATTTTTGATTTTCTGGATAACCCTCTTGCTTTGGTAGAAGAGTGTCAGTACCATCCCAGGTTGAATAGAGGAAATTGGGATGTAGACAGCATTAGGGACAGGATTTGCAGGACTGGTTTCACTTATACTCTGACTAAAGCTGGGCTGCCAAAGACTTTTACTCGTAGTCAGTTGACGGAGGAGGCTCAGTTGGTGACTTCGGTGGTCCTTTACAACATTAGGCCACGGAGTCACACTTCTTCCCTCACCATTGATACGGCAGGTTTGGTTCAGGGTATTCTGAATGGTGATAACATTGATGTGTCCAGGATTGTGGCGAATGAGCTGAAAAGAGTCGCCCTGAATGGGACTCTTCATGGAGATGGGGTGAGATGTAGGTTGATTTTTCCTGGTCTAATAATGGGTTTGTGCAGGAAGGCTGGTGTCCGGTTCCCAACTGGTGGGATGATCCCCATGGATGGTATTATAGATGATATTTTTGCTAACAGGTACTGTTTGCCTGGAGGTCGTCCTTTTGGTGTTGCTGCTGGTGCATCTAACCTTCCCGATGCTTCTCAAGCTGTTCCGGTTGCTGCTGCACCGCCTGCTGGTCCACAGTATGGTGATGCAAGTGATTGGAACTATCAGATGCATATGGCGCATCAGAGAGCGTTTATGTTTTTGCAGGATTCTATCCGGCAGCTTTCTCTGCAGCAGCCTGTTGGTTCCAGGGATGATTTATCTGCCTATGCTTCATGGCCTGAGGGCAGGCCAGATCCTGAGGAGGGGATGGAGCAGGATGATCCGGAGACTTCCGATGAGGAGTAGACTTTATTTTTTACTGTTTTATGTTTTATTGTTTTTAGTTTTATGTTAGAACAATTTTTAGTTACTTTGTTTTTAATGTTTATAGTTTTGTTCCATCCTTTTGGATGAGGTACTTTGAAAGGCTAAGTTTACGCCTTTGGATAGTTAACACCTGTTTGGTGTGGTTTTTATTTTATATAAGTTCAGTTTATTTTATTTTTGCATTTATTTATTTTTAAGTAGTTTATTTTAGTTTAGTGTTTATATTTTAGAAATAATGGTTTGATAAGTTGTCCTGATGATTAATTAGCTGGAACACGAATTTTTGTTGCCACGATGAATTTGGATGATGCAACACAATTTGAGTGGTGATGATATAAGTTGAAAACTGTACGCGCAAGGTACATCCTTTATCATTTTTTTTTATCAAGTACCTTCGATTCTGATGCTTTTAATTGTACAAATTAGTTGTCATTAATTTCTGTGGATAAAATTAGTTCAATTGTGAATCACTTTAGCCTAGCTGTAGTTGTGAGGAGACTTTCCACTGTGTATATATATAAATTGTGCTGGATACCAGCAATGTGCGTTTTAACTCGTTTTTATTATGATTAATCTTGCATTGTTATTAAATTGTGTTAAGCATGAAAGTGATCAAGGCGTTTTGTTCTGCACTATGAGAAAAACTTCCAATCCAAATATAACCTACCCGGTGAGTGTGTGAGTATTTGCTAACCACTTTGAGCCATTTTGCCAAGATTCAATCGGTATCATGTCATGCCTTATAATTGCCGATTTTTGATTTGAATCTTGATGACTTTCTTTGAACCTTGAAAAGTACCATGAAATGTGGTTAGGATTGATTCCTTTTCGCCTTAGAATAGGGAGCATTCGTGATTATGTGGTGGTAATATTCAAGTTGGGGAGAATAAAATTTTGATCTTGGTTGTATTGGTGTGTAGAAGAAAATAAATAATTGCTCAAGAGAGAAAAAGAGAAAGAAAAAAGAAAAAGAAAAAAAAAAGAAAAAGAAAAAGGAAAAGAGAAGAGCTTTGTATATAGCTAGTTCTTTTAAAATAAAAAGATGAACTCTTGAGCAATAAAATTGTGTGATCGGTTGATAAGGATGTGTGGATATTATCATGATTTGAATGCTCTCTTAGGAATTGACCCCTTTTGTTTCAATGGCCTTGAGAAATGACACTTCCTTGTTAACCAAGCCAAGCTACAACCCGAAAGTCCTTAGTGATTCATGCTTATATACTTTTTATATATCTTATGCTTAGATGAGTTTATAATTAATTCGGTATGTTTGCGTCATTGTCTGGTGAGTGTTAGGATCCTCCATTTTTGTTCTCTCAGTAGAGAAATACGTAGGTGTGATTCATTCTTGAACTTCTTTTGCTTTGTGGAATTTCTGACATAGAATTTGTATATAGGATTAGCATTGTTATCATGGTACTTTGATGAAAACTGGTAAAGCTTGATCTTTGTGTACTTTTGGAATTTGAACCATTCAATTGTTCTTGTTTCTACCTTGTTGTTTCATTTGTGATATTTTGTGTTCCCGGAAATTTATCATTGTTTTGTTTGAGGACAAACAAGAGTTTAAGTTGGGGAGAGTTGTTAGGTGCCAAATTGTGTTTATATTTAGTTTAATTAATGGCACCTTTCGACCGTTTTTATCGGATATTCGTACAATTCCCTGAAGTTTTAGATAATTATTTATGGTTTATAATATTAAGCTTTCATTTTATGTTAATATGTGTTTTAGTTATGATTTTGTAGGTTTTAGCCAATTTTGGGGAAGTTTGGAGCTTGTTTTGAGCTTTGCAAGAGAGTGCCTGGCAGAAGTATGCGCGCGTCGCGCTGGGATGTGGGCGCGTCGCGCCCTGGGCAAGATATTTTGGAGCTTCCAGACAGAGAGTTGCGCGCGTCACGCGCATGGGCGGTTTATAATTTTAAGTGTATTGGCGCGAAGCGCGCTGGAGGGCGCGACGCGCCCTGGACAGATTTCAGAAATACTATATAAAGGAGTTTTCAGATATTTTATGATGTTGGTTGATTTTGAGAGCTAAAGAACACTTGTGCACTGTAGCAAACAAAGAATCGAAGATTGGAAGCTTTGATCGTCGATTAATCGCCTTTGATGCTTGTTGATCTTCATCCTTTACTTCTTGAGCAAGCTACCATTTTCATGGATAGCTAAATCTCTTTTGTATCAAGATAAGATGTAATCTTCCTAGCCTTTTGTAGGTTTTTCTTGTGAATATATGTGTATGAACAAGTGATGATCAATATAGATGGTTTAGTTTGTTTATTAAAGCCTTTTCTTTGGTATAAGTGTTTGAGACATCAATATTTGTATCTAGATCTAACTTTATCATCTATCAAACTATAAATTGCAGACATGGATTTAGCGTTTGATGTTTACTTAGTATCGGTTTTAAAACGTTATTTGTATTGTTTAAACGGTGGAGAAATCGTCGGTTAAACAATACGGTAAATCTAACTATATCGTTGCGGACACGGACGATATAGGCGTCGATACGTAATTATGTTGATCGTTACCATGTTCATATACGTATATTTATAAGGAGACATACAAATTTAGGTCGATGAAATCGAATCTTGATACATTTTCTTTAACTTAGAACTTTCATTAATTTACTCTTTGCTACTAAAAGAATTGAATGACCTTTTGCAAACCCCAATTTAAAGGAACATTAACTCAAGACAAAATAGGCTATAGAACGGCGGTGATATCGCAATAATCCCTGTGGATACGATAATAACGAAAAGTACACCACAATACTCTTTCAACACTCCCCTCAAAACTAAGAAGAAACAGAAGAAAAAGGCGTCGATAGATGCCTCGTATCAAGCTACTAGCCAGAAAGATATTGAAGTGAAGATTTTTCCTCCTCCTCAAAAAGAAGCTGGACCTCAACCCTCTGGGGTTGTGATTCTATAGCATATTGGAAGAATTTATCAAAAAATAAAAATTTTATTTTTAATTAGATTTAATTTTGAAAAACATAATCAATTCTATTAGAGAGCATTCAAATATGTCAAAATCAATTATACACATCTGAAATCAATTTTGATAGCTCGAAACGTTAAATCAAACATACACTAAACATGTTTTTTATTCTGCGGTGAAGAAAATTCATTTTAAATGAATTGATTTATTAAATTGATTATGCTTAAAAGTGAACTTAAGATAATAATTTATATTTTGATAAATTCTTGTAAAAAATGAGTTCAACCACAAATTTTAATATAAATATTATGTTTAGTCTAAAAAATTATAAATTTTCACTTCAAATATAATCAATTCTAAAATATATAATCAATTTTAGTTGAGAAAACAATCAAACATATCAAAATCAATATTACACATTCAAAATTAATTATAAGAGCTCTAAATATAAAATCAAAAGTACACTAAATCAACTCATGTTAGTTGGTTCAATGATAAATGACACTAGATTTAATAGGGAGGATTACGATTCGATATCCCATAACTACGATCATGAAATGATAGAACCACTTGATATCAAAATTGACCCAAAATCGAACTATACCGATTTTGAAAAGAAAAAAAAAAATACACTAAATCAATCGATAATAACACATATATTTACTAAAAAAAGTATATCGATCTAACTATCACTTTTGACCAATGCTGATTCATTCTTAATCTAAAACCTGTCATCTTTATCTTAACTTCCAATTCCCATAGAATCTGCGTCAACTATGCTATCCCATGCCAGCAACTCTTATCCAACACATTGGCATTCATCATTGGATATTTTACGTACATCTTCTCATACTCCTTCCTTCGACTTTTACTTAATAAATATAAATACTCCACGTGTGTGTGTGCTTTGTCTCACCTGCTTATCCATAACCAGTGCTTTGTCTCACCTGCTTATCCACAACAACTACTTCAAAATTCAAAGGATGAATTATTTAATAATTTTCTATACAGACACTAATACTATTTTACTTTTGGAGTTTCAAGTGTTTTTTTAAGAACAGAATGACTACTAAAAATTTACACATATAATCTTGAATATCAGAATTTGTATTTTAATGATAACATACTTCCTCCGTTTTTTATTATAAATCGTTTTAGACTTTTTACACAAATTAAAAAAAATAATAATTGTTGTATGAAAATGAGAAATTATGAAGATTTTTACAAAATTATCCTTCATTAATGACAAGTGGAAGATAAATTTATATAATTGAAATGAGAGAGAATAATAAATATTTAAGGATATAATAGGAAAAATAGCATTAATTATTCATTGGAATTGTAAAACGACTTATATTAAAATACAATTTTTTTTCCAAAACGACTTATAATAAAAAACGGAGGGAGTATAATTTATCAATATCGATTTCTTTCAATTAAACTAGAATTTATAGACGAAAACTCGTTATTAATTATATGCATCAGTCACCATTAAATGTTAATTAACACATATTTTGTAGATTTAAATGTAATTTTGTTCTCATATTTTCATTTTTTTAAAAGGTGTTGAACCCTCTATTTTAAAAACTGGTATTTTAATCTTTATTTATTTTAACTTTTTGAGATTTTAGTTTCTCATTTTATTTAAGTGTTATTTTTACCAGGGAACAATTGAATTGATGACGTGATATGATATGTTTGATAGGTCTATTTAAAATTTCATGTCATTTATATTGTTTTTTCATTTTAATAATAATATAAATTATTATATTTATAAAAACTAATAATAACTTAAATTAAATTATAAATTATTAAAAGAAATTAAAAAAATAAATTATTATTATATGTCTAGGACCATTATAAGAGATGCATAATTTCATGAGGCAATTTATAGGTCTAGGACCATTAAGAGATGCATAATTTCATGTAATGAGGCCTTAATGTGCCGTTTGTAACAGGAAATTATTGAAGAGGTGGAAGAAAAATAGCATAGAAAATGGAATCATATGTTTTCATTGCACGCATTATGACCCGTAACAACCATTATGGTCTGGCCGTAATGCTCTATGAACTTTTGTATTGGGAACCTGATTTGGAAAGATGGAGATTTTGCACCTGTTATGATCGTAACAACCATTACCGCCTGGATGTAATGGGCTTTAGTCAGGTTTATGGCACCCTCCTTTTGTGCGTTCTTCCCCGGTTTTTCTTCCAATGCACATTATACTTCGACTTTTGCATCTTCAAAACACTTAAAACACAAATAAAAGTAGAAAAATGAAAGTAAATTGAACAAAATTTAATAAAAAATACTAAGAATTAATATAAAAACACATGTTAAACCAATGAAAACACGACTGATCAAAGCCTCAACAATATTAAAAAGATCACGAAATCATCCTTCTTTCTCCTCAGTCTCGTGGTCATTGACAATCTCCCCACCAACAACCTTCTTCTGATGTGCATCATTTGCCGAGGATTCTGGATACCCGGACACAACACCTCCACTTGGTCGCAAGCATTCTTGAAAGCATCGAAGACTCCCTTGATATCTTCTTCAACATAATTGTGACATTCATTTTTCAACCCCACCACCTGCTCCTTATGGGCTTCTTTCTCCTTCTCCAGGCCTTTTCAACTAAAGTAACCCAGAAGGACAACTTTTCCTCATAAGTCAACGCTTTTTAGGGCCTTTTCTTTATCATCCAAAGATCCCTCCAGATTGGTCATATTGGCAACCAAGTTGGAAGAAATATCGTGGGTGTTTGTTGAAAGTATTTTTGAAGTACTTTTAGTTTATCGTTTCCACAGGGATTGGTGCGATATCACCGCCGTTCTATAGTTTATATTGTCTTGAGTTAAAGTTACTTTGGGTTTGGTTTGGTAAAAGATCATTCACAAGTTTAGTAGCAAAGATTAAAATTAGGAAAGTTCTAAGTTTAAAGAAAAGTATCAAGACTTGATCCAATCGACCTAATATTGTATGTCTTCCTATAAACATGCGTAAGAATTCGTTATCAATCAATACTTCACGTATCGTTCGTCTATACCGTTCGTTTCCGCAACGTTATAGCAAGATTTACCGTATTGTTCAACCAATGATTTCTCAACCGTTTGAACAATACAAATAACATTTATAAACCGATACAAAGTGATTATCAACCATTAATTCCATGTCTAGACTTAATGTTTGATAGATGATAGAGTTAGTTCAATATTGAAATATTGTATTTCACAAACATTTAAACCATAGAAATTCAAGAGTAAACAAACTAGATCATCTATATTGATTAATAACTTGTTCATTACACAATATTCACAAGGAAAACATACAAAAGGTAAGGAAGATTACATCAAAGCCTTGACACCAAAAGAGTTTAGCTATCCATAGACATGGTAGCTTGCACAAGAAGGAAAGGATGAAGAATAGAAAGCATCAACGATGATTTCTCCACGATCAATGCTCCGATTATCCGATTCTATGTTGCTACAGTGGTATTAGGGTTCCTTGGCTCTCAAAATAGTGTAACCATTCTAAAAAACAGTACTGATCTATTTATACAAAAATCAAGTTCTGTCCAACGCGCGTCGCGCGCTCTTGCCCGCGTCGCGCGCTCTTGCCCGCGTCGCGCCCACCTCATTAATGATCAAACCGTCCTAAAGCGCGCACCGCGCGCTTCTTAGCTCGCGACGCGCGCAAGCCCCTGGAATTTGACCCAAAAATATCTCTTCAGCGCGCGACGCGCCCTTGAGGCTGACTTTGAAATTTCTTCTTTGCAATTCTTTCATCTTTTCAAGCCTCAAGTTCCACCTAAAAGAGAAAACCTGTACAAAAATCAACTAGAAAAGAGATTAACAAAAAACAAAAGCTTAATTAACTAACTACTATTATTTACTTCAAAATAAACGGGGATCACAAGAATATGCGATAAATTAGTCGAAAGGTACCAAATACAAGAGCAAATATTAACACAATTTGGCACCTAACAGTGTTCACTTCCTTTTAGAGACTAGACATAATATCCAACTCCTTCTCTATCCTATACACCAGTTTTTATGCCCAAACACTTTTTCTTGAAGTTCAGTAAGATCATTGGTAACAACTTCATACTTACCCTTCCATTAATCATTATTATAGATGGTTTATCGAAGGTTTTTCTAAGTTGACACTTCCATAGACGCAGCTGACTTGTAAAGGTAAAGCGTTTGTATGGGACATTCAATGTGAAGGAAGTTTTACCAAATTGAAGAAGAGTGTAGATGTTTTCAGATTGGCTTTATGTTTGGTGAAACTAATTTAGCAGCAATAGGTTAAATAGAATCGTAACTTGTAAGAGAAAGCAGGTTGAAGTTCTATTTAATGGAGAAACATGTTGTGTTGAAATGTTTCAACATCTGGAACAACATGTCGAAGAAGATGTCGTGACATCGTATTTGAGCTGACAGTTTGGATTCTGTTAAAACAAAAACAGAATATTCTTAAAACATTGAATCCTATGTGGAGATATATCTAAGGAGATCAAGGAGAACATTTAGGAAACTAAATGTTGAAAGATTTTATAGGAGAATCTGTTGCAAAAGTGTAACAACTTATTGTTGTTACTTGGAGCATATTTTATGAAGATTTTTGTGGAGAATTACTTGGAGCTTATACTGTGGAGCAATTTTAGCAACAGTTTGTTATGTCAATTTGTTACAATTTAAAGGTCAAAAGAATCAATTCAGAATATTGAAGATCATATAGTTTCTAATTATGGAGACAATTTAGGAAACTTATGATTAAAAACCTTTCTTGTAGCAGAAGTTTTCTGCTGTTTTGTAACAGCAAATAAGGTTGTGATTGAAGGCCCAAATCCAGTTGGGTAATAGGTTATAAATAAGCAATTCTAACCTAGTTTTAGTAAGCTAGCCGAGTATTGATAAGATGTAGTTTTTAGGGTTAGCCATGTAAGTGAACCACCCGGTTTGTGGGATGGTCACTGATTTGTGCCTCGAAGCCTATAGGCAAGAGGTTTGTTTTACTCACTCAGAAGCTATGAAGCAATGAGTGAAGTTTTATTCTTGGAGAAATCTTGTAAGCAACTTCAAGTTGACTTTGTATATGTGCTTAGAATGTTGGTGAAGGGTTGTTGATGCAGTGGCTGAGGTGTTGACTGCTAGACATCATTGTGATGATTGGGAGTGAGAGGGGTTTCTCATATCTAGGGAGGACCTAGGTAGAAGGGTCATTGGGTAGTGATTAAGTGAGGAGTTGTAAACTGGGAGTTTAGCTCTGAATTGATACTGCTAATAGTGGACTTCATCCCTGGCTTGGTAGCCCCTAGAGTAGGTGTATTTACACACCGAACTGGGTAAACAATTCTATTGTGTTTTTATTGCTTTCCTGCACTGCTATTTGTACTCTTACCTTGTCTGTTTTATAATGTCAGATCATATGTCAAGACATCCTTAAATGACATCTGAGTCTGTTGTCACCAGAATTTCAAAGAGATTGACGCCGGCTCCGATTTTGACGTTACATGATCCGGGAGAATCCTTTGTAGTATATTGTGATGCTTCAAAGATGGGTTTAGGAGGTGTACTTATGCAGAATGATATGGTAGTTGCTTATGCGTCAAGGCAATTGAGAGTTCATGAAAAGAATTATCCTACCCATGATTTAGAATTGGTTGTAGTTGTTTTTGTGCTGAAGATTTAGAGACATTATCTTTATGGTTCTAGATTTGAAGTATTTAGTGACCATAAGAGTTTAAAGTATCTATTCGACCAGAAAGAATTGAATACGAGACAATGGAGATGGTTGGAGTTATTAAAAGATTACGACTTCGGTTTGAATTATCACCTAGGTAAAGCTAATGTAATGGCTGATGCTTTAAGCCGGAAGACTTTGCATATGTCGGCAATGATGGTTATGGAGTTGGAATTAATCGAGCAGTTCATAGATATGAGTTTATTTTGCGAGGTGACACCGAAAAGCGTTATGTTGGGAATGCTTAAAATTAATAATGAGTTTATGGACAATATCAAGGAAGCTCAGAAGTTAGATGTGAAATTGGTAGATTCGATGGTTGGGATCGATCAGTATGAGAATAATGATTTCAAATTAGATGCGTAAGGTGTGTTGAGATTCTGTAATCGAATTTGTATTCCTGATAATGGATAAATCAAGAGAGTGATACTTGAGGAAAGTCATAGAAGCAATTTGAGTATTCATCCAGGAGCTACTAAAATGTACCAAGACTTGAAGAAGTTATTTTGGTGGCCTGAAATGAAGCGTGACGTAGCGCAGTTTGTGTATGCATGTTTAACTTGTCAGAAATCTAAAGTTGAACATCAGAAGTCTGCAGAGTTGATGCAACCGTTATAAGTTCCAAAATGGAAGTGGGGTAGCATTTCAATGGACTTTGTGACAGGATTACCAAATACTGTGAGAGGACATGATTCTATTTGGGTGATTGCTGATAGGCTTACGAAGTCGGCTCACTTCATTCCTATTAATATCACTTATCCAGTGTCGAAGTTGGCAGAGATTTATACTAGCGTAAGTTTTAAGTTGCATGGTATTCCTTTGTGTATTGTGTCGGATAGAGATCAGAGGTTCACTTCTGATTTTTGGAAGAGTTTGTAAGAGGCGTTGGGTTCTAAGTTGAGGTTGAGTTCGGCGTATCACCATCAGACGGATGGTCAGACAGAGAGGACTATTCAATCGTTAGAGGATCTATTGAGAGCGTGAGTTCTTGAGCAGGGAGGTTCGTGGGATACTTATCTTCCATTGATCGAATTCACTTATAATAACAGTTACCATTCCAGTATTGGAATGGCACTGTTTGAAGCGTTGTATGGTCGAAGATGTAGAACTCTGTTGTGTTGGCATGAATCTGGAGAAAGTGTAGTACTTGGACCGGAAATTATTCGAGAGACTACCGAGAAGGTGAAGTTGATTCGAGAGAAAATGAAAACTTCTTAAAGTATACAGAAGAGTTACCAAGATAAGCGAAGGAAAGACTTAGAATTTCAAGCGGGTGATCATGTGTTTTTGAGAGTCACGCTTGTGATCGGTGTTGGGCGGACATTGAAGTCTAAGAAGCTCACTTCTCGTTTTATTGGTCCGTATCAGATTTCAGACAAAGTTGGAAATGTTACTTATAGGGTGACCTTACCTCCTAACCTTTCAAATTTGCATGACGTGTTTCATGTGTCACAACTCTGGAAGTACATTTCAGATCCGTCCCACATGATTCATATGGATGATGTGCAAGTACGGGATAATATCACTATGGAGACAATGCCTATACGGATCGCGGATCATGAAATGAAAACTTTAAGAGGCAAGGAGAATGCCTTGGTGAAAGTAGTCTGGTCAGGAGCTGTTGGGGAAAGCATGATGTGGGAGTTGGAAAGCAAGATGCGGGAATCCTATCCCGAGTTGTTTGAATCAGGTAAATTTTCGAGGACGAAAATATTCTAAGTGGGGGAAAGTTATAACGCTCGTAATATTTATTTAATTATTTAATTCGCGTAAGTTGAATTATATAGCGAAATTAGGAATCCTCGATGTTTGATATAATTGTTTTATGTTATAATAATAATAATAATAATAATAATAATAATAATAATAATAATAATAATAATAATAATAATAAGAGAGTGCTAGATAAGCAGTAATTGGGCCGTGAATATGAGTTAGCATGAGTAATATGGGAGTGTGAATGTTAAGCCCAAATAAAGGGAAATAATTAGTGAAAGATTAATAAAAGGAGGGAAATAGGAAAATAGGGACGATGACGAGGCCTAGATTAGCAAAGTGACGTGAGCTTGGCTTGATTATGCCCAAAATTGGCAAAGCGATATGGGCTGATGCCCTGAGTACCACATGCATATTAGGAAGTCGGTCTCATTTCATATCATTGTTATTACTATTGGTTTGATAATTGTGATTCTTTGATGTGGATGTATGTGTATTGGTATGTTGTAATATTTTATGACAAATGTAGTGAATGAATGGAATAACATAGAGTATGATCATGTGAACATGTATTTCGATATGCTCATTATTATACTTCCGTTTATAATATTATGATATCTCACCCCTTCTGTTTGAATGTTACCCTTATGTTGGTAACGTGGAGATACCCTTATGTTACCCTGATACGTAACACTCGGGGGCTTTTTGCGTTTGTTTTGTTAGTTTGGGAGTAAAACTTTATAAACTCCATTGCTGAATTTTCTATTAGTGTTTTATGTTGGTACTTATTCTAAAGACGATGTTGTCAAGTTATGTTTTAAGTTTGATGTTGATAATTTGCGAATGATTTGTACTGTTATTATCCACTGCGATTAAGATAAAAGGATTTCAGACATGATTAATTTGTGCTATGTGTTGCGTATCTACTTTATGAGCTTTTTGTGGATTTATGAAGGTAGCATCCTAAATGTTTTTGAAATTACATTTTAATTACTATTAATTTCCTATATATTTACGTGGGGCACTTTAGGGTGTTACATAAGTTACCAACTATAGTGAAATCTCTTACTGCGTAAAAGGAATGGAGTACTACCGGATTGTGAGGGGATCCAGGATATATCCTTGTGTCATTTATTTTTCTGCACTTTACCTCTTCCATAACCTCACCATAAACCAGAAAAATAATTTCATCTTCACTAAAAACTAATAAAATTTTAAAGAACCTAATTCTTCCCCGCTCTTAGGCGAACTTCGTACTTACAGTTGATCAAGCTAAAATACATTTGTTTAAAGTTAACACTGTAGTCCAATGACTCTCAAGTGAAGACTTATGGTTTATGATGACCATTGGTTTAAACTTTCAACATCTCATATGATGGTAATTAATATGGAAATATCTCAAGCCTCATCAAGAAGACTCAAGGATGCTAAAATCAAATATAATGATGTCAAGACTTAAGGCTTCAGAGTGTAAAAGAGAGGAAGTGTGAAAGCTCGATTGATCGTGTCTGGTTGAATGATCATTATATTCTAGAGACACAAGGGTGTTTCTGGAAGTATTATAACTAAATCACACACACACACACACACACTCTCTCTCTCTCTCTCACTCTCTCTCCCTCTCTCCCTCTCTCTCTCACACACACACACTTAAAACATTGAGAAACCTCTCATTTTTAATTAAAATCACCTAAAAATGTTTTTAAAGCCTAGGAAGTCTATTTGATTAGGTTTGTAAACTGTTTAATTGATTGGATTATAAGCCTAAATGATTAAATGATGCCTAATTGAGTTTATAATTGATTATGATATTATCTTAACGATCGTTAACGACTCTATATCTAAACTTCCATTTTGGGCAGCCATAATCGATTATTGGCATTGCCTAATCGATTAGCCTAATTGATCTGGTTACTTGTTTGCCCCATGAATTATTTTCAAATTTACACAATTTCTTGGCCTATAAATAAAAAGTTTATCTATCATTTCAAAACATCTAGAAAACATAAAAAAATCTTACTTTTCATTTATCTCATAACCTCTCCAAATCATTCATACTTTTCTCACATATTTTAGCCTTAATGCTTTTGAGTATTCTTGAGACTTAATGAGAATAGTGTTTTGTGTGAGGGTATAATTGAAAATATACCAAGAGTATTTTTTCTCTAGAGTAAATCATTCTTTTTTTAGGAAGTGATTGTTTTGGTTGGGAGTTAAATTTCTTAAAAAGCTCTTGTTATGGGTATTAGTTTAAGTCTCCATTTAATTCGTGAACTCCATCACTGAAAAATCCCTCTTTTAATTCGTGAAAATCAAAAGACGATTCTCACATGCGGTGCCATTATTCCACATTAGAACATAATAGATAAAAATATAATGATGACCACTATGGCAAAATTTAGGATGTGGTGGTTATGATTTCCAATAATCTAAGAAGAGGTACATGCAAGATTAACATTTCAATGTTCAAATTAATAATATATGTTAAAAATGAAACTATTGCAAACTTAAATCAAAATATATTTGGTTGTGACTCGGAATAACAATTTAAAACTATTTGAAGTTAAGTTGATAAGAGGTGATAAAAATGGAGGTTATACTCCTATGTGTTATGACTTAGTGGAAGTTCACTTGTTCATAAGTGAGTAGAACACTTTTTACTAGTAGATTAAAAAAATACAAAAAATAAAGTAGCATAATCTATTACATTTCGTTGAAGCTAGTTTAGATTTAGAAAATCAAAACAAAAACAAAACAAACTACCACAAAACATAGCATCAAACATAGCAACAAACTTTAGCATCAATGTCGCTTCAAATTCAATCACACTCACTACGACCTTTCAACTTCAGCAAAACACACCCCCATTCATCTTCACGCATCACCCTCTTCTCCATCCGTGCAACCACCTCAACCACCTCACCGCCACCGTCAATCTCACTCCAGTCTTCATCCAATCCGCCGACTCATTCACCATCCCTTTTCACAACCACACCGCCGCCCGAAATTGCAGCGGTTCATCCCACCCCTGAACTGGGACTCCTCTCTCACTTGTTCGTTTTCTCCATGGTACCACAAAGTTTTCTTCTTTTTTTGGTTTCTTAGTGAAGTTGATTTTTTTTTTTACGATCAAATAAACCAAACCCTAATTTTGTGTTTTTTGATTTTGTAGGTTTTTGGGTCATTTTTCTCAGTGGTTTTAGTTTCTATCCCAACGTTAATTGTAGGTTTTTGTGTTGTGAATTTCAATTGATTTGTTGAATGGTTAATATAATGTAGAACTAATTGTTGGTGTTTATTTGTTGTATAGGCTTTTGGAAGATTAGGAGATTCTGTTAAGAAATTGTCTAAGGTTTGTTCTGAAGAGGTACCTGGAACTTTAACTTCTCTCAAGCTTTCTGGGTTGGAGATCAATGATTTGACCCAACAATTGAGCACTATCAGGTAACACACTATTCCTTTTTTTCTTCATTATGATGTATGAAGCATGAAAACCTCTAGGAGAAGGCGTATCGCAGTGTTCGTGCCTGACACTTGTACGACATGTGTCGGTAAAGTTAGACAAGTGCTCTCCAAAATATTATTTATTTCTTTGATTTGACACTCTTTGAATGTCCAACACCCGTATGACACTCATATAACATGTGCGTACCTCAATTTGAAACCATGATACTGGTGTCTATGTCTTAGTGTTGTGTTCATGTCTACGTTGATGCTTCATAGATTATGATAGCTGCTGCCTTTGGTTGTATTTTTTAGAATGTTAGTCTACCTCTGATCTAGTTTTTATATTGTCGTGTCCCAATGTCCGTGTCAGAATCCGTATTTCATAGTACTCTCCGTTTCAAACTGAGTGTCGTTTAATGTTTTTGCACACATATTAGAAAAATAGCAATCATTTCTACATTGAAAAATGAGAATGACATTCATTTTAAAACAATTTTTCTCTCTCTAAAACGACACTTATTTTGAAACGGAGAGAGTATATAATATATACCACTTCAGCAATATTGTGGCTGCAATAGCGGTTGCATCCCGGTAATTTAAAACCATGGTACCGGTGTCTGTGTTTTCGTATTTGTGTTCGTGTATATGTTGATGCTTCATAGATTATGATAGCTGCTGCCTTTGGTTGTTTTATTTAGAATGTTAGTCTACCTCTGATCATGTTGTGCAAAATATAATTAGGCATAAAATTTCTGGCTTTGCCATTGGAAAGAAGAATGGAAGAAGTATCAGATCAAGATCCTTTAGCAAGAAGAACCCAGCTTCCTAAAATTGCGAAAAATGCTTAGGTGTGTTTTTGTGAGCATTTTTGTTTCTAGAACTATGCTTATATTGTTGAATGGGAAATGCTGATGGGTGTGTATGTATGTCCTTTTCAATATTCATATGCATTTAAGTTACAAGATTTGTATAGAAGTTCCATCATTATAATATAAACCATTGCAAAACAATGAATAAAGTTACTCTATGAAGGTCCTATGTTGATACTGAGTAGTAAAATTATTGGCATTGAGTAAGTGTTGGCTCGTTTGAGTTTTTGGATTCAGCTAACAAGTGGTATGGACCATTTTATGGACCATGATTGCTTTCAATCCGATTTGCCTCATTCATGCAATTAGAACAACAGCTAAATTTGTTTTTTTTATTCAGCTAGCATGTGGTATGGACCATTTCATATTTAAATTTGACACAACAGTTAAAAAGTTTCAACTAACACACTGTTTTATTAAATTGAAGATGTGTCTTGTTATCAATATATGACTGACAATAAGATATATGGTTACATAATTACGTCAATTTCAGTGTCTAATGGACAGGAGTACATGACTTTAGCACACCAAAGTCAGCTGACTTTCTCTCAGTCTGCACCATCAGATCAATCCAACATTTGAGATGGTGTCACGTGGCAAAAATTTTCTCACACTGACGACACTTAATAAGACACATGCCACTGTGTGAGACCATGAGATTGATCTGATGATGCAGACTGAGCGAAAATCATGAGACTTTGTCGCCCTAAAGTCATGTTAACCAGATCCAGTGTCTATGTGTTAGTGACTCTGACTTTGGCTGACTTTGTAAAGTGTTGGTTTATCTAATAGTATCCGCAGAAATTTAGACAAAATTTCTGGGGTTGGCTTTAAAGATATAGGTGGAAGCACTAAGTTGAGGGTCCTATTTTGAGTTTTGAAGTTGCCTTTGCAAAATAATGAGAAAAGCTGCTTTCACCATGGACCTATTTTGATCCTGAGGACCAGTAAATTAATGGCATTGATTAACTCTTAGCTCATTTGGGGTGTTGGCCTCACCTAACATGTGTCATATGGACCATTTCATATTGAACACTTGTAAACTACTTATAACTACTTATCAGTCTATCAATTTATGTTGCAATTGCACTTAAAATACACTTTAGTACAATTTTTAAAAGCTACGAAGTCTATTAGAAGTTATGCGTTGCACAAAACTTCTAATTCACATTGTATAACATGTTTTTGGATTGACTTTTGAGAAACTCATAATCAATTTTAGAGAAACTCATAATCAATTTTAGAGGTGTAGAATTGATTCTAGGTAATTTTGAGATGTTTGGTTTGTCAAAAGTAGTATTGATTCTGTCTCTAAAATTGATTTTATTTGAAATTATAATTTGTAGTTTCTGTCTCCAGAATTGATACACAGTGATTTTTACACTGAAATTTATTGTTCAAATTACTTTTACATAAATGTATGCAAACATTTATCAATTATGCTAAATCAATTTTGTAAAAATCAATTCTATCAAACTCAATTCTACTAGAATCAATTATATTTACCGTCAATTCAAACACACCCATAATTGTGGCGTGCTTGTAACCGCAATTTTAAACCTTGAATCAAGTAAGCATGAAGTCCTAGTTTAAAATCTTATTGCCTCCACAGTACCAAAAAGAAGCTACAAAGTCTATCATGAATCTGTATATATTTATGACTCCATGATTGTTTGTAATTCCATTCAAGCATTATTGAATTTAACTTAAATTGGATTATTCAAATAAACATCTACAATTTTGCGTGCCTCTTTAGCAAGTCTCCGGCGTTTTTTGCATTTTCTGGAACTGGCATGTTGCTTTTAAGAGTAACTCTAGAAGATGCTATCAACATTTTGTTTTGTGAATTTGAAGGATCAACCTTCCAGATTCTCACATCCCACACCTGATACACATTCAGAGAAAGACTATATAAGTAAATGAACGTGTATTATTGAAAAATAAAAGTAATGAATATTGTATGAAATATAAATTAACAATTTTTAAAAAAAATTAATACTTCTACCCTGTTCCATATTTTAAGCAAAATTCCCATTTGGATAGTAAAACATTGAATGATGAGTTGTACAGTTGGATTTTTTTTAAGGACCATTATGATCTTACTTTTTACAATTCAGACAACTGTTATTTTCATTCCTCATTAATATTTTAATAAAATAACTGTTATCCATAATTAAATTTCATAAATACTGAATGAATGAAATCAATGTATTTTAGTATATCCATTAAATTGAACCCAACCCTTAAAATCTCTCATGACATCAGAAACATGAAATCAACGGTGATAGTAATTTTGAAAAATTAATAAATTAAACGTAATAAATTTTAATTTTGAAAAATTAATAAATTAAACGTAATAATAAGAATGTCAATTTTAGACACAACTACATATTATTTTAGAAGATGTTAGTATCAATAACTTCGAATCTCAATTTTAAACAGAACTACATACTCCCTCCGGCCATTATTATAAGTAAATATTCTTTTTTTAGGTTCATTGAATAATGAATGTACGTAGTCTTTTATATGGACCAGATATATTATAATTCAGACCGGAGAAAGTATTATTTTATAACTTCGAATCTATGTGCTCAAGATTAAAGGGGAAATGACACAAAAACAAACCAAGCAAACAACACCTATCATTTTGAGATAAGATCTTATCCACCCATACTCCAACCAAAAGAATAATCTCAATAATCAAGTAAAATGAGTCAAACCAGAGCATTTAAACCAAAAACAACAAAAATTATATACACAAATATCACCAATAAGAGGAGCAAGCAATCACCTGAATGGATTTCCCAACAGTCAAAGGTGTAGCTTCAGCATGAATAAAATCACCAATAAAAGCTGCTTTCAAATGATTGATGCTAAGTTGAATTCCTGCAACTCTTTTGTAACCACAAGCAATATGTGCTCCAATACTTGCTAGTGATTCTGCTATCAATGCTGATACACCTCCATGAAGCACCTTAAATGGCTGCAACCATATCCATAATCAAATCAAAACCAAAAAAAATGAAACTTTATAATAAAATATTCATAATCCGTCAAATAATTATCCACAAATTCTAGCTCAACTGGCAGAAGTGGTAAATAATTATTACCAGGATTCGAATCCTGATATTCACAATTGTCTTTGTGAATTTCTAGTGGTTACCACAGATAA
Organism: Vicia villosa; assembly: GCF_029867415.1. NCBI lineage: Eukaryota > Viridiplantae > Streptophyta > Magnoliopsida > Fabales > Fabaceae > Vicia > Vicia villosa. Next base: position 658,219 of record NW_026704969.1, on the reverse strand, counting down.
AAAAATCATCAAATAATTACTCGTAAATTCTAACTCAAATGACGGACACCGATATTATTAAATTGTAAGTAATCATCAGGATTCGAATCCTGGTAGTACGAAAACAAATAGTAAATAATTGTTATAAGAGGTAAAGAAAAGAGGGTTGACCTGGCAACACTTTTGGGTAAGATGAAGATTTCCAGAAACTTTCTCAGCTGATATATCTTCAAACTCAAATCCTATGGTATCAAGAGGTGCATCCAATTCAGCAGTTTTTGGTCTTGACGAGGATGATGTCTTGTTATCCATGATAAGAGATCAAAAAGGGTTTTCTGTTTTTTGATCTCTCTTGTTCACAAATAATGTGTAGTTATCATCATTGAATAGTGATTTTATTTATATTGACAAAATGGGTCAAACTTATACAACTCATGGAAAATTTGATTGAATGATTGAGAGTCGTTGATTAGAAGGGTATTTTAGGGATTAAAAATAAATGAAAGGTCATAGTTGGATGGTAGGTGAAGTGTTATTGGTTGGTGGGTCGTAGAAAATAGAACATTGGGGTGTAAATGACGACGTCATGGTGTGCTCAATTTTGTGACTTTGGATTTGACTCGTGAATTTTTTTTGTCAGCTCGATGTGAAATCAACGGAGGAGATTATTTTGAAAAGATTTAATAAATTTTGAAACACATGATGTGATGCAAAAGATATACAATCTGCAAAATGCAAAGAGTAAGGGTGGTAAACGAGAATATCCGTCCCGTTAGGTCTGTTTCATAAAAATCTGCGAAAAAAGAGATGGAATAAAGATATACAATCTGCAAAATGCAAAGAGTAAGGGTGGTAAACGAGAATATCCGTCCCGTTAGGTCTGTTTCATAAAAACCTGCGAAAAAAGAGATGGAATAAAGATATACAATCTGCAAAATGCAAAGAGTAAGGGTGGTAAACGAGAATATCCGTCCCGTTAGGTCTGTTTCATAAAAACCTGCGAAAAAAGAGATGGAATAAAGATATACAATCTGCAAAATGCAAAAAGTAAGGGTGGTAAACGAGAATATCCGTCCCGTTAGGTCTGTTTCATAAAAACCTGCGAAAAAAGAGATGGAATAGGGCGGACATGGTTGAGAGTGCGGATCTAAAAGTTTGCTCTGTCCACAAAAAGTGAGAGCGGGACAGGAAAGGTCCGCGGGTATTGAACTTTTTAGACTTAAAAATAATAAAATTTTATGAAAAAGTTGATGCTCGCAAAAGCCCGCAAAAAATAGAGCAGAGCGGGAGAGACACATTAAAGAGAATAACTCTAAAACCTTGTCCCATCCTAACAAAAATACGGACAAAACGGACTTTTCCCGCATACAAAATCCGTTTTACCACCCGCTAACTTCAAATAAACTCAAAATTAAAATACCCCCACCTAACTAACAAGAATGAGTTGCATAAACAAATGGCATACAGAGATGAAACAACCATATAATAACTACAATATTGAATGCCAAAATTGAAATATACTTCATGGCTGCAACAAAACTATAACCTCTGACCAATACTAGCGAAACTTGACTAAGAATCAAACCAAACTCTAAAACCAAAGTGTAGTGTCAAGTAAATAATTGACTCAGGCCATTACAAGTCGCTTCCCAAATTGAAATTTGATTAAGAATCAAACCAAACTCTAACTTTTTTTTTCCATTAGGCCCTTTCCACATTATTCAAATGCTAGCAAACTCAATTACATCGATTTTTTTTTTTTTTTCATTTTTTCCGGGTTTGCGCAACTCTCTAAGGCTGATAAATATTGAAAATTTCTTCACCCACCTCCTAACTTTCTTGTCCACCCCTGGTGAATTTACCACACTACCCCTTGTTTCGGAAGTTCATTTCCGAAAAGGTACTTTTTTTGTTAAAAAATGTGTTTTCGGAAATGTATTTCTGAAAACGTGTTTTTTTTAATATAAAATATTGATTTCGGAGATGCATCTCCGAAATAAAGTTACTTTTCAGAAAAAATGTGGTGTTTTCGGAATTTCATCTCCGAACGCACCCCCTTGGAGGAATTCGGAAATGAACTTCCGAAATATTCGGACCAAATTGGTCTTGGAATGTTTCGGATATACACTTCCGAAATAATTAATAATTATTAAAAAATTAAAATCAAGGTGAATCAATACAATTAATAGGTATAAAATCAAGGTGAATCAATAAAATGAAGGTGAATCAATAAAATCAAGGTGAATCAAAACATCCTAAACTATTTGAAAGTTAAAAATTATTTTACTAACTTATATAAATCAAAAACATTTTAATTCCATAAGTAAATTTTGAATTATATAGAATTAAATATAAAATTTATTCATTAAATAAAATTAAGACAAAATATTTTTTTAATTTTTTTAAACTAAATAAAAAATTATCTCATTTTTAATTATGAATCAGAATAGAAATATATAAATATATAATAATAATTATTAATTTTGTAAGTGAAATATATAAATATATAATATATAAATATATAATAATTAATATATGAATATATAAATATATAATAATTATTATAAATTAAAACACTCATTTTTTTAATTTTTATAATTATTATATAAATATATAAATATATTTATAATTAATATATAATAATTATTATATAAATATATAAATATATAATAATTTTTATAAATATATAATAATTATTATAATTATTATATAAATATATAAATTAACACACTCATTTTTTAAATTTTTTTTGTAAATACATAATGATTATTATAAATATATAAATATATAAATAAAAAATTATAACTCATTTTGTAAGTGAAATTATTTTAATTTTTTTAATTAAAATTATTTTAAATTTTAAAATATAAATCAGAAATATATAATAATTATTATGCATAACTAATAAATTATATCAAAATATATAATTATTATTATTTATTACTCATAAATTAGATCAAATTTATAATATATAAATTAATTCATATCCTAAAATTAATTTTTGGAATTTTTAGATTTTTTTTGTTTTTTCGGAGATGCATCTCCGAATTAATCCAAATCCTAATTTTTGAGATTTTTCGAAAATGCACTTCCGAAGTCTGAAAAAATTTAGAAAAAAAAATATTTCGGAAATATATTTCCGAAACAGGGGTAAAATGGGATTTTCGCTGGGGTGACCCCATAGAGAGGTGGGTAAAGAAAAAACCTAAATATTTGATATGACAAAATTGTGTATCACGTTAGAAATGTTTAACTATCGGAGAGTTTTGAACCACACCTACATATTTAAATGACATAAAAAGAAATGAGAAACACTATCTATCAACCCACATCCATAGGAACAATCCAATTGATTTTTGTTCAACACCCTCTCTTGTCTAAATTATCCTTAGATGGTATCTTTAAGGAACAAGTTTATTCCTAGAACATGTGACTTTTATCATTTCGATATCAACTGACTTTTTTAACGAAATAAATTCCCGAGCTCCAAACCCAATTATCCGCCCTCCTTGAAGTAATGGACACCCATCCGTCACTTTTCCTGTAACTCATTCTCTAACACAGCTTTTTCGTGTGACATGTCTCTATTCCAATTGATATTCTACTAATGTGCACTTACTCTTGGGTTACTTTATTTTTAAGTTTTTATCTTCATAAATTATAAAAAATTTCAAAAATCTAGCCACAAAAACATGTTCTCTCATTTTCCATCAATCTTTTGAGTTTTATAGACATTCAATCAAAAACAAATCCTCATGTTCTATTTTTGACACCTTGGATGTCCTTTCACCTTACTGGACATTTTTTCCCTTCTCCGACAATCCTACCATTTTCCTTACTATACTTGCTAAAACTCTTTACCATAAATGCCTAATAATGTTGAAGTTAAAAGATTTTAAATTTTTTATGCCTAACCTCTCTTCCGCCTTCTCTCGAGACACCTTATCTCATTGAATCCAATGCTTTTCTTAGCTTCCACACTCTCATCCCATAAAAACTTTTAAAATAAGGATTCAAGTTTGGAAGTAAAACCTGACAGTGATTTAAAGAAAGAAAGGAAGTAAACTGGTATTGCATACATGACCAATTTTAAGAGGACAACACGACCACTGATTGATAAACGTTTGTTATTCCATCTGAATAGTCTTCGTCTAACCGAATCTAAAACTTGTTTTCATATTCATTCTCTTATGTGGTTAATCCCAATTGGAAGTCCAATGTATTTAAATGGAAAATTATGATTTTACAGTTCAAGACAGGACCATAGTTGCTTCCTTTAGTCATGCCGGTTGTATATTAACGCCAACTAATTTATGAAAACTTATCTTCAAGCTCGACACCAATTCAAATAATTGAAGAATTGATTTAATTGTCAATGCATTTTTCCAACTCTTTTTCCCAATGACCAATGGGTCAAATTGGTAACCTTCAAACTTATCCAACTGAATTGCTTTTGACATCATTAAATTCAAACCCTCGGCCACTATTAAAAAGAGAAACATCGATAAGGGATCTTTTTCTCTAAGGCCCCTACTAACAGTAAACTCCTGAATAGGACTCCCATTTATCAGAATTGACATCTGATTTGTACGAAGGCATTTATAAATTCAGTTCCACCATTTTACATTATACCCATAACAAAATCGAAGTATTGTGAATCGCCCGAATCATGTCGTTTTGAAGTCCACTTTAAACATCCAATGATTAAAATAAAAAAAAATTATAAATAAGAATAACTATCCATTGAAAATAATCTATTTTATTGATGTATATTAAAATTTTAATAATATTTAATTTTTTTTATGATAAATATTTCATATCTTTTTATTATTTTTTTGACAGATCTAATACCTTTTGCCATAATTAAGAGTAAAAATATTTTATTTTTTTATTTTTTTAAGTATATTATTTTTTAATGCAATCCAATTGCGTGAAAACTAAGTTTTATATTTTATCTTTTTCCTATTTATTTAATGGACAAAAAACACATGTTTTAAAATATAAATTTTATTTTTAAATATATTAAACTTTTTAAATGACTATTTTTTCTTAGAACGAGCATGATTAAATTTTGTTAGCAACACACATACTTATACACATTTCAAAAATATAATAATATTAGTTAATAAAATTTATAGATATCATCAAGTTTGTATAAAACCTTTGTAATATAGTGGAATTTGTATAAATTTCAATCAATAAAAAATATTTTAGCAATATATGTTTAAAAAAATTATTTTTAAAATATAAATATCAAAATGTATTATTTTATTAAAAATATCCAAATTTTTGCAAGAGTAAGTGTGCACAAAAAATTTGAAATAATGAAATGATTAAAAAAATTAGAGTTAATACTCAATTTGTGTCCTTTCATATGAATAATATCATGGTAATCAAAATTAGGTTGGACTGCTTTGTTCGATCAGTCAGATCGAAAATTAGAACCCTAACTCTTTAATTGAACTTAAAACTTGGGATGTATAGAAGAATTGGGATTTCAACTAGAAAATCGGTTAACAATCGATTAAAAACTGACGGCTTACACTATTTTTAAGGTCGGATCAAATGTTGCTTTTGATTTGTAAACATACGATAAAGGGTTTTGTTTTGAATTAAAATATTTTTTGATTTAATTTCCTTTTTCCTTCTCTAATCACTCTAGTACACATTATTGTCGAAAAATAAAAGTAAAAAAGTATTCTCAATTTCTCTATTCATTTGATAAATAAAATTGAATATTTTAACAATACATATACATACATACATACATACAAATATATATATATATATATATATATATATATATATATATATATATATATATATATATATATATATATATATATATATATATATATATATATATATATATATATATAAAAGAGAGAGAGAGAGATGCAATAAAGTATAGTGCAATGCGTAACATATGAGAAGAGGAAATGACAAGGCACTGTTATGAACAAACAATTGATAAGATTATTATTATTACTATTACTATTATTATTATTACAATGAATTTTTTGGGCCTACCTACCTAGCCTATTAGAAATATAAAAGGCTATAAAAAAACTATTAAGTGTTAATTATTAATAAATCATCAATAAATTTGCATATATCTTTTTGTTTTATTATGAAATTAGAAACGAAAAGAGAAACGACGGTGATGGCAAATTGCTCTTCCGATGTGGTGGGGGTGGGAGACATGTAATGTTAGCATTCTAACGCTCAAGTCAGTATATGAGAAAGAAGAGTGAAGTGAAATTGAATTTGAGATTTGTTACCCCAGATGTTGGGTGTAACTTGAGAAGAAGTGACATTTGCAATCACTTGAAACTCGGCTTCTAACGGTGTGAAAGGTGTTAAGACTCTTAAACCATGAATGGTATATGGATGCGTGTAGATATAGAGGGTGGGCGAGCCATATTGACCCCTTCCCTATCAAAGTATGGTTTTAAAATCCCATTGCTCTCAGGTCTAATGTTGCAATGTCTGATTTGGAATTGATAAAAAAGTTATCCTCTCATCGTTAGAATACAGGGGTGTAAAGTCTTTGACGTTAAAACATTTGTCATATGTTTCCTTTATTGATTCTTGGTAAAAACATGAAGAGCAAGAGAATCACTAACAAAACTGTAAGGGCTCTCACGTCTCCAGATGCCTAATTTGCGACGCTAAGTGTGCATAAAATCCTTAAACCTCCCAAAATATGATAATTAGTATTAAGAATAGAATTAGTAAATGAGGAACAAAACCGTACCTAAAACAACTGTCCAGAACTTGTGAAGAAAATACACTATACATCTATGAGAATTCTTAATTATATCAATGGAAGTTTAGATGCATAGAGTGCGTAAAAAGATCAAAGAAGGAAATCTAAAATCTTGTTATAAAAAGGGGAAGTTCAGTTGTAGGGGCAACCTATCACCATCCACTTAGCACCTCAACAATCACAAGAAAAAGGGAAAGATTCCCTACGTCAGGGACACACGTTAGAAGTAAATCAAAATTTGACTTCCTGAGGAAAATCATCATCTATCACACTTTCCTTAATTGATGTTTGATTTCCCTTAACTGACCGACGTTTGATTCCTCTTAGTTGATTGACGTTTGATTTTCCTTGGTTGACTTACATTTGATTTCCTTCAACTTACTAACATGTGATTTATCTTATTTGACACCTATATATATATATATCTATATATATATATATATATATATATATATATATATATATATATATATATATATATATATATATATATATATATATATATATATATATTTATATATATATATACCGCCCAATGACTATATCTGGTGCCTTTTCCTCGAATACACCGCCCATTTCCTAGGCGACTCTCCTGAAGCGTGCAAACATGGGATGTGATGTGTCCCTGGTCCATAACGGTGTGGAAGATGTTAGTGAAAAGTTAACCATGCTCTCATAAATAACAGGAGATTAAGTGTCCAATCACACATTCTCTCAATCCGCTTAAATTTAGCAGACCAAGATATCCATATGATAACCCTAACTCATAGACTGTCTGACCAGTCTATCTAATCACGTGCGATCCCTAAATTTTCTACATTTCTTTATGAGTTAAAATGAATGAGGATCGTGAATAAACCTCACCCAATCAACATATAGGAACAAAACTAATAATGACACTAAGGGATGACAAAATAAGAAATCAAGGAACGTTGGCATCATCCAATGACGAAATATTGATAACATCGTTCTATTAGAGCAATTATCCACCATGAAGATTTTAGTACATCTAAACCTAAGATGGATTTACCATAAAAACACACCTAATTAGAGTAGTTGGAAGGTGCAAAACTGTCACATCACAACGTAAAGGATTCTCTAACATTTGTCCTTCCATACAAATTTCCAAAGCAAAAAGTTATAGGTCTCTTAAAATCCTAAATCTCTACAATAAAAGCCCACTGAAAAAATCTACTATACTTTCCCAAAAGTTATGAAGTCTATAACGCCACCAGAAGTTTTGATAGTTTAAAATGATATTTGTAATTTTGACTACAATCGTGGCTACAAACCCCCCAATTCACTTAGGGGTGTAATCACTTAAAATTGATAATTCTTTAAATACTCTCTAAATGAATTATGTAAAGAGAAGGAGGATAACAAAAAGAGTACTACATAGTCTATTATTGCAGCTTCATGTGATAGTTGAATCCATTATGTTGCTTATATCAATTCACTTTTCTTTGTGTCTACCATTCAAATTGCAATTGCGGCTCGATGCAGTTGCGAGCATCACACAATGTGAACAATTTTGAAACCTTGAATCAAGTAACCAATAGGTTCCTAGTTAAAATCTCATTACCTCCAAACTACATACTCGATCATGAATCATGATCTACATCTTGATACATGACCAGTATTATATATGACATTTACAATTTCGGGTGTTTCTTTAACCAATCGCCGGCATCTTTTACATTTTCAGGAACAGACATGGACATGGGCATGTTGCATTTAATAGTAACTCTAGAAGATGCTATCAACAATCTGTTTTGCGAGTTTGAAGGATCAATCTTCCAGATTCTCACATCCCACACCTACATAAATAATGATAAGAGAATTTATAGAAATGGTCATGATCAATCAGTGTTGCAACATCTATACAGACCAAATCGCAATGCGACTGCGACCATTAATTAGAACCATGATCATAATAAGATGAGCACTAACCTGGATGGATTTGCCAACGGCCAAAGGTGTGGCTTCAGCATGGATAAAATCACCAATCACAGCCGGTTTCAAATGATTGATGCTAAGTTGAACTCCTACAACCCTTTTATAACCACAAGCAACATGTGCTCCAATACTGGCTAGTGCTTCTGCTATCAATGCTGATACACCTCCATGAAGCATGTTATATGGCTGCAATCATATCCAAACTCAAATAAGAAAAAGTAGCAAACATTATAATATCAATTTGTTTATATTACGATTGCGAAAAACATTACCCCAATATACGTCATTTTCAGAATCAAAATATGAAAAACTAAATCACATAAATTATTCATTGTAATTAATTCACGCTGCAACAACCATAATAAAAAAAATATAACACATCTACCTACGGAAAACACGAAACCATAAAGCCGCGCGACCTTTACGTAGCCATCCGACCGCGCGACCTTTATTTAAAACTTTGGAGAAAACTATCAAATAATTGTTGTAAGAGACAAAGAAAAAATGTTTGACCTGGCAACACTTTTGGGTAAGATGTAAATTTCCAGAAACTTTCTCTGCAGATATATCTTCAAATTCAAACCCTATTGTATGAAGGGGTACATCCAAATCAATAGTTTTTAGTTTTGCCGATGATGATGTTTTGTTCTCCATGATAAGAAATAAAGAAAAGGGTTTTCTATTTTGTGTTCTCTCTTGTTTACAATTTTTATGTAGTTAGTATTGAATATTGTTATACAATTACTCATGGAAAATTGGATGCATTGTAAATTGTTGTGATTTATTGAAGACTCATTGGGAATATTGTTAATAAAAGGGTATTTTAGGGTTTAAAAGGGTATTTTAGGGATTGAAAAAATGAAAGTTGATAGTTGAACGGTGGAGTCTAGGTTGGTTGAATAGTGGTGTAAATCAAGATCCACAATTTTATCATATTTTTAAGTGAATTTTAGAGTTTTTTTAGGAAAGTGGTAATAAGTAATAACCACTCCAATTTATAGATAGTTTATACATATAATTGTAAAGTTTTGAGTTTCAAACTCTAGTGAAGATAACAAATATATCAATATCTTTTACAAGATTTTTATAAAATATCAAAAAGCATTTTACAACTAAAATTTTATACTTATCAACTACTCCCTATAGTCATATTTATAAGAAAAGATTCTCTTTTTAGATACATTGAATAAATAATGTATCTGGACAACATGTTGTCTAAATACATTATTTATTTAATGTATCTAAAAAGAGAATATTTTTTTATAACTGGGACCGGAGGTAGTATCAATAATATGAAATCTTTTATGAAATTAAACAAAATAATAAAAGAGGAAAAGGAGAAGAATTTGTGTTATTCTCATCATCTTCAATTTTAAATATATATATTTGGCTTTATAACTCTTTAGTTCCTAGGGCCCTATTAATCCAGAGTGAACACCTGTCAAATATTGTTCCCACCAAAAATCAAACTCGATATTTTTCGAGTGTCGTCTTTTGCAGGAGCTCCTTTATCATTGGAGCCCAAGTGCTTCGTCAGTATGAGTCTTATTTAAGGATATATATCTTGAATGGAGAATCAATATGAAATGTTTTCATTAATGGACATTAATAATTATTCAATTCAATTTATAATACTCCTTCTTGGATGTCCATCAAAAATATGAATCATTAAAATCCTAGAAAAAAATCCTATGTAAAAAATTGTAGTGAAGGAAAAAGAGTACAACATTCTTTGTTAAGGAATGGACTCTTTACTAACTAAATTATTTCAAATAAGGAAGAAAATTATTTTGAAGACAATTATATGCAAAATCCATGATTTATAACGCTTCCATTGAATGTTTGTTTAGGATATGTCTCGTTTAAATCTGACTAGAAAAAATTTAGTGGAAATAAGTCCATTAAAAGAAAAAGAGTACAATATCATTTTAAGATAATTAAATTAATTTCTCTCTAGCAACTGAACGATAATTTCTTCGATGATAAAGACGAATCTCTCGTACACGTTGGTTAAGAGTTCTATTTGGATGTGAATTTGAGAAAAGGTTTAGAAGATTTCAAATGAACAAATTCGTTGGATGCTTATATATCATTTTTTCTGTAGATCATGATTGAAAAGGAACTCTAGAGAAATATGTTTTATTCGGTCTCTTTTAATGTAACCAATCCAAAAGCAAAACCGCAAATCGAACCAATTCAAACCAAAAACCGCAAAAAACCGCGTTTGGTTTGGTTGATTTTTGGATTGAACCGTGCGGTTCGGTTCGGTTTGCAGTTTTCATTTTACAAAATCAAACCGAACGGAACCGCATATTTAACTTAAGTTTTGAATTTCTATAATTAATTTATTATATTTTCAAATCCAATTGCACACCTCACGTGACTCACTTCCTATTCAACTTCATTCTCTCATTCACTCTAGGGTTTTTCTTCATCCCTCACTCTCGCTCGCCGTCGTTTCAACTTCATTGTCTCCCCTTGGTCTCACCATCTCACTCAGTCTCGCGGTCTCAAGTCTCATCATCTCCCTCTCGGTTTTGCCATCTCACTCAATTTCGTTTATGCAATCAACAAAGGTGAAAGTGTGATACTATATTTTTTTTCAATTTTTGTTTTTGCAAAGATTTTGTACATTTCCTCTGCAATTTTTTTGTCTATTTTTGTTTATGCAATTTTCTTGTATATCTCAGCGGCACAATTATTTATTTTTTATTTTTTTACTTCATATATTAGATATGACTATTATTGATAAGGAAAAAGAAGTGAGTTCTGATGTTGGCTCTCATGCTGGTGCTTCCATATCAATGACCGAAAATTAGGTACTGAAATATGTTCTGTTACCATCAAAGTTAACTAGTAAAGGAAATAAAGGAGTTTTTATTATGAGATTGCTACAATTTTGTATTCCATTTGTTGCAAGAGAAACACAGCAAGAATCATTAGAGTGGTTCTCTACTGTCTTGTATTTTATTGACTTATGTGCACATGGGAGAGTTAATGTTTGGAGACATTTAATTTATAATGTATCAATATTGAATGGTTACTCCATGATAGCCAATGCAAGTTAATGTTTCATTTTTATTCTTTATCATCTTTTCATTTGTAATACACAATGTAATTGTACAGTACTTTGGCACTCGGGAAATGTAGTTAGTTATGTTTTATAGTTCATTAGTCAATACAATTTGCTTCGTAAGTTTGACTTGTATATGGAATGATTCAGTTTGTCAGCGTTATTTGGCAGGGGGTTATTTTAGATTTTGTTGGTACATTTACAAACAATGTGAAAGTGTAATGTGAAAGTTTTTCATTTTGCTGTCTTTCCCAAAAGGATAATGTGGAAGTATTTGTAATGTGCACCAGAAAGATAGAAATTCAAGTTTTAAGTTCTTACTCATTTCTTGAAGCTTTTGTATAAAATGTGAAAGTATTTGTAATGTGAGCCAGTACTGCTAAACTAACTAATATTGAATGAATACCTAAACTAAACTAATTAGTTTCAATGAATGAATAAATATAATGAAAAGAAAGCCATAATGATTTTTTATTCATCTTATTTGCAGGCTGAAAATACTCCATCATCAATGCCTACAACAGAACCACCACCTCAAACTATTGATCAAGCTGACAAAGACCAATGTGGCAATGTTCAAAACATCAAGAAAAGGAAAATCGGGGAAGCATCTACAAAGACAAAGGATGTTTCTAATGCTGATGAGCCAGGTAAAAAAAACCTTGTAGGACTAAATCTCGGGTTTGGGAGCATTTTAACAAAGTAGATGGTAGGGCTGTGTGTAAGTGGTGTAAAACTATATTTTAAGCGGCCGATTCACATAGAAATGGAACCTCCAATTTATCAAATCATTTAAGAATACAATGTAAAAAATTTCCCCAAAATCTTGATCCTACCCAAACTGTTCTTAGTGTTCAGGATAATAAAGGAATTAGTATTACTGGGGTTGTGGTTGTCCATGTTAATGGTAATTTGTGTAGACAAGCTTTAGCTAGAATGTAAGTGTGGATGAGTTACCTTTTTCATTGGTTGAAAATGAAGGATTTCATTATTTTTTGAGTGTTACACAACCTAGATTATTCGTGCTTTCGGGAAGGATTGCAATTGCTAGGGACTGTTTGAACCTTTACACTAGTGAGAAACATAAGCTGAGAAACATGTTTACTAAGAAAAATCAAAGTGTCTCCTTAACAACAGATACATGGACATCTTTGCAAAATATTAATTATATGGTTCTTACTACACATTTCATTGATGAAAATTCGAAGATGCATAAAAGAAATCTAAATTTTTGTCCAATCACGTCTCATAGGGGGAGATAATTGGAAAAAAGATTGAGAAGTGTTTGGAGGGTTGGATGATAGATAAGGTTTTCACCATCATAGTTGATAATGCTAGTTCAAATGATCTTGCTATCTCTTACCTGAAAAATAGAATGGAGGACTGGAATTCACACCCATTAAAAGGGGAGCATTTGGATGTTAGGTGTTGTGCTCACATTTTGAACCTTGTTGTTGGTGACGGGTTGAAGTTGAAGGACATGCATTCTTCAATTTCCAAAATTAGGATTGCGGTTCAATTTTTTCGTGGGTCAGCTAGTCGTTTGGATAGGTTTAAGGTATGTATTCAAGAAGCTATGATACAAGACAAGTCTACAGTGCAATATGATTGCTCCACTAGATGGAACTCTACCTACATTATGCTTGAAAGTGAATTGAAGTTTCAAAAGGCATTTAAGAGACTAGGTGAGAAGTGTATTGAGTATGCAATATTGGAAGGCGATGTCCTAAATAATGATGATTGAGAAAATGCTAAGTGTTTTGTGAAATTTTTGAAGTTGTTTTTTGAAATCACTAAAAAGGTGTCAGGTTCAACTTATGTAACATCTTCTACGTATTTCTTGGAACATTGTAAGATATTGGATGCATTCAATATTTGGATGGGATGTCACAAAGATGACCCAATACTTGCAAAGATGGCTACCAATATGATAGGTAAATATAGTAAGTATTTGGGGGGACGTCTTAAAGATGAATATATTGGTCTTTATTGCTGTAATTTTTTATCCTCGTCGTAAGTTCCAATTTGTTAGCTGGGGATTTCATCAATATTATGAGAAGGAGATTGTTGATTCTTTGTGTGGTAAGGTAAATGATACTTTAACTAGAATGTTTGAAAGCTATAGTCGGAAAGGCCAAGCAGAAAGTGTTGCACAAGAAGTAAAAGTATTAGAATTTATCACATCTTCAGAAGTGGATGATAAATTTGAGATGGACATGGATCAAGATCCAAATTTGAGTAAAAATGAAGTGGAGTTGTATCTCAGAGAGCCTAGGGAGAAGAAAAATCCTGATTTTGACATTTTAAATTGGTGGAAGGTGAATTCTACCAAAAATACTGTTGTCATAGTATCGCCTTAGATTTCACAGCAAAATCCTATTCTATAATATAGCCGTCAATATTGTTCTTCATATATGAAAGTATTCTTCTTCTTTCTTATTCTCTCTTTTTTTAGTATGTTGTTATTATGTTTCACATGATTTTCATATGATTTTTCTCTTCTTCATCGTCATTAGCTTTGTCTTTGAATGTTATTGTTGATAATTGTATATAAATGTTTGTTGACATGATTTTCATATTATTTACTTCAGTTTCACATGTTTGTTGTTGCTAACAAACCATTTTTTCAGATTCGTCTTCTCAACCTTAACAAAGCGCATACGTGGGTATCATACATATCGTGCATGCTATAAAAATAGCTAACTGCATTGATATTACAACAAAAGATATATATCCTAGTGGATATGTAATTGGTATTGTAATGTGAAAGTGATGTGTTCAATTCTCACTGTTATACCCCAAAATTTTCCCGCATCTTTTTTCAAGAAAACTTCAATCTAAAAATTAAGAGTTTCATATAATCTTAGATTTTCACATCCTGATTTATGAATACTTGATTTTTAGAATTTTTTTCTTATACAGTATTTTGGCTTGCTGTTGAATTTATTCTTACGCAAACGCCAGTTACTGTTTATTACTTCACACACGCTATTTATTTGATATTTATTTACAGATAAGTAGTACTGACGCAATTGGTACAGAGTTAAATCTTTTGCAGGCGCAGAGTCCGGGATTCAGACTGTACTGGTAACAAGTAAATTATTATTAATTTTTGTTTCCCACTAACTTTTGTACTATATTCCATTATTTTCAAAATCTCTTTTCAAATCTCTTTTTCAAAAATCAAATCTTAACTTTATTCTACACATCTCTCTTTTTTCCAACACTATCACACACTTTCTTTCAAATCTTACTTCCACTCAAATTTTCCTTTTGTACGGAATCACTTCATTCCCCAACGTCTCTATCCCTCTTTTCATTCTATAAATACCTAACATGTTAGCTCCCACGTGAGAATCATCCCATGCCATTAACAAGTGCTCATGCATGTTCAAACTTCAACTCCATCGAACCCATGGCTACAGCGCTCAAACAGTGAAACTAATACCATATTTGGACTCAGAGCATCCTAATTAGGGGATCTGGGTCATTTGTTACTCTTCCTAACGTTTGTTCTTGCAGGTTTGTGAAGCTACCAAAAATGGTGTTTTTTATCGTAAAAATAGAGGGGGTTTAAAACCGCCGATATCTATGTTAAAAAATGAAGGTGACGGAGGTTGAAGACGACCACGCGTCCAAGCGTGGTTCGTCAGTCAAAGCTGACTCTTCCCTCCGCTCGCGTGGCTCCTCATCATTGGCAGGTCAACTAGTCTTCCATCCACGCGTGCACTTGTGGGTCCCAGTCAGAAAGTTTGAATTTTCCTTGAATTCAGCGCATGTTCCCCACCATCATATCATGTTCCCTCACGATCTGAGCCCTTGGATCATCTCAACTTTTCACCCAACGCACCAGACAAGTGGTCCATACCATGGACTCATCAGCATCACACACCTGATTATTTTACTTTCTATTTTTCTATTTTTATTTTAATTTCCTTGCAAAATTAATTAAAAATAGTTTTAAAAATCCAAAAAATACACAAAAAATATTTTTAAGTTTCCAAAATAATATTTTATTTTCTGATATAAAAATATTTTATTTTTCTTCATAATTTAAATATTTTGTATAATTAATTAGATAATATGCATATATTTATCTTTTCATTATTTTCAACCAATCAAAAATCATAAAAAAATTGTTCTTTATATTAAATATTGTTTATATATCATAGGCTAATTTTGTACATATTTAGAATAATTTTCTCTTTAAGTTTTAATTATTTGTGTAATTATTTATATAATTATATGTTAATTAACTTAATAAATTTCAAATCAATTTCAAAAATCCCAAAAAAAAATAGTTTTGTTTTAAAATTAATTAACAAGCATTTTGAACTTAATTTTTAGGTTTGAGATTTACTTTCATCTTTTTTCCTCATTTTAATTTAATTAATCATGCATTAATTATAAGTAAAATCAATCATAAAAAATCCAAAAACATTTCTTTTATTTTCTTGCAATTTAAATTCCTAGATAAATGTATAGGTTGTCAAATTCATGTAAATAGCGTAGTTTACATTTCCTGCACAATCGATGTAATAGCGTAGATTTACTTTCCGCATTTTATATTTCCGCATTTTAAATTCTAGCACATATAAACTGCGTGTATGCCAAAGATAAAATTGAATCGTTAGATCACTAACTTCAAAGATAAAATATTTGAATCCAAACACAATCACACTTGCACCTCTTAGGGTAATCCCTTTCTCATTCTTTTCAAAATCAAAATCAAATTCTATTATTTCAAACGCAAAATCGAACTTTTGTTTATATCCGATGAAAGGATAGATTTTTAAAGGAAATAGGATAAAGACATTATAAATCAGGGTAGACCTCCTAATTTGCTTGCTCAAATCAAAACAAACAAATCTCTCATATATCATTGTTTTTCAAAATAAAACTTTCAAAAAGACAATACTTTGTATATATCCAAACAAGGATAATTACAAAGTTAACGTTCTTTTTTCAAAAACATCTTTTGAAAGATAAAAACACTTTGTATACATCCACACAAGGATCATTACAAAGTCAATTTACAAAGGTATTTGGAACCACATACGAGCATTTCAAGGCAATCAAAAAGTAATTGAAAACAAGTGAGCTAAGCAAATTAAAGAGCCCATGGATAACCATGGATACAAAGGGTGCTAACACCTTCCCTTTGTATAACCTACCCCCTTTCCCAGAATTTCTTAAATGTCTTTTTTCTGTTTCTTTTATAAACCTTTCCTTAATTGGATAAAATAAAAGGTCGGTGGCGACTCTCTGATTTTCAAAAATACAAAAGAAGAAACAAAAAAGAGTCAGTTCGCGTATCTCTCCACGAGAGGTATGGCAAAAAACCGAGCGCACGACAGAACTGGCGACTCTGCTGGGGATACTTTCTAAAACAAAATGTTTTCAAAAGGGGTTACCTTTAGAGAATAGATCATTCCGATGTTTTTAATTGTTTGACTTGATTGCTCTATTTTTCAAAAGGTTGTTTGGGTATTTTGCTTGTGTGAAAGATTCTAACCCGAATCTCGAGATACCTTAAGTATGTGACAATAGACCAAGGAAACTGTACGGCATGTACCGATACGGTTGATCTGGTAGTCACCGTTAGTGCGATACTTTGGTTTATACTGATGTCCCTTGAAAACGATCAAGGAGTATATTAGGCTTCCGAAATGTCATTAAACACTAATTTGTCTTATAACCTTTTAGTTGAACTTGACTTGTGGCCTATTAAGTGGCTAGCTTTGAAATTGACCGAAGTTAGTTATCCTCGAGGAATATTTTGATCGGCCGTCCGAGCGCCGTATTGAGATGTTACCTCCAAGGATCATAGAACCCGAATGCTATTCTAGGACAGGTTTTAACCAACTCAACTTCAGTGGGGAGGGTATCACCTATGGACTTCATGCAAGCCTTTAAACCTAAGGCTTTTGTTTGATTTGTTTGTGTGTGCCACATGTTTGACATCATAACATCATAAGCATCATAAGCATATCATTTTTTCACTAATCATTTCAAGGATCAAAGAGTTTACCTTTGTTATTGCAGGTAATGGCTCCCGCCACCAGAGATTACATCCGAATCAACATCTCAACGGTGCCATCTGAACTAAAAGACTTAGTATCAGAATTCCCCAGGAATGTTCAATTCACCGAAAAGCACGTTCACCTACTCCATTTGGTTACCTCAAAATTTGAAGAAGACATGATACGGGTCCTGTTCCAGTTCTTTGATCCCGAACATCATTGCTTCACCCTTTCTGATTACCAGTTTGTACCCACTTTGGAAGAGTTCTCTGAACTAATTGGATTACCTGTTCGAAATCAATTACCTTTCACTGGTTTAAAAAGGATTCCAAAACCTGAAACCATTGCTGCTGCTTTACATTTGCGAAAGTCAGAAATCGAGTCCAATTGGGAAACAAAGAGTGGAGTTAAGGGTTTGCTTGCTAATTTCTTAATGGAAAAGGCTCGATTACTACTAGAAAACAAAAGTTACCCAGCTTTTGAGGAGGTTGTGGCTCTTTTGATCTATGGGTTGGTTTTATTCCCTAATCCCGACCAATTCATAAGTGTGCACTCATCAACCTTTTCCTAACCCGTAACCCGGTACCAACATTGCTGGGAGACATTCTACAATTTCTACACACTCGTACCATGAAGAAACGAGGAACTCTCATGTGCTGTATACCACTACTGGCTAGGTGGTTTATATTTCATCTTCCCCGATCAATGTTGAGAAATGAACAAAGAATGCAATGGTCTCGCAGGATTATGTCTTTGTCTCATTCAGATATCCGGTGGAACAACTTCTTTCAAAGAGACATTACTATCATTGATCATTGTGGAGAGTACCCTAATGTGCCACTACTTGGCATCAAAGGGGGCATCACTTACAATCCCTCTTTAGCTTTACGCCAATTCGGATATGCACGGAGCAACGGTCCTCATGACATGATTATCCGTGGCATTGTGTTTGATTACGAGGATGATTCCCACAGACATCGACGAAGGTTCATACATGCGTGGGGAAGTGTCTATAGAATAGAAAGCAAAACTTTGGGACAATGGAATTCTATTCCTATGGAACCTTACCTCAGATGGGTTCGGGCTCATGCTCAGAAACTCATCATGCCATATCCCGCTATTCTACCTATGACTATTGAGCCGGAAGCCGAAGGAGACGAACCTCAAGTTATTCTACATCCGGATATGCCAACTGACCTGGAAGAGTTGCAAAAATCTTGGGTTCAACTAAAAGAGGAAAGAGATACCTTCAAAGCACACTGTCAAGACTATGAGAGAAGATTATTGGAGCTCACCGGACAACTCCAAGAAGAGCAGCAGATCAACACATTCCTGGGTGCAAAGAGAAAGCGTCCATGGGAGACCTGAAGGATCCTTCATTTTCTTTATTTATTTCTGTTTTGTAAGCCCGAATGAGGCAAAAAAGAAAAAAAAAGAAGAAAAAATAATAATAAATTGTTTGACTAACAAATGTTTGTTTTTCTTTTGTTTTAACAAATCTAAACTCTAAGATCCTTGAAAACATTGCATATACATTTCATTCATTGCATATACATTTCATTCATTGCATATACATTTCATTCATACACATTGCATAACAGGTTCACATGACGGATTTCTCATCTCCTCGCTGTTTATTTCAGTCAGAAGAGATGGAATCTGAAACAAGCATCAAGAATCTCGAAGCACAGAACGCCCAAGTTCAAGTGGCAATTCTGGAACTGGCAAAGGGGCAACAAGAACTGAAAGCCCTGATGATCAAGAAGAAAAAGAAGCCCAAAGGATCTGTAGGCTTGAGCCAACTGAAAAGAAAGATCAAAATCCCAGCCAAAAAGTTCAAAAAGCCACCGATCCCTGAAATAGTCGGTGATGGTGAACAAGGAGACAATCACAGCAACCAGGGTTCTGCCAAACCCTCTCTCTCTTCTAATGAAGAAGATTATCATTCTGGAGACGAACAGGATGATGACAAGTATCAGCAGTTGGAAGAACGCATGAAAGCTATGGAGATACAAAAAATACCTGGCTTAGATTTCAATGATCTGGGACTCATCTCAGATGTCGTTATCCCTCCAAAGTTCAAAGTTCCTATCTTTGCAAAATATGATGGAGTTTCTTGCCCAAAACTACATCTGAGGTCCTATGTAAGGAAGATACAACCTCACACAACAGATAACAAATTGTGGATTCACTTCTTCCAAGAAAGTCTGTCGGGTACACAACTCGAATGGTACTACCAGCTGGAAAGTACCAAAGTTCATACCTGGGAAGATTTAGCTGCTGCTTTTTACAAACAGTATCAATACAATGCTGATCTTGCACCAACCCGTACTCAACTAAGGGGCATGTCCATGGCACCAAAAGAAAGTTTCAAAGGATATGCACAAAAATGGAGAGATATGGCTGGAAGGGTTCAACCACCCTTATCTGATCGCGAGCTGGTCGACATGTTCATGGGCACTTTAACTGGCCCTTTCTATAGTCATTTGCTGGGAAGCTCATCATCAGGTTTCACTGACCTGATATTAACTGGGGAACGTGTCGAAAGCGGCATTCAAAATGGAAAAATTCAAATAGGCTCTTCCTCTGGTACTACAAAAAGGCCCATCAGTGGGAGAAATGAGGTCAACACAATGCACAGTCTGAAAGGTCGCAAAAGTGAGCAGCACCAATCTGTGGGGGCAGTTCTGATCTCCGCATCTGCACCTCAAAAAGATCAACAGCCAAAATATACGCGTCGACCAGATGCGCCAAGAAGAAATTTCACCAGAATCAATATGCCGATCTCTCAGGCATTGCAGCATTTGCTAAAAGCAGATCTGATCACATTAAAAGATCCTCCAAAGAATGTCAACACTTCCTCTCCGAGTTATCGCCCCGATGCAACGTGTGCGTATCACTCAAACTGTCCAGGACATGACGCAGATCACTGTTGGGCCCTGAAAAATAAAATACAAGACATGATAGATGCTGGGGAAATTGAGTTCGATCCTCCAGAAACTCCAAATGTCATCACGGCACCCATGCCGAAGCATGACAAAACTGTCAACGCTATCCTAGACACTGTTTACATCTATGATGTGACCGAATTGTCAACTCCGCTCCTCGAAGTCAAAGGAAAGCTAATCCAAGCTGGTTACTTTCCAGGTTGTGACCCTGATTGCTTTTATTGCTCATACCTGCCCAATGGTTGTGAAAATCTGAGAATGGGAATTCAAAAATGGATGGATCGCCGTATCATTATGTTTGAGAGGCTCCCTTCTATGGACGTTTTATGCGAAGTCTTTGCAAACGGGATGAGAATAGAGGATGTCTCAGTGATCTCCAGCTTACCATTCAAAATCTCTGCCAAGGCTCCTTTCAAAATTTCCGCTACACTCAAAGTGGCATCAGTAATCATTGCTAGTCCAACTCCATTTCCATACTCCTCAGACAAAGCTGTCCCGTGGGGTTACGACACTAATGTTTATGTCCATGGAGTTAAACAGGATACCTTGACCAAAGAGGCCCTGAATTTTACTGCTCCAACTGTGGATAACATTGTGGGTACCAGTAAGATCACGAGAAGTGGAAGGATCTTTTCACCAGAAATTTCTCCAAATGTTGCTACTGGTCCAGTCCAGGTCCCAGTTCCTAATCAAGATATCAACGCTCGAGGCAAAGAGCCACAAGTTGAGCCAGTTCAAATACCGGTGGAGGTCACTGTTGAAGATCCATCGAAGCAAGAAATGGAGGAAATATTGAAAATCATCTGCAAGAGTGATTACAATATTGTCGAACAACTGGGGCACACTGCTTCAAAAATCTCAATGCTGTCTCTGTTAAAGTATTCAGAAGCTCATGCCAAAGCTCTGATGAAGTTCCTGAAAGCTGCGCATGTGCCTCAAGAGATTTCAGTCGATCAATTTGAAAATTGTGTTGCCAATCTAACAGTGACCAATGGCCTCGGTTTCTCTGATGTTGATCTAACCCCTGCTGGAAAGAATCACAATAAAGCCCTACATATCTCCATTGAATGTAATGGCACCACTCTATCTCATGTGCTGGTAGATAACGGTTCTTCTTTGAACGTGTTACCAAAAACAGTACTGGAAAAGCTTGACTTCGAAGGAGTTGTGTTACAACCAAGCGATGTTGTGGTAAGAGCCTTCGATGGGTCAACAAGAACAGTGTACGGAAAGGTGAATCTCCCAATCAGAGTGGGCTCTCAGATCTTTGATTCTACCTTTTACGTAATGGAAATTCACCCAGCATATTCCTGTTTACTAGGACGCCCTTGGATACATGGGGCAAATGCTGTAACTTCTACCCTGCATCAGAAGTTGAAATATCCAGTAAAAGGAAAGATTGTCACAGTTTATGGCGAAGAGGAATATGTGGTTAGTCACCTGAGCAATTCCAAATATGTCGAGTTGGATGACGAATTCATCGAAACTCCCTGCCAATCTTTTGAGGTGGTCTCTCCAGATGTCTCTACTACCAAGCATATTTCTGCTACTCCAACTACAACTATGGCTTCTCTCAAAGATGCCAAAGCTGTGATCGAAAAAGGTGATTGCACAGTATGGGGACAGCTCCTCGATATACCTTACAAGTCCGACAAGCTAGGCCTAGGCTATGATAGTGGAAATCAAAAGAATGATCAAAGTCCTTGTTCTGGAGGATTAATGTCACATTTCATCAGCCAAGGAGTAAACGCCATTGAAGACGATGGAGTGTTCTTGAACCATATCATTCAGCCATATCCAGATGAAATTCCACCCATTTCCATGGGAATGTGGGATACTTTGGGAGAACCAAGCAGCGGGTATAATTATCAATATACCGCACCTCAGAATTCTTTTATTGCTATGGAAGATATTACCCCAACTGGATGGGGTGATCAATTTGAAAATGACAAAAGTCTCACAAGTCCCAGCACTCAGCAATATCAAAATCCACCTAAAGAAGTTTGGGATACGCTAGGAGAGCCAAGTGGCAAATATGACTTTATGGTGAAATATTCCGCTCCTCCGAGCTCACAAATCGCCATGGAAGACATTGTCCCAACTGGATGGGATGAACATTATGATGACAATTTTACTCCTGAAAACACCAGGGAAACACCAAATAACGAGGGTTACTTTCTGTCACAGTACACTACTCAGCAGACTGCACAAGTCTCCCTCAAAGACATCATCCCGACTGGATGGGACGGCCTTATCGAGTATCTCGCTCAGCCAACAGAGGTACCTCAACCTGGATCCTCATATCCAACAGATCATCCTACTTATCCTGAAAGATCACCGGCTCATTTCCCCACCAATGAAATCAATGCTGTGGGAGATGAAGAAGACAACTGCAACTGGAACAGCTGGATACTCCCTGCTCACAACAATGGATTGAACAACTGGAAAACTGAGGATGTGATCTCCTTCGATCAGGAGTAAATGCAATTTCCTGTTTTCTTTGTGTATATTGTGCAAAGATAAAAATGGTTCCTGTACTATCGAACCATGAGCTTGAAAGCCGTGTGCCTTGCCCGAAGCACACTGGTCCTTTTATAAGGGTTTATCATATCATGAGCATGTGCATTCAATAAAATCATGGGACGTTTGCATATTCAAATTTTGTGATCCTTTTTCTTTCTTTTCTTTTCAAATAGCTATGTTTTCTTACACACACTCACATAAATAAAATGCAGATTCACATTCACGTTGGATCCAGTCGATAACGATTCTGCTATTGCCCGTCATGACTTTGAAAATCCGATCTACCAAACTGAGGACGAAAGTGAGGAAGATTGTGAAGTACCAAGAGAACTTGCAAGGCTGCTAGAACAAGAAGAGAAGGCTATACAGCCTCATGAGGAACCAATTGAGGTTATCAACTTGGGCAGCAACGAAGAAAAGAAAGAAGTCAAAATAGGGGCTGATTTAGAACACAGTGTCAAGCAAAGACTGATTCAAATGTTGCAAGACTACGTCGAGATATTCGCCTGGTCCTATGAAGATATGCCAGGCCTTGACACGGACATTGTGGTTCATCGCCTGCCAATCAAAGAAGGTAGCACTCCAGTCAAGCAGAAACTACGAAGGAGTAGGCCTGATATGTCAAAAAAGATCAAAGACGAGGTTGAAAAGCAATTCAATGTCGGCTTCCTGAAAGTTGTAAGTTATCCTCCTTGGATAGCTAACATCGTGCCCGTACCTAAAAAAGACGGGAAAGTCAGAATGTGTGTAGACTACAGAGATCTAAACCGGGCAAGCCCCAAAGATGATTTCCCTTTACCTCACATCGATGTACTGGTTGATAATACCGCACAATGCAAGGTATTCTCCTTTATGGATGGATTCTCAGGGTACAATCAAATCAAGATGGCACCCGAAGACATGGAAAAAACAACCTTCACAACACCCTGGGGAACCTTTTGTTACAAAGTAATGCCCTTTGGTTTAAAGAACGCAGGAGCAACCTATCAACGTGCAATGGTAGCTCTATTTCATGATATGATTCATCAGGAGATAGAGGTGTATGTCGATGATATGATTGCAAAGTCCAACACCGAAGAAGAACATCTGGGTCATCTACACAAGCTGTTTGACAGACTCAAGAAATACAGGTTGCGACTGAATCCAAATAAGTGTACCTTTGGAGTAAGATCCGGCAAACTCTTAGGTTTCATCGTCAGTAGCAAAGGTATTGAGGTTGATCCGGCCAAGGTCAAAGCCATTCAAGAAATGCCTATACCCCGTACCGAGAAACAAGTCAGAGGATTCTTGGGACGTCTGAATTACATCGCCCGATTTATTGCCCACATGACCACTACTTGTGTGCCGATCTTCAAACTGTTGAAGAAAGATCAAGTGGAAAGGTGGAATGACAAATGCCAGTTAGCCTTTGACAAAATCAAAGAGTATCTCCAAAAACCGCCAATCTTGTTACCACCTGTGGAAGAAAGACCTCTGATAATGTACCTAACTGTGTTAGAAGATTCAATGGGGTGTGTACTGGGGCAACATGACGAGTCCGGCCGAAAGGAGCATGCAATCTACTATCTTAGCAAAAAGTTTACCGATTGTGAAACAAGATACTCACTACTCGAAAAAACTTGCTGTGCCTTAGCATGGGCGGCTCGCCGACTAAGACAGTATATGCTAAATCACACCACTTTCCTAATCTCCAAAATGGATCCTATCAAGTACGTGTTCGAAAAACCTGCTCTCTCTGGAAGAATAGCAAGATGGCAAATGATCCTAACAGAATATGACATTCAATACACTTCACAAAAAGCAATCAAAGGAAGTGTGGTAGCTGATCATCTGGCTCATCAAGCAGTGGATGATTATCAAGCATTGAACTTTGACTTCCCAGACGAGGACATTATGCTAGTCAATGACTACAAACAACCAGGACCAGAAGAAGGACCCGAGCCAGGATCCCGGTGGACTATGGTTTTTGACGGAGCTTCTAACGCACTTGGCAATGGCATCGGAGCTGTGATCATTTCTCCTGCAGGAGGTTATACACCATTCACTGCCAGATTATGCTTCAACTGCACTAACAATATAGCCGAGTACGAAGCATGTATTCTGGGTCTCAAAGCTGCAATCGATCTAAGAATCAAGTTCCTGAAGGTCTACGGAGACTCGGCCTTGGTAATTTACCAAGTCAAAGAGGAATGGGACACGAAGCACCCGAATCTAATTCCTTACAAAGAATATGTGCTGAGTCTGATTCCTTATTTCGAAGAAATCACTTTTGAACACATCCCACGCGAGGAAAATCAACTAGCTGATGCCTTGGCTACCATGTCATCCATGTTCAAAGTCAGGTGGGACAATGAGGCGCCGACGATCACCATTTACAGACAAGATGAACCATCCTATTGCAATGAGATCAATGCCGAAGGAACGGGAGAAAAACCATGGTTCCATGAAGTAAAAAGATATCTCGAAACTCAGGAGTACCCTGAAGGGGCGTCCATCAACGACAGAAAGTTTCTAAGGAGGTTTGCCGCCAAATTCTTTCTAAGTAATGGAACCCTATACAAACGCAACCATGACTCGACTTTACTTCGTTGTGTAAACAAGAAGGAAGCAGAACAGATTATGGAAGACATACACGATGGTGCCTTTGGTACTCATTCAAGTGGACATACAATGGCTAAAAAGATCCTCAGAGCAGGTTATTACTGGTCTACCATGGAGACGGACTGTCATCATCATTCCCGAACCTGTCACAAATGTCAGATATATGCAGACAAGGTACATGTACCTCCAGTCCCGTTAAACGTCCTGACAGCTCCTTGGCCTTTTGCAATGTGGGGTATTGATATGATTGGAGAAATCAAGCCCACTGCCTCCAACGGACATCGTTTTATCCTGGTCGCCATTGACTACTTCACAAAATGGGTAGAAGCAGCTTCATTTGCTTCTGTCACCAAGAATGTTGTGGCCCGGTTTATCAAGCACAATCTCATTTGTCGGTATGGCATCCCTGAACGGATCATCACAGACAATGGCACAAATCTAAACAACAGAATGATTACTGAACTTTGCACACAGTTCAAGATCAAACATCATAATTCTTCTCCATATCGACCAAAGATGAATGGCGCAGTGGAAGCTGCCAATAAAAACATCAAGAAAATCATACAAAAGATGACAGTAACCTACAAAGACTGGCATGAGATGTTACCTTTTGCTCTTCATGGTTATCGCACATCTGCGCGTACTTCAACAGGGGCAACTCCATTCTCCTTAGTCTATGGTATGGAGGCAGTTCTTCCAATTGAAATTCAGATTCCTTCCCTAAGGATTATGAAAGAAGCCGATCTAGACGAAAACGATTGGATTCAGACCCGGTTGGACCAGATAAACTTGATTGATGAGAAGAGGCTCGCAGCTATTTGTCATGGTCAATTGTACCAAAAGCGTATGATCAAAGCCTTCAACAAGAAAGTCAAAAGTCAGGCATACCAAACCGGCGGCTTGGTTGTCAAACGCGTCATCTTACCACAAGGTGATCCTAGAGGCAAGTGGACTCCCACTTATGAGGGACCATTTGTAATCAAGAAAATATTCTCCGGCGGTGCCATGTTGCTTACCACCATGGATGGCGAGGATTTCCCACACCCTGTGAACGCGGACATAGTCAAAAAATACTTCGCTTGAAAAGAAAAGCTCGCTAAGTTGAAAACCTGAAAGGGCAACTTAGGCAAAAAATGAGCATCTCGGTGGATTGAAAACCCGAAAGGGCGGTCCAGGCAAAAATTAGAGACTAAATAATACTATCCCGGTAGGCTAAAAACCTGAAAAGGCAGCCTAGGCAAAAGTTAGGGAATAAAGCGTACAACTATGTTCTGTATAGTTGCCTATTCACCTTCAAGATTCAACACATCAAAGACACCGATCAGTCCAATTACTTTCTTCCAACAAGTGAGGGATGAGATGCTCGAAGACAGATTGGCAATAGCAGAATTGAAACTTGACTGGATTGTTTTCACATAGCTATTTCGCTTTATAAATATTTTTCAAAGCTTTATGACAATTTCCTACTACTAGGATTGTTGTCTCCCTGTACTAATCCGCCTATCATGGCTCTTTTTCAAAAATCAGTACAGCTTAGGCTCAAAATCAACATTTTCACTTTTTTCTGTTTTGAATACGTAAACGTCCCAATGATAATTTTGAATGAACATGTGCATTTGAATATGATTGATGTTTACCAGGAAAAACAGGAACAGCATTCAGGTAATGTCCCAATCATTTGGACATCATCTCGAAACCAGCATCAGAAGAAAATCCCCAAGAGAAATGCATTTCTCAGCAAATTCCTCGATAAGATTTTTCTCTCCAAACGAAGTGATTCGAGAAATCTTATCCCCCAGCAGGGCTGTTCCAGATTACTATCTCCAGAAGGTGTGGTCTCCACACTAGGACTTGGTCAAATAGTGCATCGGAGGATTATGCATCTTCCTCATTCCCACTCAAAAGATCATCAACAATCACAATACCTTCATCTCCAGATGACTGACTAGCTGGGATTTATTTTCCCAATCATACATCATACATCATACATCATACATCATATATCATACATCATACATCATACATCATACATCATACATCATACATCATACATCATACATCATACATCATACATCATACATCATACATCATACGTCATACGCATATTCATACACAGCATATAATGTTTCATGACAAACGCATACATAACATGCATATTTCTCCTTTAGTTAGAGAATCTCATGCATTACATACATCACGCCATTGCATATCACTAACTTGATTTTTCAGGCAGACAGATGTCTTCAACAAAGATGTTCTCAATCACATACAGTGTTCCCCTTGAACTCTATTCAAATAAGCAGTCTTCTCAGATATAATCAAGTCAAGGATTCATTCTGAAGAGATCTCTCCTTTCAAATCACTTATCAACTCAAAAACAAGCAACAAAGATCTAAAGCTGATACCTCAGACGGTTCCAGAACGATCTACCATCGAAAATCTAAAGCTGATACCTCAGACGGTTCCAGAACGATCTACCATCGAAGATCTAAAGCTGATACCTCAGACGGTTCCAGAACGATCTACCATCGAAGATCTAAAGCTGATACCTCAGACGGTTCCAGAACGATCTACCATCAAAGATCTAAAGCTGATACCTCAGACGGTTCCAGAACGATCTACCAACGAAGATCTAAAGCTGATACCTCAGACGGTTCCAGAACAATCTACCATCGAAGATCTAAAGCTGATACCTCAGACGGTTCCACAACGATCAACTTTCAAAATCTAAAGCGGAAAAACTTTGGACAGTTCCGTAACGATCATCCTCCTAGACTTAAAACGGTAACCTTGGACGGTTCCGAAACGGTCGACGCAGAGGTTCTCAAATCCTTCATCAAGATATAATCAATGGATTCATTCTGGTGAACAAACCATCAACACAATTGCCAGATGGCATCTGAAAGCCCATCTCAGGTAATGTTTCAATCTTCCAACCACATTTCTCAGCCAACATTCAAAGACAAATTCCAGCATCACTCCCGATGGAGGTAAGTGCAAATTTTCAGGGCATCTAAAATATTCAATCATCTTCCACCTTCAGATTTCAGACAATCTCTTCAGGTTTAAGAAGATTGAATAGGGGCAACTGTTATACCCCAAAATTTGCCCGCATCTTTTTTCAAGAAAACTTCAATCTAAAAATTAAGAGTTTCATATAATCTTGGATTTTCACATCCTGATTTATGAATACTTGATTTTTAGAATTTTTTCTTATACAATATTTTGGCTTGCTGTTGAATTTATTCTTACGCAAACGCCAGTTACTGTTTATTACTTCACACACGCTATTTATTTGATATTTATTTACAGATAAGTAGTACTGACGCAATTGGTACAGAGTTAAATCTTTTGCAGGCGCAGAGTCCGGGATTCAGACTGTACTGGTAACAAGTAAATTATTATTAATTTTTGTTTCCCACTAACTTTTGTACTATATTCCATTATTTTCAAAATCTCATTTTCAAAAATCAAATCTTAACTTTATTCTACACATCTCTCTTTTTTCCAACACTATCATACACTTTCTTTCAAATCTTACTTCCACTCAAATTTTCCTTTTGTACGGAATCACTTCATTCCCCAACGTCTCTATCCCTCTTTTCATTCTATAAATACCTCTCATTTTTTTCATAAAATCTCACATCAAATTCTAAATCATTTCTCAAATTTCTACTTCATATCCATTCTCTCTTCCTCCCCGGCAAAATGGCGAAGCGGATGGAAACGTGTTTTCTTATGGTCATCACCATAACTACGGTGGTCATGTCCTTCTTCTGTCTGCATAGTCCTGAAAAATGTGGACCTGCGATGGCTACACTCCCGATCATCTATTTTCTGTTGGTCATAGCATGGGTTATTAATCGTCATTCTTAAAGTTTGCCGTATCTCTTATTTTCTTAAATGTACCGTTTATTCGTCGTACTGTTCATTATAGTATGTAATGTTTGTACTGTCAGTATTAAATGTTGTACTATTTGTCATACTGTTGCTTAATTATTCAGATAATATTTTGTGTGTTTTCCGCCAGTTAAATATTTATTTTTCTGTGCATTAAATGATTTTCAGGGTTATTATCGGTAATTTTGCTCGCATACAGTAAATATTAATTATTTATTATGTCTGTGTTTTTTAACAAGTCATGTAAATAAACTTTCATCTTTCACATAAAACAAAAACAACAAAAAGAAAATTAACTTTGACTGTTGATTTTTCACTCTAACTGTTACATGCCTGAATAGTCAGTTGACAGTCAAACTGCTGACAGTACAATTCTCCGTGTTTTGTACCATCAATAAAATCAAACTTTTGCATTTCAAAATTCCAAGATTTTTGTCCTAGAAGTCTTCTGAATATCACATGATTAGCAGAGACTCAGCACTGCACAAAAATCAGGTACGCTTAACTGTCTCCTACACAAACAGTCCCTGATTAGGGTTTATTGTTTTTTCAGGAGAAACAAGTTTTTGAGACCTCAAATGGATTTCATGGACCTCCATATATCTCAAATTACCATCATACAAATTTTCAAACTTCAATTCACTCAGACGCACCGTCAGCAGCTCAAATAGTCAACAGACGACCCGTTTGACCAAAAAAGTCAACAGACAGTCAAAAATGAATTTTTTTGTCAACATCCATATTTTGTCAAAGGATTCATCATTTGATCATTGGATGATCATAATTCATCAAGGAAAGATCAAAAATCAACAAAACCCTAAGATTCAAAATTAGGGTTTTCTCCTAAAAAGTCAACTGAACTTTGACTGGTCATAACTCTCTCATCCTTCATCCAAAAAATTCAAACCAAAGCTCATTTTGAAGGAAATTCAATTATCTTTCAAATGCAATTGGTACCATGGTCATTAGGTTCACCATTTGAAAAATATGAACCAAGACATTACAGGTCATTTTCAAAGTCAACAAAAAGACACTTTTTTCAAAAGGATACACAAGGAGCATCAAAAATCATTTTGACATGATACCAAAGACATTGGTTAGAGGACTCTTTGAGGTTTCCAAAAAGTGCAAGATCTCCTTCATATGACAAAAATTGAGGGATTTACACCTTGTTGAAGTTGGCTAAATTTTGGGAAAATGCATAAAACCAACATTGCTCAAAAATGTATTTTTTCCAAACGGGGCCAAGTTTTCATAGTTCAAACATGTTTACCAT
This sequence comes from Vicia villosa, assembly GCF_029867415.1. NCBI lineage: Eukaryota > Viridiplantae > Streptophyta > Magnoliopsida > Fabales > Fabaceae > Vicia > Vicia villosa. The sequence goes on along the minus strand of NW_026704969.1, from coordinate 627,171 downwards.
GATATAATGGGCCTCCCACGACCAAGACAAAGCCCACACCATTTTTATTCATTTTTGGTTTAATTTTATCCTATTTTAAGATTAAATGAAAATGGAAAATGGAAGGATAATGCATAGCTTAGTTTCTAAGCATGAGTCATCAAAGAATCTTTAATTTTCTGTAGAAGATTGAAGTACAAGGCAAGAGAAGTGAAGAGGAGCAACACTTGGTCAACAATTCAAAGATTTTTAATATTTAAAAATCAAGAATTCAACAAAGGCAATCAATGCTTCTTGGCTTAGTTTCTAAGCACCTCTTGGCCTATAAATGAAGCTGAATAATTCAACAACAAGACACACACGAAATTATAGCCAAGGCATAGCAAGAAAACTCACCAAAATTCTCTCAAAATTGCATAACTTTGTAATTTTCAATTTCCATATTCCAAACATTATCAATACAAACTATCACTTTCAATCATCTCCTAAGGTGGCATAGAGTAAGAATGAACTCATAATATGGTCCTATAAGAGTTATAACACGTGTATAGTACTCTTCACTTTCATACATAATTAATTTTCGTTTTCATACATTTAATCAATATCAATGTAGTCTAATCATTCTAATGAGTTCATGAGGTCCCATAAGGTAGATCTGGGCCCTAACATGTTAGCTCCCACGTGAGAATCATCCCATGCCATTAACAAGTTCTCATGCATGTTCAAACTTCAACTCCATCGAACCCATGGCTACAGCGCTCAAACAGTGAAACTAATACCATATTTGGACTCAGAGCATCCTAATTAGGGGATCTGGGTCATTTGTTACTCTTCCTAACGTTTGTTCTTGCAGGTTTGTGAAGCTACCAAAAATGGTGTTTTTTATCGTAAAAATAGAGGGGGTTTAAAACTGCCGCTATCTATGTTAAAAAATGAAGGTGACGGAGGTTGAAGACGACCACGCGTCCAAGCGTGGTTCGTCAGTCAAAGCTGACTCTTCCCTCCGCTCGCGTGGCTCCTCATCATTGGCAGGTCAACTAGTCTTCCATCCACGCGTGCACTTGTGGATCCCAGTCAGAAAGTTTGAATTCTCCTTGAATTCAGCGCATGTTCCCCACCATCATATCATGTTCCCTCACGATCTGAGCCCTTGGATCATCTCAACTTTTCATCCAACGCACCAGACAAGTGGTCCATACCATGGACTCATCAGCATCACACACCTGATTATTTTACTTTCTATTTTTCTATTTTTATTTTAATTTCCTTGCAAAATTAATTAAAAATAGTTTTAAAAATCCAAAAAATACACAAAAAATATTTTTAAGTTTCTAAAATAATATTTTATTTTCTGATATAAAAATATTTTATTTTTCTTCATAATTTAAATATTTTGTATAATTAATTTGATAATATGCATATATTTATCTTTTAATTATTTTCAACCAATCAAAAATCATAAAAAAATTGTTCTTTATATTAAATATTGTTTATATATCATAGGCTAATTTTGTACATATTTAGAATAATTTTCTCTTTAAGTTTTAATTATTTGTGTAATTATTTATATAATTATGTGTTAATTAACTTAATAAATTTCAAATCAATTTCAAAAATCCCAAAAAAAATTAGTTTTGTTTTAAAATTAATTAACAAGCATTTTGAACATATTTTGAACTTAATTTTTAGGTTTGAAATTTACTTTCATCTTTTTTCCTCATTTTAATTTAATTAATCATGCATTAATTATAATTAAAATCAATCATAAAAAATCCAAAAACATTTCTTTTATTTTCTTGCAATTTAAATTCCTAGATAAATGTATAGGTTGTCAAATTCATGTAAATAGCGTAGTTTACATTTCCTGCACAATCGATGTAATAGCGTAGATTTACTTTCCGCATTTTACATTTCCGCATTTTAAATTCCAGCACATATAAACTGCGTGTATGCCAAAGATAAAATTGAATCGTTAGATCACTATCTTCAAAGACAAAATATTTGAATCCAAACACAATCACACTTGCACCTCTTAGGGTAATCCCTTTCTCATTCTTTTCAAAATCAAAATCAAATTCTATTATTTCAAACGCAAAATCGAACTTTTGTTTATATCCGGTGAAAGGATAGATTTTTAAAGGAAATAGGATAAAGACCTTATAACTCAGGGTATACCTCCTAATTTGCTTGCTCAAATCAAAACAAACAAATCTCTCATATATCATTGTTTTTCAAAATAAAACTTTCAAAAAGACAATACTTTGTATATATCCAAACAAGGATCATTACGAAGTTAACGTTCTTTTTTCAAAAACATCTTTTGAAAGATAAAAACACTTTGTATACATCCACACAAGGATCATTACAAAGTCAATTTACAAAGGTATTTGGAACCACATACGAGCATTTCAAGGCAATCAAAAAGTAATTGAAAACAAGTGAGCTAAGCAAATTAAAGAGCCCATGGATAACCATGGATACAAAGGGCGCTAACACCTTCCCTTTGTATAACCTACCCCCTTTCCCAGAATTTCTTAAAGGTCTTTTTCTGTTTCTTTTATAAACCTTTCCTTAATTGGATAAAATAAAAAGTCGGTGGCGACTCTCTGATTTTCAAAAATACAAAAGCAGAAACAAAAAAGAGTCAGTTCGCGTATCTCTCCACGAGAGGTATGGCAAAAAACCGAGCGCACGACACTCACCATATGCAATGTTTTATCATTTAAACCAATAATTCATATAAAATAAAAATGCCAATGTGGAATTAAAAAAACTAATTAAATAAAACTGCCACGTCACATATTTTTGTTGACCAAATCTGCCGCAGGCCAAAATGAAAGAATCTTCAAATGGCAAGGATGTAATCTATGTTTTTTTACAGAGTTGATTTTGGGATTCTCCCCAAATGGCAGGGGACAAAATAGTGTTTAACCCTTTATTATATGCTACGTAGATTGTATGTTTTATGAATCTTTAACTGAAAATACATTCATTAAAATTGACATAAAAACTTTTAATCTGAAAATTAAGTTGTATTTGAAGACCAATTTATATCAATCAATGTTTTTTCGAATTGCATATATTTCATCATTCATTTCATGTTCTTTCGTATTTAAAATGCGATTCAATGACTTGATTCCTTTAATACATCGATATCTACTCTTATAATTTAATTTGAATAAAATCATATTATTGGCTAGGTATACCTCATAGTCATCACTTATCATTGTGATTGTTATGATGATAGGTCATCATAACAATCACGATGATAAGTGACGATGATGAGGTAGACCTAGCCAATAAATTGATGTTAATTAAATTAAACTAGAATCGAAGGAATATGGAAAATAGTGGTTTGTTTAAGTTAATTTTCAAGAATCGTTTAATTTTCAAACATTAAAGAACGAGATTCGAAGCATTAAAGAACGAGAGATGAATAGTGGTTTGTTTAAGAAGTTGAAATATTGAACGAGATTCGAACCATTAAAGAACGAGAGATGAATAATGAGTTGCAGGTTGCTCGAAAATCATTGATTAGTATAAGTTGTTCTTCAAATATAACATAGTCCTTCATATAATTAGTTTGTAAACCAATTTAAAAAGTTATATGTTCAGTTAGAGTTTGGTAAAATAAGCAATCCACATTAGATATAATTAACTCCATTGTGTTTTACCCGTATGTTAAATGACAAAATCAAAGAGAAATGTGTTTTCGCCATTTAAAAAATCCAAAAAGGTTATATCTAGGAATTAAATCCATGTCCATTACACTTTTCTCGTCGATGGAATTCCAACTAAGATGTAATGTGACATACTTTTTATGACGTCCTTCGTTACCTTACATATGAAACCGAAGTAACACCTCATATTCAATTGAAATTAAATGTGTTTTCTATAGTAGTTAAACATCAAAATCCAAATCATTTACATATTCCCACATGTTGAATCATTTGATATGATTTCATATTTGTTTTTGGTTTTAATGTTAAATACTATCTTTGGTCTAATTTTTATGACAAAGTTTATCTATTAAATTTATTGAATAGAAAGGATATTTAGTTTATATATTGTTCGGGTGCATTTTATTTATTCAATATATTTAAAAAATAAATTTTTTCTTATTTATAGAATCAATATAATATTTGTAAAGGATCTTGAGTAGTTATAGGAACTTGAGCTGCATGGATAACACCACAGTCATAATAAGGCAGACAAAAAATCCACATATATTTATTTTTGAACTCTAAACATAACCTAAATGTATTTCACTAATTTTTCATAATATTATAAATATTGAAGTATTATAATTTTAAACAACTTAATATGTATAATCTACATTTTGAACTCTCATAGAAATATCTATAACAACATGAATTTAGAATAGTTTACACAAATTATATGAACTCTAAATATTAGAACATTTATAGTTATAACTTAGGCATATGAAATATAAAGAGAGAGAAATTAATTAACATTTAAAAGATAATGGAAAATTGAAGCAGAACGACGTTTGTATTTACGATTTATGAAAAATGAAATGAAGATGGTGATCACTATGTTGGTGTTGATTGAAAATATACATATTCAAAAAGTTCTACATAGCTTAATTTTGTAAAGGAATGAGAAGTCAAAGACTATATAATATATTCAAGTTCTTTACTACAAGACACACCAATTAAAGTGAATGCACAGAGAGAGAAGCTCTCCCTTCTCTCTAAACTTAGGGTTTTCCATGTTCTCCTCTTTTGATGGGTGTCACCTCCCCTCTTGTAGGGGCTCCTCCTCCTTCATGGAAGTTATTCACCACCATTATGGTGGTCATCTCCTCTTCAATGGAGGTTTCTCCCCCATTGTAAGTTTTCCCTCCTCTCTTTTCATTCTTTTGAAACCCTCACTCATGTTAGATTCATACATGCTTCTTCCTCCAACCTCCATCAAGCTCCTCCTCCTCTTCACCATCCACCATCAACCGTTTGCAACTCTAAAATCACCTCCACCAACCAATGGCCTAGAGTGGAATCGACATGGAAAACGACTCCCACCGGAGCCGCCACCACCGGAAGATAAGGAAGCCCGGATTTTATGTGTGTTTTCATGTAATAGTTTATTTTATTGTACTTGTTTTGTTGTGGGTTCTATTTTTTCTTGTTTGGTTTGTTTTGTTGGGTGTGTTATTATTAGGCTTAGGTTGTTTTAAGTTTGTGCTCAAGGTAATTGATGAAATGCCTCAAAGAAGTTTGGACGAAGAAAATGTGTTTTGGAGTAAGAATCTTACTAGGGATGTGGTAAATCAAACTCCTCTTTTCAGTTAACAATTGTTCCATTCACAAGTTGTGAGATTAATCAATATTGTGAACCCGAATAATCGATTTGAGCGTGATAAAGCTAGTGTCAAAGCTAAAGATATGATCCGTAATTGGATAGATTTAAAGATTGGAGTTCCAAAACTCACATGTCTCTTGTGGAAGAACTTTGCTTGGTTGATTGGATTAAATTTTTGGTTTGGTACCTTTCTTTTGGTTTCTATTCTCTCAAAGCTTTTTAATGTCCATAGCTTGTTAGTCTTAATTATTAGTGATGTTGTTAATGTGTGGATGGGAAATGCCCTAACACATTTTATTTTTCTATGTTTGTACTCTCTCTTTTTCATCTAATGAATGAGATTGTTTTCTATCAAAAAAAAAAAAGACACACCAATTAAAAACACTTTAAACTTGTATTTGATTTTTTTTTTTTATATTTTCTCTTATACTCTTGTGTTAGAGTATTTTAAGAGGTAGTTAAATATTTTCTTTGATAACAATTTTTACCTAATGTTTATGTTATTCTCTAGTTGTTAATTAGCTCTATGTCTTCCCTTTTAAATGGTAGTCCAACTTTGGATTTCCAAGTTTGGAGAGGTTTGAAAACAAGGGGGTCCCTATCCTCATTTCTTTGTTATATCTTGGGAGAGTTCCAAGGGTTTCAAGATAGTGAGGATTTATATTTTGTGTTGCTATAATTTGTTGACGATACAATTGTTGTTTCACATAGGTCTTGGACTAATTTATGTAGTTTAAAAGCAATCTTGAGGGGCTTTGCATTAATATTAGGGGTTTGCATTACTATTGGATTTATATTTTGTGTTACTATATATTGTTGACGATACAACAATTTATGTTGTTTCAACATTTCTTTAATAAGCAAGTGATATTGGCGAATTTAGATGAAGACTTATGTTCAACAGGTTTTCAAATAGATTTGATCTGGCTAGGAAAGGATTCTTCATGGTAATCACAATATGATGTGTCCTTTTTTCTTTGCAGTTGAAGAATATGTATTTCGTCTTTTCTAGTTTGGCCAGCTAGTCTACTGATTTGGAAGTTGGTGAGTGTTTGGACTTTGGATTGGTATAGATGAGGTGGAAGAGCAAGAATCACTACCATCACACTCACACCTAAGATAGTTTTTTTTGTTAACAGAAAATTCAAAGAGAGATTCTAGTGTTTCTTTTGGTGTGACATTCATGTATTTCTTTTGGTGTGACAAAAATTTCAAAACAGAGATTCTAGTTTTTTTTTTTTTTTTTTAATTTCCACATTAAATTGTTGTGTTTTTATTAGAGGTGACAAATGGGTATGTCTTCCCCATTTAGATCTGCCCTACAATCACTACAACGCGCAAGGCTTTTAAAAGCGCTTTTTTTGGCCTTTAACAGCGCTTTAAAGCGCTGCCAAAGCCAACGCTGGCATAGGCTACGAAAGCGCTTTTAAAAGCGCTCTGGTAGGCCCCCCTATAAGAGCGCTTTTCTGGAAAAAGCGCTCTTGTAGGCCCCCCTTTAAGAGCGCTTTTCAGGAAAAAGCGCTCTGGTAGGCCCTCCTTTAAGTGCGCTTTTTCCAGAAAAGCGCTGTGATAGGCCCACCTGTGAGAGTAAAAAATAAAAAAAAAACGCAACATACTAAAGCGCTTTTGTAAAAGCGCTCTTATAGGGTGGGCTTTAAGAGCGCTTTTTCCAGAAAAAGCGCTCTGATAGCCCCCCCTATAAGAGCGCTTTTACAAAAGCGCTTTAGTATGTTGTTTTTTTTTTTTTGCTTTTTTAGTAATCTTTGGCAGCGCTTTTAAAAAGAAGCGCTTTAGTATGTGGGCCTTTAAGAGCGCTTTTTTAAAAAGCGCTTTAGTAGCTAAATGAGGTATTTTAATGTGCAGCCTGTAATTTAATCCTCCCAGTCGACCTGTAATATTTTCGACCTGTAATATGTTTTCAGCCTGTAATATTTTCGACCTGTAATTTATTTTCGACGATATTATTTCAGCCATCAGTAAGACAATATATATATATATACTAATATAATACCATTATAATATCCAAAATTATATATATACATCATTACAACATCAATAATATTATAGTACTTCAATTCGACACAAATCCTACATGAAAAAGCGCTTAATATAAAAATGACACAAATCCTCTTTTATTTCTTCCAACTTAATCTCGGGTATCCAGCGGCACGGAATTCGTCAAGGTACTACAAAACAAAAACAAAATATGAATGATACATTTAGTTAAATGTAATAAATTATATGAAATTATCTTAAGTTATAAATTCATACCGTGAGCGGAATCTCTAATTGATTTGCCTGAAGGATTTCTTTCATAAACCTCAATACAAAGTATCCGCAATCGTAACTGTTTTTCTGTTGCGGACACTACATAGAAAAACAAATAAGATTCTATAGTTGTGCATTGTTTTATCAAGTAGCATAAATATATTATAAGCAACATTGTGAAAAATAATGTACCTGCACTTGGATCCAAGTAATGTTGCTAGATTTAGTTCGGGATACCTGTGCGTCCCGTTGACTTCGGAACACTTGTATTGATCTAATTAACAAATATATAAAAGCATATGTTTAGATCAATCCCACAAATAAGTAAATATATATATATATATATATATATATATATATATATATATATATATATATATATATATATATATAAATATACACGAATATATATTTAGAACGATCCCACTTACAAATCAACGATGTCCTTCATGGCCGGATAATTGGTCCATTCACCATTTACCGAATTCAGATAATACACGACTTCCTTTATAGGGTTGATAGCAAGCAGCAACCAGTGTGCTCTATAAATAAAAACAATAGGTTATATGAAAATTTTGGTATACACAAAAGAAACAGAGATTAGATGAACAAAGAATGAGAAACTAACCCTACTGGTCGGGTATTATACGCCCAAAGATGCAGACATTCTGTATTGCCGGTGGACATGAATCTATCTACTAAGCGCTGTCTAACTGATTCCGGTTCCGAATCAATTTCCATTCCGCTGCAGTGGGCGGAAGACACGAAACGGAATCTGTTAGACAACGGAGTCCCGCGCAACACTCTGTCATACAACAACCTTAAATAAAAACATAATAAACATTAGATTATTTTCATTGAAATGTGTAAATAAATTATATTGTGGGACTAATTAAATAATATATCGGATGAGGGAATATTACCGAATGTATGAGTGCATGTTATTGACGCCTAGTTGATCATGCTTAAAAATCTCCTCCAAGTCATCAAGTGTAATAAGTGACTTGAATTCAATACCGAAGACACTCTCATCCATAACGATTTCACGTAAAGCACCATCCTTCAAATCGGACATATCAACCATTGTTGCGAGCGTCGACCGGTACCGAGGCACAAAAGCACCGCCTTTTTTTCCCGCTGGCTTCGGAGGACCAGTGGGTGGTACGGTACGAACTTGCTGCGTCACTTGTTGTGACTCTCGAGCGGATGCCTAAAAATCATATAAGTTATGTAAAATATAAAATCATGCAGATTTAGATTCAGATTAATTATTAACACTTTAAATGTACCTCTTTTAGTGATGCAACGGACTCCTCCTCTTGTAAAATCCCTTTACCCTTAACTGTGGGTTTTATAGGAGCAGTCTAAAATTAAAATGTAAAAAATAATTAATAAACGGTTTAGAATTGACATTCGAAAACTAAATGATTCATAATCGTTTTCAATATACCTCATCACTAATGGTAATGAGCTCCGAGGGCCATGCAACAAATGATCCTATTGCATCTCGCAGCAATGTCGTCTCTGAGACCATGTCAGGTACTGGTAGCATCGCATCATGATCTACTACAACATCCACCGATACTTTCAGGTGTCCATCCGGGAGCGGTCTATGGTGAAGTAAATCTCCCAAAGTGTTGTGCACTTTTCCCTTGCCAACTAGTCGATAACTCGGTTCCGATAAGTATAGTTGGCAAGATGAAATGCCCTAAACCAATAGTAAATATAAAGTCATTATCATTAATAAAATGGAACAATTTAAAAGGAAAAAAAATTATAATTACCTCGGGAAATTTCCTTTGATAGTTGATACTAGCCTTATCACTAGTTTCTTTCACCGATGAAGTGTTGCACTTTTCTCTCATATACGCCTCTTTATCTCTTTGCAATTCAGAGACTTATGCTTGCAATTCCGCCAACTTTTGCAACACTTCTTCATTTGAAGGATTTCTTCTCCTAGGACTCTTGTAAAAAGAGGTTGGAGTCACACCATGACCCTTACCCCTCACCCGACCGGGATACTCAGGAGCATCTAGTGCTCTACTAAGTACGCTCCCCTCACCGGTGGATGCCGATTGCGACAAGGTCTCCTGTAATTCATTTACATTAAAAAACATTTGATTTAATTAAAGACACAGTATTATACTTACACATTCAGTAAAAACTCTCTGAACTTCGGGATCGACAGCATGATCCTTGCCCACACGAGCTTCCCTCCACAACACATGTTCAGGAAGTGAGGTTTCCTCACTTTTAGTCTCCTCTAACTATGCATTGACACAAATGATAAAATCGTCAAATAAAACACATTTAGACAATTAATTAAAACGCATTTCTATTTACTTACAATTTTATCCTCCAAGCGTGCATATCCCAAACGCCCTTTTTTGTATGGATATGCGGGTTTGGATGCTCTCGCACTATTCTTGGCACTCCTTTTCCGAAAATCTTCATCTCTTTGCTCTACAAACTTAGCCCAATCTTCTTCACCAATGAAGATCTCATACTTTTTTGGCCGTCCCGGTGCCTCTTCAAGAAAGTTTCCATCTTTATCCTTAAGATAAGTGTTTGTCAAAAAAGCTTTCCACCCTCTATATCTTTTGCCGGCCAAACCAAGTATGTAGCGTCTACGATCATCTGGTATCTCAAAAGTCCTCTGCAAAAAAACATACTCATAGTGTGTTAGTATAAGTAATTTAAACAATTTATCATCAAGATAATAACAACAATTAACCATATATGATATATACCTGAAGCTCGTCCCAAATCGCTTTTTTTTTCCGCATCCAAGTCTTCGCTTTTCAGATTTCATCTAGCTACGGAGACCGGAATATGCATACGAACAAGTGTACCAATATAACTTGTCAACTTTGCAGAATTAGGACCAATTGCTTGTTTATCAGAATTCCATTCCAATCGGTATACTAATCCTTGGTCTCTATGTCGAACGATTCCCTTCATGATAGTGATGCCTCGTGCAACTTCTTTTGCTTCAGTATCAGGTGGAGCATTTGTATCCGTGGCATCTCTTTCTTGAGCATCTCTTTCTTGTGAGTTTTCAGGTGGAGCATCTCTATCCGGAGCCATTTAACCTGTATCAAACAAACTAAAGCACATTAGTACACTATTAATAAGCTAACAATCTATACAAGTAAAATGGAAGTCAAACCATGCATGTACAAGTAAATCGGAAACGAAATCGGTACAAATCAAAATAAGCGTCAAAAAATAAAGTTGTCGGAATTGAACGAAATTTACATGGCTATGGTAAAACGTCCCCACGGACTCAAAAATAAAGTCGGTTTTCCGAAATTCAGACCGTAAGCCCGACTTTTGATTACGGGCAGAAGCAAAACCGATAAAAAAATAGTCCCGAAATGAACATATAAGTGCATGAGCAGCTCCGAAATCGTCAAAAGAGTATAGTTACATGTAAAGAAGTCGACAAACGGATACATGGTTCAAAAGTTATGTACAAAACGAGAATATGCACCAAAATTGAATAAGTACTATACTATTGATTAAAACAATCGGTACAAATTGAATAAAACAAATTAGTCGGAATATGTATACTATTACCTTTATCACTAACGTCTCTTTCTTTTCTTTGTAGGATTGTGTTCTACGCGTCTCTTAACAACGCGGACGGTTGGATTGATCTAAATACCCTCATTATGATCATTTCTAGTACAAGATTCATTCTCATTTTGATCGTTTCTTGTACAAGATTCAATGCCAACACCAATATCACCTTGATCTTCAATGTTTTCATCTACTATTTTGTTAGATAAAAGCACTATAGACCATTTCGTACTTGTCGGATCATTGACATAGAACACTTGTTTAGCTTGAGAGGCTAAAATGAAAGGCTCATCTTTGTACCCTACCCTATTGAGATCCACTTGCAAAAATCCTGACTTATCCATTCGTATGCCACTATTATTTTCAACCCACTTGCAACCAAATACAGGAATCTGAAACTTCGCGTAATCAAACACCAAAATGCGCTCGATAACCCCAAAATATTACAAATTTGCAAATTTCGGATTTAAGTCATTCGCACTTGATATGTGCATTGCTTCAGCTACCAAGGTAACACCACTATTTTGCATAGTACTTTTATCATCCTGTTCTTTGGTATAAAATGTGTATCCATTAATTGCGTATGCGCTATAAGAAAGCACAATTACACTTGGACCATAGGCTAAACATCTCAACCTTTCTGTTACTGAAGCAGGATCTGAACGATACTTTGAATAAATATGATCCCTAAACCACGGTATGAAACTTCGATTGTGCTCTCGTACTATCCAGTTCTCATTTCTATTTGGATTTAAATCTCGGAGAACAACCTTGTGCATTTCAACATACGGCTCAACCTCAATCTCATTGTGCAGAACATACAAGTGCGCTTGATCCCGTTCGACCATTGATACTGTCACAACTTTATTTCCAATTAGCCTTTTTCCTTCTTTTTTTTTCGACAATATGAGATTTGGGGAGTCCAATTGATTGAACATTTGACAGATATTCAGTACAAAACTCAACCGCTTCTTCAACAACGTATCGTTCGGCAATACAACCCTCCGGTCGACTTCTGTTTTTCACGTACCCTTTTAATATTTTCATATAACGTTCAGCAGGGTACATCCATCTCATATAAGCTGGTCCGCACAATTGTGTCTCTTTCACAAGATGAACGACTAGATGAACCATTATGTCAAAAAACGAGGGAGGAAAATACATTTCAAGATCACATAAAGTAACAACTATCTCTTTTTGCAATGTTGGTAAGATTGCGGGATCGACCACCTTACTGCAAATTGACCTGAAGAAGAAACACAGCTTAGTTATTGCGCTTCTTACTTTTTTTGGCAGAATAGAACGTATACCTATTGGTAAAAAATGTTCCATTATAACATGACAATCATGCGTCTTCAAACTCTTTAACTTGAGGTCTTTCATGGACACAAGTCTTCTAATATCTGAAGAGTAGCCTTCTGGAACTTTAACTTCACTGAGGAACTTACACAATGTTTTCTTCTCCTTTCTAGATAGAGTGTAAACAGCAGGTGGCAGATATGTTCGTCTTCCTTTCGTCACGGGTCTCAATTCAGTTCTCATCCCCATGTTTACCATGTCATTCCTTATGTTAACGCCATCCTTAGACTTTCCTGGTATATTGAGTAACGTACCTATAACGCTGTCAAATACATTTTTTTCAATATGCATAACATCCAGGAAATGTCTTACGTACAACGACTTCCAATATGGAAGTTCAAAAAAAATGGACTTCTTCTTCCACCCACCCTTGACAAGTGAATGTGCAAAAGGCTTGCCAAACTGAGTGCTCACATCTTTCACCTTTTCAAAAATTTGATCACCTGACAAAAAAGGCGGGGCTGTACCATGTTCGGCCTTTCCGTTGAATGCTTTTCTCCACCCACGGTAGTGATTATTAGAATTTAAGAATCTACGATGACCGAGAAAGACATTCTTCTGACAAAGATCCAATCGTGTCGTATCGGTTTCATCTTCACAAACGGGACACGCCTTTTGACCTTTATTGCTGTACCCGAATAAATTTCCGTATGCTGGAAAATCATTAATTGTTCCAAACAACATCGCCCTCAAGTTGAAACTTTCCTTCCTATACCCATCGTAAACCTCCACACCGTTGTCCCACAAAAACTTTAAATCTTCGATTAACGGTGCCAAGTATACGTCTATGTCATTCCCTGGTTGTTTAGGCCCAGAAATTAGCATTGATAACATCATGTACTTACGCTTCATACATAGCCACGGAGGTAGGTTATAGATCATAAGAATCACAGGCCATGTGCTATGCGAGATACTTTGAATACCATGCGGGTTCATTCCATCAGTAGACAATGACAACCGAAGGTTTCTTGCTTCTTTTCCAAATTCAGGATAATCAGTATCAAGTTTCATCCATTGTGGTGAGTCTGCCGGATGTCGCAACTTTCCATCAATAATTCTTTCATTTGCATGCCAAGTCAAGTGTCTTGAATCGGTCTCACTACGATACATGCGTCTAAATCTCGGAATTATAGGAAAATACCATAAGACTTTAGCAGGAGACAACTTTTTCTTATATCGAGGGGCACCACATTTAGGACACTCATTCAACGCTGCATACTCGTTTCGAAACAAAACGCAATCGTTTGGACATGCATGTATCTTATCATAGCTCATGCCAATAGAGGACAACATCTTTTTGGCTTCATACGTTCGATTGGGAAGAACATTATCCTCTGGTAGCATATCTTTCATAAGGGCTAATAACTCTGTGAAACTTTTATCCGACCATCCATTGTCCGCCTTTAAGTTGTACAACTTTAACACCGCAGACAATCTTGTGAATTTTGAACAACCATCATACAACGGTTTCTCTGCATCGCTTACCAACCTCTCAAACATTTTGGGACAATCCGCAAGATCTTCTTCAAGCGCTTCTGCAATCTCTTCGACTCGATCGCAATCGTATGTGTCTGTGCAATCGTCGTTTGAAGCATACTTCCTATTACAACTCGACCCAGCATTCCCGTTACTTTTCTCACCATGCATTGTCCAACATGTATAACTTCTATCAATTCCAAACCGTAGTAAATGGGATCCCAACTGTTTCCCGTCAACCTTATCCCCATAACAGCAACCCAAGCAAGGACACGGCATTCGAAGCGGGTCTTCGGAGTGCTTAACCGCAAACTCAACGAATTCCCATACCCCTTTCTCGTACTCTTTCGACAATCGGTTTGATCTCATCCATGTCTTATCCATGACTTAATTAAGCTAAACAAATGCTTCTTGGTTTCTCTATCAGGTACTAAAGAATTCTGTCAAGATAATAAATAGCTATCATCATAATAGAATACCTAATCAGAATACCCGATTTCTTAAAGAAGACATTACCTTATTTCAAGGTAATATAAGTCCACAAACCAAAAAACTGGTTGAAAATGAAATCACTAGTAAAAATTTGAAAGAGAATAATGTAAAATTTGAAAGAGAATAATGTGAATGTTTCCCATCTCACTTCATTTCAGAAATAAATATAGATATTTCCTTCTTATCTCTTAAAGTCAATTTAATATATGAGCATGTTTTAATATAGTTCAATCCATTTCAAAACTTGTAGAATTCCATAAACCAAGTTACAAAATAGCAAGAGGAAGAGTTGAAATGTTTGTATTACATTCAAACATGCTCATAGTGCACAACGATCATGGTTTAGAATAAAGATAGCATTTTCATTCTCAATCCCACAAATAAGTAAATATATAAATATACCTCACGAAATAGTATGCCAAAGTTTTCATGTAATCAAAATAACAGTAGAACTTCAAAACTTATACTTTTATATAAAACCTCACGAAACATTGTTCCAATAAGTCAACAAAACCTGAAGCATAACAACCTAACTTAAGTATACTTAAGTATAGTTAAGAGCACAAACCTGAACTAAGGAGAAAGAAGAGTGGTGATATATTGGGAACAAGGTTAAGCAATTTTCTTTTAGAGATTCAGATTCTGCAGATACAAAGAGGCAATCATAAGTCATCGTATAATAGAATACATTACTACTACCTTAGATACTTAATACAATTGAATAATATATGAATCTTGCTAATATGACCAATTCAAAGATTCAAAGATTCATGAATCAACAAGTCCTTAATTCAGAAGCAAAATTGGCATTACATATGTTAGTTTGTCTGTTTTTTAAGTTTGAGTACAAAATAATTCAAAGGAGCTGGTACATTGCTGTATAGTATTTAGCTATGAAGAAATATGACAATAAATTTGTATACAGACTTGTCTATTCAGCAAGAGAATCAAAAACTAATAATCTAAAACTAATAATATTTAACCTCAAGAAGTTCTATTCAGCAAAAATCACAACGAAACAATCATTTCGCAACAAATTAAACAAGTCAAATTAAACAACTCTTTTCATGTGTTTGCAATAGCACCAACACTAACTTTTGTGTTCCTCTTCTCAAACACAAGAAAAATAATTAGCACATATACATAGCATAGCATCAATGGAAGACATGAACATGAGTACTAAAAAAAATAACACTAACTTTTGTGTTCCTCTTCTCAAACACAAGAAAAATAATTAGCACCATATACATAGCATAACATCATTTAGTGAGAACATTAACTATTATCCAGTATCTTACCTTAGCAAGTCTTATTCTAGCTCTAGACCAACGTGAAATGACACTATCGTGTTTCTAACTGTCAAAGAAAGACGCAAAGCCTGCACCTAAAAAAAACAAATTAGAAATCAAATTAGCTGCACCTTAAAGAATAGGAGATAAAGAGCAGTTTCATAACTGGAGATAAAAAGCACCATTTTTAATTCATAGGTTAATTTTTCTTCCTTCCATGTTTATTTATAAAGTCACCTCACCTCTACAAACTACATACTACTAAGTGAGTTATTGTCTCTACCTTTTCAAATAAGTATCTTTAAGAGATTATATTGGATGAAAATGATTAATTAATGAAATGGCTACTAAACTAGTCATTTGCAAAAACAAAATTTTATCAAAGAAATTTGGGTAAAGGATGGTGGTGTTTCTTATTAATAATATCTATTTCTCTATATTTTATCAAACACAAACAATATTCATTTCTCTATATTTTTGTTAAAGGATTAAAAACCAGACTAAAAAAATTCATTATGAGTTGATTCAGTTCATGCAACAGAAATTTCTAAAATCATCCATATGTGTACCTTAGCAAAGTATCCGTAGCAAAGTATCATACAAATTTCTAAAATATCAAACCCAAATCAGTTGATTCATATAATCAATTGCAAATAAAATCATTCATATATGTACCTTAATAATGGGTTGGATGAAGCAAGAAGTGTTGATTTTGACCAAGAAAACCCTAAAATCCCACAGACCGGCGGCGGCGGCGGCGGTGGCGTGAGAGTGAGACGACGACGGAGGGACGGGGAGTGGTTGAGAACGGCGGAGGGAGTGAGAGGAGGAGTACTGGTTGAGAACTTGCGAGGAAGAAGAAGACTGTTTCTGAAAAAATACCGTGTTTCTGGAAAAAATTAGCGTGTCTGTGTTTTATGAAAAATTTAATCAGGGCTACAAGAGCGCTTTTCAGAAGCGCTTTCATACCCAGCCCTACAAGAGCGCTTTTCAAAAGCGCTGTCATACCCCACCCTATAAGAGCGCTTTTAAAAAGCGCTTTCATACCTACCCCCTATAAGAGCGCTTTTAAAAAGCGCTTTCATTCCCCCCCTATAAGAGCGCTTTTGAAAAGCGCTTTCATTACCCCCCCTATAAGAGCGCTTTTCTAGCGTGATTTTTTATTTTGTTTTTAGACAAACCTACCAAAGCGCTTTTGGGCATAAGCGCTGTCGTAGGTGTGCTGTTAAAAGCCAATTTTGGCGTAGTGAATAGCTTGTAAAAGAATAGAACGAAACATGACATACATATTTGAAGGAGTATCTAAAATCTTGACTCGCATTGTAAAAAGTGAACGAAACATGCTAACATGCCGAATTCATTTTACCACTATTTTATTATTGTGTTTCTCATTTTTCCCGATACATTAATTTTTCTAGCGCATCCTTAGTCTCTTTTCACCACAAATGTGTCTCATTTTTGTGTTCTTAACTTTTTGAGTGCATGAAATCTAACATTTTTAAACTTAAAAGCAATTTTTAACAAACGCTCTTAAAGTTTAAATTTGTCCCCATTTTTCTTTTTAAAAAATATATTATCTTCTTAAGACGTAATACAAAGCTTTTGGATCTTCCGAATCAAAATCATTGGTAAAATGAAGCTAAAGATAATATTGAATAAATCAATGAAATTTCCATATTTGATTTGTATTAACCATTTAATCCCCTCGTTGAGACGTGTTATCCCTTCACTATTATTTCTCTTTTGTCTATTTTCCCTTCTCTTTTATGAAAGGTCGACAAGGAAAAATAAAAACACTACTCATTGCCAAAAAAATATTATGTGAAATCTTTATGAAGGTTAAGTGATTAATTTGTTAAGCAAAAAGGATAGTAAACACATCACATTAATATATTTAAGAGACACTTAACAAGTATTCTACTTAACAACTATTCTATTATGTAGAAAGGTCTTTTGCCATTCTATAAATGCCAACAACAATATTTGTTTTCTACATCCTAAAATGATCGATATTTGTTTTCTTGCATAAAAAAATGGCTTATACTCTCATGTTTTTGTATGTTGTGATCCTATTAGTTTGTCTATTACTAGTTGAAAATGAAGCAATTTGTAAGCACTTTTTCCAATCATTTGAATTTTTTTTCTATAACCTTATAAAATCTTCTTCTTTACTATATAAATAATTTTAGAATTAAATATGTTTAAATTCTCTCTAAATATAGGTATTTTTATTTGTCGTTCTTTTAAAAAATTTCGTTAAAAAACCGTTCCTATAAATTTAGGAATTTTAATTTTTTTATCTCTCTTACAACTTAGCGACGATTTTTACAACTTAACGATTGTATGAACGATGATTTTTAACAAAGATTTATTACTTAACGACTGAATTAGCGACAGTTTTAGTAGGAGAGATCAAAAGTTAAATTTTTTAACTTTAGAGAGACAATTCTTTAATGAAATATTTTACAGAGACGAAAAAATAAAAATACCTAACTTTAAAATAACATTAAACATATTTAACCGATAATATTTTTTCATTTAAATTACACTTACAAATTATTCTTGTTTTTAACCACAGATGGTCCTTTTTCTTGTCTAACTGATGATGATTGTCCTATTCGTGAATGTGCTGCTCCTCATATTTGGAAGTGCTTTTGGAATGAATGTGTTTGTAAGAGGCAATAATTTTAGTATTTTTAAGTCTATAGTTTAACTTGTATTTCAGAATGTTGTTAGTTAAATAATTTATATTACACTTAAGATTGTATTTTGTTATGATTTAAATATCTATGTCAATCTTAGAATAAAACTTTAAATTATCTAAGTGTTGTTACATTGTTTTATTTAAGAAACAGTTTGATTGTTAGATACATAAAAATATATGAATCTAATTGGAATACTCTATTGATAAAAAAAATGTACACGGTTAGTTAATCATAGCTAGAGTAGGTATTATATACTTGATTTGGTGGGTTGTTATTTCTTCCCCCTATAGATTGCAAAATGACATGTAAAAAATTTGTGTTGTCATTATTCTGTGTTAACTTGATAAAGGTATTGTCTGCACATAAGTGCAAGTGTTTTATCGTCTCAATAAGAAATAGTTGTGTCTCAAAAACCGTTCAATAATTTTTATAATGGATACCAAGTTTTTTTCAACCGAACAAATTGAACCCCTATTATAGGATTCTGAACTACCATTCTAGCTAAGCGAGGCTTATAGTTTGGCTTAATGCGTCTAATTTATTCACCCTTAAGATATACCAGATCATCCTACAAGTTGCCTTGGTCGCCTTAATCTCGTTTAGCGCGCCTCCAAAATCACTTAGCGACCAAACCTTTGCTTGGTCATGATGTAATCTAGTCTTTAAGTTTTGAGCCGCCATACCTTGCTTAGCGCACGTGATATTGTGGTAAACAAGTTTTGTTGCTTAGCCTTGAGTTTTGGTCTTTTCTTGTCTCTTTTTACATGTCCTTAATGGATACACTACTAAAATGTCCATACATGCGTTTTATCCCATTTTATTAATAAACTGAGGTTTTTTCATTGATTACTTGTATAAGAAGTTAATAAGTGCTTATGTATTTTATGTATTTTTGGGACTGATAAGCTCTTCTCAACTTATCTGTTTGATTGTCCTCAAACAAAATCAGCACAATTGGTTCAACAAAATTCAATATGCATAGTTCATGCAATGTCTTAACACTTGACCAATAAGTTATAAGAAAGATCCTTAAAGTATGACATGTTTTTTTCAAATGCAAGTTCATAATCCGCGTCTATAAACTATAGCGTGAAGATGAAAAAAAATTCCTTTTCCAAATTATGACTTTAAAACATGTTATGACCAACCGTCAATTATTCATCATGTTGAAGTATACCTTAAAAACCTTTGTTGATGAAGAGAAAGAAAATATATTTTGAGATTGCCAAAAATCAGAAATCTGAAAAGTAATCTGGTTCGAGCGATTTACAGGTATCGAATTTGGTTGGTTCGGTATTGATCCATTCATTAATGTTATAATATTTTATATTAATTCGGAGTTCATATAAATTAATACAATAAGATATTATAAGATATTTATTATATTTTAAAAGATATTATAAGATATATATTTATGATATTCTAAAAGATATTATAAGATATATATTTACAATAGTCTAAGAGACTTTATAAGATATTTATAATATTTGAGAGATATTATAAGATTATAATAATATATTTCATTCTAACAATTGAGGAGATATTTTTTGGGATTTGTTATGAATTTGTTGAGTTTTGGCTATTATAAATATGTATCTCTTCTATTATTACAGTGTGACAATCTTAGAGCTTACAACAAGATTCACAACAAGTGCTGCGGTGAGTGTGAAGCAAAGAGGTATTGTTTACAAGTGAGCACCATGGTTAGATGGGAGATCGAGAAATTTTCTGGTAACAACGACTTCGGGTTGTGGAAAATTAAGATGCAATCAATTTTAATTCAAGAGAAGTGTATCGATGCTTTGAAGAGTGGAGCATTGATGCTTGAAGGGCTTACACAGGCACAGAAGACCGAGATGGTAGATAAGGCCAGGAGTGTCATTATCATGTGTCTCGGGGATAAAGTTCTAACAGAAGTCTCCGGGGAGAAAACTGTGGTTCCTGTGGGCAAAACTTGAATCATTGTATATGACAAAGTCTTTGGCTCACAGGTTGTGTCTGAAACAACAACTTTATTAATTCCCAATGGTGGAGTACAAATCCATAGTTGAATAGCTTATAGAATTTCACAAGATTATCGATGATCTTGAGAATATTGAAGTGAAGATTGATGTTGAGGACAATGCTTTGCTCTTGTTGAGTTTATTACCCAGATTCTTTGAGAACTTTAAGGATATCATTCTTTATGATAAGGAAGGTACTATTACTTTGGATGAAGTCCAGACAGCAGTGAAAACCAAAGCATTTTCAAAGTCGAAAGATTTGAAGATTGAAGATAGTGGTGGAGGTTTAAATGTGTCAAGAGGAGGAGGTAAGTGTAAAGGGATGTCTAAATCAAAAAGGTCCGACAAGTCAAAGGTAAAAACTATAACGGAGAAAACTCAGTTTGAGGTGGAGTTTCCTACTATGGATACTAGTAGTAGTGAGGGAACAGTGTCGCGGGCGAAAAACCGTTTTTGTTCCTCTATTTTGTGGGATGAGACACCTGATGCCTTCTTTGGGCTCGAGTGCTCAAAAAAATGATTTTTCTTTGTTTCGACCAAACTTTTTATTGTTTCCAAAAGAGGAAAAGGAAAAAAGCTGCAATAACCTAAAAGTGGGGGAGAGATTCCGGGTAAGAGGGTTGGTTATACGAAGGGAAGGTATTAGCACCCAACGTATCTATAGTACTCTATAGGTTTCTTTGTTATGTTTTATTCCATTCTTGTTGTGGTGAAGGTTTTTGTGAAATAGGTGGGACCTAAGGTGTTTGTTTGATTATGCTCGCAAAGATCATCGCGATCCTCTGCATACATATCCCCTAGAGGGAATCAGAGCATCTGTAGCTCGGGGTCTACGGGTGCTAAGGTTTGAATAGTTTTTTTTTGTTTTGTTTTGCTCGCCAAGGATCGACCTTGTGCCTACGTATTCTCAAAGGGATGTTGAGAAAGTCAGAGCAATCGTAGTTCCCACTTATGCTAGTGGAAGCAAAGGAAAATAGACAAATGTCGTCTAAATGCTAGATGTATCTAATCTATATCATCACATACATCTATTTAATTTTGTTTGAAAATCTTTTCATTATAAGCCCGGGGCCATGCCACTTAGGGTGCTTAGAATGATAAAGATGTTTTTGTTTGTTTAACCAGCCTTGTGGCAAAAGTTTCAATGAAGTCGGCCTTGTGACAAAAACTTTGATCAATCAGCCAGCCTTGTGGCAAAAGTTTCAATGAAGTCAGCCTTGTGACAAAAACTTTGATTAATCATCCAGTACGGTGGTAAAACAGTTTGATTGATTAGCCAGCCTTGTGGCAAAAAGAAAGTTGGATTGATTAGCCAGCCTTGTGGCAAGAAAAAGTTTGATTGATTGATTGTTTGTGATGATATATAAGAGATACTCCTAGCATAGAGATGAAAAATGTCTAATCTCCTAGGGTATTTGTTTTGGATATTGGGGATGCTTATAAGAAGCCCGTGGGTCCTTGTACGAAGCCCAAGAGGAGGCTATCCGAGGGTCCTTGCATTGTAAGCCCAAGAGGAGGCTATGGGAGGGACAATCCAGGGTCCTTGCATTGTAAGCCCAAGAGGAGGCTATGGGAGGGTCACTCGTTTGTACAAAGCCCAAGGGGAGGCATGGTATAGTTGGTTTGAGCTCTTAGAGCGATTTCACCGGGAAACCATACTCTATGTCCTAACCTAAACTAGTGGAGATTCTTTGCACGAAGCCCAATAGGAGGCTATGGGGAACCTAGTGTTGTACTAAGTTGAATAAGCATATATAACACAATCACAAGTATGAACAAGTATGAACAAACATTAACAAGTACATGAACAACTATGAACAGTTATACATATATGACAAAGTGTGTGTATATAATGGAGTTTATGAAGGAAATATACCTGTAAGCATGATCCATTTGTATACACAGGGCTCGGGACTCACACTCGGGGAGAGGTCCACTTGAATTTATTCAAAGCTATGTAAACAGGTATTTACAAAAGGGCTTGGGACTTATACCTACATGGAGGCCCATGGTATATTTTTTTGGGAAGATTTAAAGAAACCTTCGTTTTTGGTTTGTTATTCAAAGTTAAAAAGAACAGATCGAGCTATGTACAAAAGGCGTACAATGAAATACCTAATTTCATGTACTGGAATGGGTATGTACAAAAGGGGCTTGGGACTTATACCTACGTGGAGGCCCGTGTTTTATTTACAAAACATGGTTGACTCGTTTTACAGTCGCGTTGTTTGAAAAAACGGTTTGAAAGTTTGTTCTGAAAGAAAGTTTATTTATTTTGAATAAAAAGACTGTGTAAAAAGAAAAAGGAGTGGGTCTTATACTCTCTAATATTCGAGAGGCCCCACATCGTTTTGAAAATCAATTGATTAATTAAAAGATTTAATCAAAAGTTTCAAAAAGAAATGGTTCATTGTTTTTGAAAAGAACCGCGATCGCTCGTTTTAAAACGATTTGAATTTTGAAAGAAGTCAATTTAATCAAAAGATCATCCTCAATTAACACTTAGATGATTAGGGTTTGTTCAAAAAAATATTTACAAGTGATTTAAGTTTAAAGATTAAGTGAAAAACAATATTTAAAAGTATTAGAAAACACTTAAAAATATGTTATTTTAAACTTAATTAAAAATGTATTAAACAAATATATTTTTGTGATTTTTTTTGATATTCATAAAATACATATATAAAATAATAAGTGTGTAAAAAATGAAGAAAAAATAAGTTAAATTGAATGGTTAAATTAATGGTTGAAGTTGTGTAAAAAATCAAAGAAAATAGGTGATAAAAAGAAGGGTTTGGTCCCATAGGGACTTGAACTCGTGACCTTGAGGTCACTACTCAAAACAAAAGCCAACTGAGCCACGCTCGTGGCTTGTTAGTAATACGCGCTGGGTACAATATATTTTCAAACTGAATTTTAAAACTCATGAACCAAAAAACGCGCCAAGAACACAATCCCATTTTGAATTTGAATTTTCTGAAAACTGAACCAAATTGATCAAGTGAAGGGTCTAACTCACTCGTTTTTTCATAAGGATCATGATGGTGCCCTCATAATTCATTTATTTTTGCTCTAAGGTGATCAATTTTCTGATGAACACGAAGAACCCTAATTCTGAGATTGATCATGAAATCGTGTATGATTGATGAATTGTGAAATTGATTGAGGGTTAATGATCAGTGATAGTGCAGAAACAAGATAGCAACTCAATTTTTCATTTATGATGCATGTATGTATGAGTTTGAAGTTCAAGTAGCTTACCTTCAAAAACGGCCAAACTGGAAATTGAAATCGTGCCTGGAGGTGTTACAGATGTTGTTTCTTGATCTGGACAGCATCAATGGACCTTATGGAACATGTTTGAATGCTTGGAACAGTTTGAATTCACCTGAGCTAAGCTATGGAACCTGAACTGCAGTTGCTTCAAGTATGAATCGAATTTGAAGATGGAGATGTTACAGGTCATATGTGAGTGTTTGGATCATTCATATGAAGTATATGGAAGGTGTTAGAAGTGTTATTTTGGACAGAAATGATCTTGAATGGATTTTGGCATGATAAGGCTTAGATTATGCATATTTGAGAAGTGAGGTAGTGATTTTGAGTTTGAGATGTTTTTGGAGTGTGTGAGTGGATCAAACACATCCCATATGATGTTTGTGGTTTGTGGGAAGCATCACTTTGGTCAGAAATTCAAAGGTTTAGAGGTTGAGCATTTTACCTCTTTGAAACTTAAGAAACTTGCATTCTAAGAAAGAAAGAGAAAGCCTATAATTTGTGTGACTTTGGTGTGATTTTGAATGGAGTTTGGACCTCTATTTATAGGCCAAAGAGTCTGAACTCAGAGCTTTGCAACTTGATCAAAGTTTGATGATTTGGCTTAAGAGATAAAAAGGAATCTTTTACATTTAATGCAAAATGGTTAAAGTGACCAAACCATGGTTAAACTTTAAGCTTCTTATCCTCTTCCATTCTGATCTTCTAATCAGAAAATATCTTCAATTATTGTCTTGATGCATCATTACTTGCATTATTTGGCAATTTGGTTCATAACTTTGCAAAAATGGCTTGAAATTTCAAGTGAAATGGTCACTAATGTTAAAATTCAAAACCATAGCTACACTCCATATTTTTTCATGCTCTTGGACATTTTGGAAAGCTCATGTTACATACTTCAAAACTCTAGTTGAAAGTTTCTTCAAGATCTTTAAGGAAGTGGGTGAAAAAGATCCATGAACTTTGAGAAAAATGAAGTTTCAAGTGAATTTTTCAAAAGATGCCAACTTTGAAGCTCCATATCTCTTAAATGGTTGATCTTATGGAAAAAAATTATATGTGACAAAGTTGTTCATTGGATCAAAATCTACAACTTTCATGTTGGAAGTTTTTTTCAGTTTGTAGGTGAAATTTTGAGAAATTCCCTTTCAAAGTTTGGAAAAAACCATGAAAAAACACTTAGAAATTTTTCTAAGTATGGAAAGTCAAACTTTTGACTTTTTGATTCTTGATTGATTTTCTTGATTTTTCTTGATCAAATGACTTCTCATATCATATATTGATGATTTAAAACTTCAAAAGTCATGGTTGACCAAAATTCCCCAAAAGTCAATGGTGATCTTGTACAGTTGACTTTTTCAGACGAATCGCGTTTCTGGAGATTTCAAATGAAACAGGCTATCCTCATCAAATGAATAGTATGAATGGATCACATTGAAGCATTAGAGGATATTGAGCCATGGTTTGAGTTGTGACACCATGTCTTGATTAAAAAGTCAGTTGTTCAGTGAATTAGGTCAAAAAACCCTAATTGTCGACCTGATGAAATTAATGACTGTAGGTCTTGAATTGAGATGCAATTTCCATGGGATATTGTCATAGGGATTATTTGAGGATGATTGAAACCTTTGATTGACTTCCTGGGGGTTTTTATGGTTTCCCAAATGTGATCCCTGATTTCAGTCCCTGATAGTTCAAAACCCTAATCTGAGGATTTGTCTGATCAATCTTTGTGTAGGAGATGTTCTGAGCCAATGGATTAGGTCAAAGTGATGTACTTGGGGCCTTGAGGTCATGTCCCAAGCCATTAGGTCAAATTCTGAGCAAAAGTCAGGGGTATGCTATCTTCAGGCAAAACCCTAATTCAGTCGATTCAAAGCTCTTGAGTTTGTTGAAATGAATCTCTGAGGACCAAATGTTGATTGTTGATGAAGATAGTTCTTTTGAGATGAAGGGAGAACAAAACCCTAATTGATTGTTACTTGTACTGATGAGTGTTTTCCTGATTAAATCCTGCTGAGTCACAAGTAGCAAACACAAGCTATGCAGTTTGTTAGAGATGCAAATGATGCATATGCAGATGATATGAGGTGGTATCTTAGGTCAAAAATTGGGGTATGACAAACAGTTACAGAGATCTCTGATTACCATTTAACTCATGATAAGGTAAGGAGGGTTATTGTAGCATCTCAAAGGGAAGGTTATGCTAGCCTTGGATATTATGTTTTTAATGTGGCTGAAGGACTGCAAAATAAAAGAAGAAAAACCTTCATGGATGCATTTGAAAACAGGTGGATTCAAGGGTGGTTGAAAAATCATATTTGTGAACTTGTTAAATTACATAAGAAGAAAAAGTTAATTGGAAACAAGTGGATGCAAGTGGCAAGATCAAGACTCCAAGGTTGTTTGAATTTGATAAAGCTTATTGATTAGAGTTTAAACTTGGTAGAGAGCAGTAACGTTGATGATTGTTAAATTGGTATCAACACGGTTTAATGTCAAGGTGGAGATTGTTGAAGTATGTCTTAAAAGCATTGTTGAAGAAGAGAAAGAAAATATATTTTGAAATTTCCAAAAATCAAAAATCCGAAAAGTAATCGGGTTCAAGCGATTTACAGGTATCATGTTCGGTCGATTCGGTTCATTGATCCATTCATTAATGTTATAATATTTTATATTAATTTGGAGATCATATAAATTAATATAATAATATATTATAAGATATATATTTATGATATTCTAAGAGATATTATAAGATATATATTTATAATAATCTAAGAGATATTTTAAGATATTTATAATATTTGAGAGATATTATAAGATTATAATAAGGTGAATTCTTATCTACTCAACTCAAAAAGTTGGGTAAGGTTACCTCCTTTGTAAAATGCTTTGAAAACAACAAATATTTATAATATTTTAATAAATAATTAAATATGTTAAATGAGATGGAATCATGTGATTGGTTGGAGGTACACTACCCAACTTTTTGTGATGGGTAGAGAAGTTGTCCCCTTATAATAATATATTTTATTCTAACAAATAAAGAGATATTTTTTTGGATTTGTTATGGATTTGTTGGATTTTGGCTATTATAAATATGTATCTCTTCTATTATTACAGTGTAACAATCTTAGAGCTTACAACAAGATTCATACCACATCAGAATCATAATCTCATTATGTATCACTTAAATGGTTAGTGTTTTCCTCATTTATGCATAAATTATATAAATATTTTGCACTTCATCTAAACAATATCACAAGATCAATGAGGGAATGGACTTCATCTAAGCAATATTTTACTCTTCATCAGACAACGCATCAACTATAGATGGTTAGTGTTTCTTTCATTTATCAGAGAATGCATCAACTTTATTTTTAGTTGTAATGTAGTTGCGTTACAAGAATCTTAGTTTTT